>NC_137051.1:21501368-21623868 GCF_032717465.1 Coenobita brevimanus
CTGTACAGTATTTTACCCTGCACACGATGCCTAGGAAGCCTTCTGAGAACCCCAAGAAGCAGCGGCACCTCCCTCAGGCCACCAAGCTAGAATTCATCGAGAGGCAGAAGAAAATGGAGAAAAATTTCAAAGGATTTATGAGGGAGGTTGAGGAGGAGCAGCAGCCATCCTCCAGGGACCCAGTAGGACTACCTACAGTCTCGGATATCACCTTCCATTCCCAGCAAGCCCACCAACATTATCCTAAAAGGTTAGTTATCATTCACAGTACAGTATCATTTATTATACAGGTAACTCGCACGGAACACGTGGGTTTCGTTCCTACCGTGCCGTGTTAGGTGCGAAATCGCGTATATTTAAACTACTCCATATTTTGCTCCCTAGACCCCCCAAATGTGTTGTTTTGCTGTTATCTGTCACTGGTAATCACTAGAAAGCACTTTCAGTGGTTAGAAGGTTTATTTAATGTTATAACTCACAAATACAGTACTCCAGAGCAAAATTTCAACACACAAATACTGTGCGTAAACACAAGGAAACATTCCGACGCCGATCATAGGTAATCATATAAATCAGGTTAACTGGTACCAGTGCTTTAACTTACAAGCACATACCAGAACAGTACATATTTAACTTAGAAATGCAGTGCTGTGATATCGAATGATTTCAGTACATAATCTGCTAGGAATGGCTGGAAAAAAAAAAATGTTATGAATACATTTTTACCTTTTTGATACATGTTTATGGTAGTTTCGAGTTATTTTTTACGTTATCGTTGTGCCCATGCTTGGAAAAGGGAGCGAAAGAGTTGAATTTTCAGTCCTAAATGAGAAAACTGCACGTCCTCCAAGGCTAGACTCTGCCACGGGAGAATAAAGTGGAGGGTCAGTCCGATTAGCAATAAGGAAGTTGTGTCACAACTTCCAGCTCCCACACCACGAGTATGGCTAAAAACAGAATCGTAATGCAGTTTCAGAACTAACAATAAGTCTAATTATTACGAATACAGATACAAAGCAGAAATAAATACGTTTACAGACGGGGAAAACGTACTTCTTCCGTCATAACATGTTCATCTTTCTCTATCATTTTACCTTGTTATTTTCACAATATATATTGCTGTCTCGTAAACAGGGTGGTTGTTCGTGTTTTGCAAGGGAGGAAAAAGATTGTATTTTCTGTCTGGGTCGAGATAATGGATGTAACTATGTGTGGTTAGGCATGGCCACGAGCGAAAAAATCATACATCCACTCATCACGATAGCAGGTGGTGAACTGACAGATGACACATGAGAGGGTGAAGTCAAGGTCAGTCTCATGTCCCAGATTTTCGTTCACTTCCCGAAAGTTTTCACAGTTTTCTACAATTTGCATTGCATCAAATGATCCAAACCATTACAGCAAACCTGAAAAAAATAGGTAAAGATACCAAGACAAAAATGTATTTTTCTCTTATTATAAGTCTTTAACGAACAAACAAAAAAGGCAATATTCCGACGCCGATCATGGGTAATCATATAAATCAGGTTAACTGGTTACAAGGCTTTATTTAATGCTTTAATTGCTTACAAGTACATACCAGAACAGTAAATATTTAACTTACAAATACAGTACTGTAGAAAAGCAGTACAGTAAGAGTTTAACGAACAACCAAGAAAGGCAATATTCCGATGCCGATCATGGGTAATCATATAATTCGGGTTAACTGGTTACAAGGCTTTATTTAATGATTTAACTTTATTTAAGTGCTTACAAGTACAGTACATATGAGAACAGTAAATATTTAACTTACAAATACTGTACAGTACTGTGGAAAAAACGAACAAATAAAAAAGGCAATATTCTGACGCCTGTCAGGTAAACTGGTTATAAGACTTTATTTCTTGCTTTACCGTTATTTAATAGTACTTTAAGTTGCACATAAACTTACCAGAACAGTACAGTACTCTAAATATTTAACTTACAAATACTGTGCTACTGTACTCGGGAATGTCTCACTCACTGAATAATTTCCCGCCTAGATCGTCATGTAATCAAAACAAACCGCGCGCTGCGGTGACGTTCGAGGATTTGATCATTGAAAGGCCTCTCCTGCGTTAATTTGTAGTTTTCATGATGGTTTTTTAACCCCTAAAACTCGGATCGTCACATTTGTGACGGTCGGCCCAAACGGCAGAACGGCGGATCGTCGTGTTTGCGATTTGAGTTAATTTTGAATAACCGCGGGCAAGCAGGCTCCAGCTGGTATTGTCTATCAGTCCCGCCACCCGTGAGCTACGTTTAGCACACTTGACCTTTGTACTACTGACCTCGGTTGTTGCCAAGTATCATTTTTTTTACCCACCGACGCACCGATGCGCGGCCCTCCCTCGTCATGCGATATGGCAACGCGCGGACGGCTGATACGTGTCAATCTGCGCCGTCATCTCCCAAGCACTTTTTGCTATTGGGAAACGCTTGTTTCCCCAGTTGTCACACTGTCATTTTTTCGCGCGGTTTGCCCCAGAATAGCGTCAGTCCATGCAAATCTGCCACGGTGACACCATGTCAAACTCGAGCTCTTCCGAGTCTGTGCCTTCTAGCCCTCCGAAAAAGGGTTTTGTGACCTCAACCCCCTTCAAAACCTTAGCAGGAACTACTAAGGGCCTAAGTGACTCTGCAATAGCCTCTGAACTTTTGAAAGCCTCAATGGACTATGGCAGTGACGTCGGTGTGTGGTCGAGCCTGGCTGAGTCTGACACACAATCCAGTGCAGAGTCCGGGCCAGAAGTGATTGTTTCTGTGCCGGAGGAGAGTGTGTCAGTGCCCAGCACCTCAGCAGGGAAGGCTCCTGTGAGAAGGGGCCTTGAGTATGGGAAGGGGGAAAAACGGAAAAGGAGCGGTGACCCCAGCTCACCGCCATTGTCCCCTACGCCACGTCACGCCACCGCAAGCCCGCCATGTACTCCCAGCCCTATTCTCTCGTCCTCCTCCTCTGCTGCCCTGTCTCCTGAGTCATCGGAGTCGCCTTCACCACCTCGAAAGGGAAGTAAACGTGCAACATTACGTGTTGGTAGAGCAAAAACATTGTCCCCTAGTATAAGGCTAGCTCGTAGGGAGGGAACTCGCACTAGGCAACTCGGCAGTCACGCCACCTCGAGTGACCTTGAGCCCAGTGATAATGTCCCCACCACCACCACCACCACAACACCAACACGACCTGGGATAGCCTCTGCCTCACATACTGTCGCACCGCCTGCCTCACCCACTCCCACACGACCTGCCTCACCCCCCGCCGCCCCAAGCACCTCCCAGCCTAGGCAGGGAACGCTGGATGCCTTCGTGTGGTCAGAGGGATCAGATTTTGTGCCGGAGGATCTGCCCTTTGACGACAGTGGGTGTGGACTTCAGGCTGACTTCCCTGTGGACGAGGATGGTGAATGCCTTGACTACCTGTTGGCCTTCCTTGACGACGAGGTTATGGAGCACATCTGTACCGAGACAAACAGGTACAAGGGGCAATGTGCTCCAGTTCGCGAAGGAGAAGGTGAGGCGGCCACGCAATCCACGTCGCGGATGGCAGCATGGGTGCCTCTTACGATCGGCGAACTTTTTGTATTTATTGGATTGATGTTGCTAATGCCGCACAACTGGAAACACAAGTTAGAAGAATACTGGACTTCCGACGAGCTGTGCCCAACACCCATTTTCAATAAATACATGAGCCGCGATCGTTTTAGGCAGCTGATGACTGTCACGGGGTTTTTATAATATCACGGTAATTTTGAAATAATTGGTTAAATGTTATTTAAATTGATAATAATAATCAATAATACTGAAGAGCAGGGACAATGATTGTCTTGCTAAATCGTGCAACGATTCTCTAAGAACGAGAATTCAAAAACTTTCTCAACAGTACACAGCAGAGACTAATTACTCACAATTGCTGACTTACTGTACTGTTAGCCTCTGGAGAAAGTTACTTCACCCCTGACAATAAATAACTAATACTAATAATAATAACATCAGGTTCTTGCTGATGCATTAACTCCTGGCACAACGGATTTTAAGTTAATACAACAAGACTGGTCTAAGTACCAGTTATGAAAGCAAACGTTTATGCAAGCTAGGAGCTATATGGAAAATAAGCTTAATTTGGATTAAATGAAACAAGATTTTACTTTACATTGAGCTCAAGGAAAAGAACTGTTAAATTTATTAATTACAAAAAATAAATTTAACGTTACAATTCAAATCAATTAAATGAGACGCACTCACTCACTCACACAAAAGCTAAATACTTACGCCTAGGAAAAACACCTTAACTAAGCTCTTAAAACTAGGATTATACAAAAGGAAATACCAGTCGATGAATGCTATGTATCACCCGAGGGGTGGGAGGACTGGATTAACTGTCTCAGTGGAGCTTGGGTGCTAGCGACCTCTCACACTTCTTGGAGCACAGGACCTTCCTCCGTCACAACAAACACTAGACTGAATTCAAATAATGCATGGGCAAGACGCACAAGCCACCGGAATAAGGCGTGGCTAACGGTTGAGGAGAGCATGGGCGAACAATAAAAAACAATAGTATCGCTCAGTACAGCACTTAGTGACGTGCATTAAATCGGTCACTCTTGAAAACGGTGACGAATGTTTTGAAAAGTATACTCCGAAATGGAGAGAGAAACGGTTAACTGAGCGATACACAGTGAGTTTTCCACTAATAGTTCGTGGCTTCTCACAAAAGGGAAATGTCGCGAATTGATTCGTGACAATGACTTACCTTCACTTCGCGAACAATGATGAGCCTTCCCAAACTGACCCATTATGGAAAGTGAGGGGAATCCTGAACATGATCAAGGATAAGTTTACGAGGTTCCTGCGCCCTTTCAAGAAAGTCGTGATTGACGAGTCCTTGGTATTGTTCAGGGGCTGTCTTCGGTTCGTCCAGTACATTCCAAGCAAACGGCACCGCTTTGGAATCAAGTTTTTCGTGCTGTGCGACTGCAAGACGGGGTTCATCCTTGACTTCGTCATTTACACCGCCAGCAATGTCGATTTGGATAAGACTGACCCCCTTGGATTCTCTGGTTCTGTGGTGAAAGTGCTTTTGGAAAAGTACTTTGGCGAGAATCATGTCCTGTATACGGACAATTACTATACCGCTCCTAAACTCGCCAAGTACCTTTCTGAACACGGCGTCGGCTCCTGTGGCACTGTCAGAAGCAAAAGGGCACATTACCCTGCCTTCCCCGAGGCTGAAAAGTCAAAGCGGGGAGACGTGCACCTGAAGAAATCTGACAAGATGCTTGCGATCAGGTGGCATGATAAGAGAGTCGTGAACATGCTCACCACAGTACACAAGGGGGAAATGCTGGCAACAGGGAAGGTCGACAGAAGGACTGGTGAGCCTGTGATGAAGCCTGATGCTGTCATTGACTATAACGTCAATATGCGGCTGGTGGACAAGTCTGATATGATGATTGGAGAGATTGACTGCCTGAGGAAAAATCGTCGTTGGTACAGGAAGGTGTTCTTGCACTTGATTGATATGTGCATGTTGAACGCCTTCATCCTGTATAAAATCAAGAACAGGAAGCCAGCCAACTACTCTCTCAGACGATTTTCCAAGACTTTTGTCTACCAGCTGCTTCAGTGTTACGGCCAGGTTCTTTCAACAGGTCCCAAACGCCACCCTCACACACCTCCAGACCGCCTACAGTGTATGGCCTACCTTCAGCGACACCGCCTGGAGACACTGCCAGCCACTGCAAAGAGGGGGAAAGCACTGAGGAGGTGTCATGTGTGCAGCCACACTACCAGGCAGGACAGAACCTTTAGGCGCACCTCCTTGCAGTGCAAAGAGTGCAAAGTTCCCCTCTGTGCTTACCCGTGTTTCTTTGACTACCACAGCCTAAGTAGATTTTGAAAATAAGGGTAAGATTCTTTGAAATAATACTGAGAGTGACAGTGATAATATTGTTTAGTTTTCTTTTACGTGCTGACAGTGACAGCCTGATGAGTGTAAATTAGTGTATGTACATGTAAAAACAGTGACAGTGTTTTTTGGTGTAAATAATTGTACATATTAATAATATAAGTATTGCGAGTGACAGTCACTCCAGTGTAAGAAGATGAAAGCATATTTTCCTATTCTATGTTCTGACAGTGACAGTTTGTTGTGTAGAAAATATTATTTTTATAACACTGGACAGTGACACTGATGAATAAGGCAATAAAAAGAACAGATACAGTGAAAGTGAGCGATAGAAATGAAGTGCGAGTGGCCGACAGGAGCGAGAATAAAGTGCCTGCCGTAAGGCTGAATAAACTCGCGCCGCGGTGGTCTTCCTCAGTCCCAATCCACAATACTGGCAGTGACAGTGATTTTTATGGCCGTAATAGTGACAGGCAAACGTTTGCGAAGTCCTATGATGAAAAAAATGTAGTATACGTGTTTTTTGCCGAGAAAAGGCAAATGTGACAATAGTGACGGGAAGATCGCCACCGCGCTGCATGTCGGCCGTGCGCTCCGTTCATTTTAGCCTTATTTTCAGTGCTTATTTACAAATACGGATTCCAAACAACCTGTACGTTGTTGTATAAAGTGTACTGTGACAGACTGAGGCTGTGGTAGAAAGAAAACCGGGTTTCTGGAGGTGTGAGAGTGAAGACTTTGTTACCCAACTTTGCAAGTCTTCACAAGTCCTTTGGTAGTCAACGAAGGCTCAACATGTGGCTCAGGAGAAAGCTGAATGTAAGTACTATATGCCATAAAAATTTTAATGCTCTAGGGTTAATCTATGATTTTTGGCAAATATTTTCCCACAGGTACTCAGACCCCGCTACAACCCCGCCACAGCGGGGGGATCACCCGTACACAGCCGCGTTTTAGGGGTTAATCTTACGTTGTCTTATATGTATCCCAGCCCTTACCGTGTATAATTGCGAGCGCGTTCCGCGAGATCGTGTTCCGTGCGAGTTACCTGTAATTACAGCAGTACCAATATATGTATAGGTATATGGTAGGTATTTAGGGTGACTTTTCCTAGGGCTGCTGACATAATTCATTTTTCCCCATAAGCTCTGTTGTTTGTCCAACACGTTTTTGGTCCAACACGGGACCCATGCATGACAATATTACCGTGCTGGCCGCGAGGGTACTGTGTATGTATATATATATATATATATTTTCATTCATTCATTGCCAGACGCCATGTATCCCAGACAGGGTGGCCAAGGGCTTAGAGTTAATTGTTTTACAGGGAGGGGCACTAATCCTCCACCAACCCCACTTGACGTATGTCCCAATATGTCACTTTGGGGGAAAATTTCACTTATTTGTTGATTTTTGCTTGGGGGGGAGGGAGACCACAATTATTATACGGTACATCATTAGTCTTGTCATTTACTGGCCTTCAAAACGGATTGGGTTTGGGCTTCAAAACTTACAAAAAGAGGCACCATTGCCCACATGCCACCCATTTATCGCGTTATAAATAGCTTTTGCAGTTTATGATTGTAAGGAGGGTACATATACTAGTTGTAATATGAGAGCCTATTAATATACCAATTTTTTGGTGGGTTAACAAAGAAAATTGGAGTAGCCATCACAGAGATATTGATAGCTAACAGATCTTTAAATGCTCATTTCTCCAAACCTTGTTTATGGTTGGTTGGCCTTTCTTTCATGGAAAGCCTCATATACAGTATATATATATATATATATATATATATATATATATATATATATATATATATATATATATATATATATATATATATATATATATATATATATATATATATATATATATATATATATATATATATATATATATATATATATATATATATATATATATATATATATATATATATATATATATATATATATATATATATATATATATATATATATATATATATATATATATATATATATATATATATATATATATATATATATATACTGTATATGAGGCTTTCCATGAAAGAAAGGCCAACCAACCATAAACAAGGTTTGGAGAAATGAGCATTTAAAGATCTGTTAGCTATCAATATCTCTGTGATGGCTACTCCAATTTTCTTTGTTAACCCACCAAAAAATTGGTATATTAATAGGCTCTCATATTACAACTAGTATATGTACCCTCCTTACAATCATAAACTGCAAAAGCTATTTATAACGCGATAAATGGGTGGCATGTGGGCAATGGTGCCTCTTTTTGTAAGTTTTGAAGCCCAAACCCAATCCGTTTTGAAGGCCAGTAAATGACAAGACTAATGATGTACCGTATAATAATTGTGGTCTCCCTCCCCCCCAAGCAAAAATCAACAAATAAGTGAAATTTTCCCCCAAAGTGACATATTGGGACATGATTATAGCTGTTAAATCTGTAAATTAAACAATAAAACTGCCAGGTATTAGGTATTATAGCAATGTAACACTCACATTCCAAGAAGTGCCTCAGTGGGTGGGAGGTGTTTGCCCAATGGCCCTCCGTCCTCCCCCATGGGAGTACTGTCTGTTTAGCCAACTGAATATGGTATTTGCCCAATGGCCCTCCATCTTCCCCCATGGGAGCACTGTCCGTTTAGCCAACTGAATATGGTATAATAGGTTCGATAGCTGGGGGTCCAGACTATACTCTCTATTCTATCTATCTATCTATTGCCAGACGCCTTAATCCCGTACGGGGTGGACACAAACAAATCGCCTTCACGTCGCCGTGTTCCGTGCCATTTCACTGCCCTCCTCCCAACCCGCACACCCCTCTCTCATATACCACTCCACTCCATCCCTCCATCTCATCCTCAGCCTCCCCCTCCTTCTCCCCCCCTCCACCTCACTCACATATAGCCTACTCTCATCAGTCTCTCACCCTCCATCCTCTCCACATGGCCAAACCACCTCAGTATGTTCATCCTAACGCTTCCTATCACATCCACATCCACACCACAACGCTCCTTTATATCCTCATTTGTCAGCTTGTCTATCCATGTGACTCCACAGGCTTCTCTTAAATAGCTCATTTCCACTGCTCTCACTCTTCACTTGTGTCCTTCCAACAACGTCCAAGCTTCACTTCCATACATTAGAGTTGGTATCACAATACTGTCATGTAGTAACTTTTTCACTTCCATGCTCACTTCACTGTTTCTTATCACTGCTTTCAAGGAACCATCAACCTTTCTTCCTTGTTGTACCCTTTCAAGCACTTCACCCTCCAAACTTATTTCCTTACTCATCACACTCCCCAAGTACTTAAAGGTACTCACATTTTCCATTTCCTCACCATCCAACCTCACTGTAAATTCACTGACTTCATCTCTCTCAAAGACCATCACTTTACTCTTCCCTGCATTCACCTGTTGATTCCGTTTCTTACACACTCTTCCAAACTCATCCACCAAGCCTTGCAGCTCCCCTTCGTCTTCACCTAACAACACAGTATCATCTACAAACAACAGTACAGAGAGTTTCCAAACACTACCCTCTCTCACTAGGGCCACTCCAACATCCACTGCCTTGTCTTGTATCTCTTTTATTACCCCATCCATGTACAGACTGAACAACCATGGAGACATGACACATCCCTGTTTCAAACCAACCTTCAAAGAGAAAAATTTACTGAGTTCACCATCCACACACCCTGCACCCTTAGCACTTCCCATCTACTCCATATATTCTTAATACTTTCCACAATCCTTGTCTATCCACCCAGTCATATCCTTTCTCCAGATCCATGATGGCTGCATACAACTTCTCTCCTTTCTCTAAACTTCTCTCCTTTCTCTAGAGACTTTTTCACTTAAGATCTAATAATGAATATCTGATCTACACAACCTACTCCCTTCCTAAAGCCTCCTTGTTCTTCTCCAACTAATTCCTCTGTTATTTCCCTAAACTGTCAATAAGTATCCTACCATACACTTTTCCTATTACACTAAGAAGACAAATGCCCCTATGCTTACCACACACATCTTTTTCCCCTTTTCCTTTGTACAAGGGAATAATTATACCTGACTTCCAATCCTCTGGGACTCTACCTTCCTCCAACGTCAATCTGCACATTTTCCACATCCATTCTACTACTATCTCTCCCCCATGCTTCAGCATTTCACCACACACTCCATCAATTCCTAGGGCTTTCCCCAATATGACTTTCTTCACTGCTTTCACAACTTCTATCCTACTGATTCCCTCCTGTCTTCTCACCTCCCTCCTCCTCCCAGCCAATCCCCAGCCACTTATACTCGCATCACTTCCATCCTCTATGTTCAACAATTCCTTAAAGTGTTCTCTCCATCTGCTCACTTTTTCTCCCTGCTCCACTAGTAATCTTCCATTTTTATCTTTCACTCCCGTACTAACTTCACTGCCACCCTGTCTTACTCCCTTCACCTCTTTCCAGAACATTTTAATACAGTCTCTTCACTTTATACTCAAATTCCTTCCAAATTCCTCATCCACTCTCTCTTACTAAGCTTTTCACCTCTCTCTTCCTTTCTACATGTAACTCTCTCTTCCGCCTCTCAACTTCTTCCACACTGCTATTTCTCATTCATTCATTGTATCCCTTCTTCTTTTGTGCCACAGTCTGTCTCACCTCTTCATTCCACCATGCTGTTCCTTGCACCCCCTTCTGTCTCTCTTCACCCCACACACCACATCACATGCTACACATATTTCTTCTGTGAATATCTTGCACACACCTTCCACGTCCCCCATCTGCTCCAATTCATATCTACCCAATCATTCCTCCACTTCTCTCTTATAGTCTGCCTTTTTCTCATCCTCTTGTAACCTTTCCACTCACCTTGCAACTACTGGTACTCCTTTCTCCTGTCCTCCCCTTCTTCTGTTTCTCCATCTTACTTGGATCTTGATTCTGGCCACCACCAAGTAGTGGTCAGAAAGACCACTCCCCCAACCTCTATAAGCTCTTGCATCCATTACACATATTTGCATCCTTTCATCCACACACACATAATCAATCATTGCCTTCCTTTCATTCAGTTCACCACCCACCCTTTGCATCACTCGCCATGTATACCTGCAGATCATATTGTGCCTGAAGAGGGTATTGGCTATCACCAACCCCCTCCCGGCACAAATGTCCACAAACGAACTGGCATTCTCATCCATCTCAGCAAGCACACCCCACTCACCAACTATTCCATCCACCTTCACATTCCCTACTTTGCCATTCACATCACCAATCAAAAAACACTCTCTCATTTCTTCCAAACTTTTCCATGCACACTTCCACATTTGTCCAGAACTCTTCTCTCATTCTACTTACACGATCCTGCGTTGGCGCACACACGTACACAATCGCCCACATTTGTATTCCAACTTTCAATCATACCCACACAATCCTAGAGCCAGCTGATCCATACTCTCTTATGTTCTTCTTCCATCTTTTACTCACAACAATACACACTCCTTCTTTTGCCCTCTGATTTTCACCTACTTCTGCACATATACCCCATCCATACTCCCATTCTCTCACACTCTCTCCTCTCCATTTAGTTTCAGTTACTCCACATACATCCAGTTTCGCACCTTCAAACACCTGGAGAATCTCTTCCTCTTTCACCTCATCATTCACACCCCTTACATTCCATGTCGTGATCCATACCATGTCCTTTGTCCGGTCCTTGGTCGTCATCTTTTGGTCAGTCCTTGTCTGAGGCTTCTTGTTCGTATTTTAGCTGTTTTCTTGGGAGGGGTACTAACCCTCCGCCAACCCTTTTAGTCGCCTCATACGACGAGCAGGGATACTAGGATAGTATTCTTGAAAACCCCCCTATCCCCATGCTAAATCAGCCAATATCCATTTCTTTTGGGACAAAAATGTGTGATCTAGGCCAAGGGAACATGCTGAAACCTATAGGGCTACTTCACCATTTTTGGTTGGTTGGTCCTTCTTCCATGGAACACCCTATACAATAAACTCAATTATCTGTCACTGCATTATCCACTGGATGTCACCTGTCACAGCAAATGACAGAATTTTCCTTAAGAAAATTCTCTGGGAAGTCTATAAATTAAAATCAACAACATTCGTCTCATCATCCAAACATAATTTCCTGGCAACTTTACAGTACAACAATATTTTACCATGCTTACTACAGTACTTTTTTTTTTTTTTTTTTTTGTATTGGCAACTTGTAAAAATAGATAGATAGATAGAACTTGTAAAAACTTACTTATTACCGTATTCTGGTGTTTTTTAATGCGATCTGAGTTATTTTTTTTCCTTCATTTTCTGTCAATTAGGTTAGGTCTGTTTGGTTGGCTTAACTGGTTGTGCAGTATATTTTTCTGGTGGTTTTTGATGCAATTTCAGTGGTTTTTGACTTCGTTATATGTTGAAAATGCTTCATTTCACCTCCTCGTCCAATCAAACGTCATGATTGGAAAAGAGGCAAAATGAAGCATTTCCAACAAAAATTAAGGCTTCATTTCACCTCCTCATTCAGTCAAAGGTCATGATTGGAAAAGAAGCAAAATGAAGCATTTCTGACAAAAATGAGGGTCAAACTCACTTAAATCTCATAAAAAACTACCAGAAAAATATACTGCACAACTTGGGGGATGTATAGGCTACTTGTAAAAATTTACCAAACTAACATGGCTGGCCTTGATTTTTTTCCACCGATACAGTGTATTACCACATGAGGTGAAGCCCCCAAACTGCAGCAACCCATGTTGATAATGGACAATCATGTCTGGTGGTGTAATCGTGCATGTGGTTGCCAGGATGAGGTGGCTTCCATCCCAGGAGGTGCCAAGGCGGATGAAATGGCCAAAACCAAATCTTCTCCATAAAGTAAGTGACTCTCACAGTTATACATATAAGACTTGGGCAGTTTTCAAGATTAGGTTTAGTGGCAGTCAGTTGGTTAATGTCAATGGAGGGATCTTGGGGGCCAAGCCCCCCAATTAGGACAGGTTAGTTTGGTTAGGATAGGTTAGGTTCAGTTCAGGCAGGGTTTTAACGTGTCTGAATCAATTTACATTATTTTATTTTGTAGGTGATTAATGCATTTTGAATTATTTTTATTATTTTATTCACCAAAAATGACAAACATCTGGAGCGCTTCACTCCAATAGGAAATTTGGAAATACAGTACGGTACTGCATGACTTTCCTCATATTTTAATGCCGATTTAAATTCATATAATTTCTCTCTCTTTCTAACATTCTGAGCCTTTGTGCTGTAATGTGTGTTATGAATCCTTGACGTTACGATTCACTAAAACACAACCGAAATACTTACCCAAAGAGGCAAATTCTTGACGAAAGCAGCTGTGTCAGCCACTAAATATTTGGGTCTCATGCTGCCACTGCTGTTCTTTCCAGATTTCTCTGTTGTTGGGGTCGTGAATAATAGTTCTGGAACAAAGATTACTCACAGATATAACGATTTTATTTTGTTATATATCGCTGCAGTAATGAACCCTCACACACGTGCAGCTCTAAAACTGCCAGTCTACAGTCTGCATGAAATCAGACAGACGGAAGGTGTGTAGCGAGACCACCTTCGTTTGTCGTATAAGTACTTTTACGGTAATAAATATTTCAGTTCAAACATTTTAAAACCTTCAGCAGACAACATGCTGCTTATTATGTTTGTGTTTAGAACTCATTGCTAAACATACGTTATCATTTTCCAACACCACAAATTAAAATTATAATTTCATAGAAAAACCCAGCGAAAAGTGCAATGCGCTGAGGAAAAACGAGTAATCGGCATATACGAAACATCTATCGCATTCTTTTTTTTTTTTCTTTCTTTTTTACCAGTGGGATCACCGACGACCTCATCTCTTATTACTTAAGCTATGTTAATGACAGTACTGCGTATGGAAGTTCATCCACATTACTAATAAAATAATTTTTCTCAGTGGGACATTATACTAAAAACTAAAGACGGGTCAAAAATGGCATAAGTGGTTCCGTCCTCGATTAAAACAATAACGCAAGAGACGGCGAATGTTTGTTGACAGTTCGGGATGAATGGTAGGCTCACAGCAATCCATTATGTAGCTGTAGTGTGCTTTGATGCTGAATAATTTTGCCGTAGTTGTAGCATATCTAGTACTGGTTCTAGAAGTTAAGACTTTGCTTGTGAAGTTTGATTAATCTACTGCGAGTTTCTTATTACATTGACATTAACGCTGACACTGTAACTTAATTTTACACTAACTGCAGACTTAAGATGAGAGACTTGTATGTAACATTATTTGTAGTGATCATTGCTGAATCTCATTAAGCACTGAGCCCAGTGTAGGCAGTAACGTAGGAATCAGATTTTCCGTAGGCAACCTTCACATCAAGATTTTAATCTTTTGGTACAGTTTGCCATTTCGGACAACCACAAATTAAGAAATTTCCTTTTACTAGTGTATAGGTACCACCTTCTTTTGGCTTTTTCCAGTCTTAGTGTCTGTTGCTAATGAACTGTAACCATAGCATGTAACTTTAATCCGACTTTCACCTATGTAGGGAGATAAAACAGAGAGGTGATGGCAGGTACACAAGGCAGATGTGCCAACCAGTCAAACTGAAGCAGGGAAGCCAGTGAGCCTGTACTTCTTTCAGGTCATGTGACACAAACGTAAGCAGTACATCACACTTGCATAAACAGCCATGCCTCCAAAACTTTGAAATCAGTTACCGGTAGTAAATGACTAGCAGATGTGATGGCTGATCTTACGATTACTGTTCATTTGTGAAAGAATTTTTCAAAGACAATGCAACTGTTGACTGGAGCAAGCACGGAGTGTTAGCAAGAGCATTTTACTGTCCTAACTGTAAACTACCGTGTACAGTAATTACAGAAAAGACAAATTTATGGTACTATGGGTGCTGGACAACCTTTAAGAAGGTACTGTATGGTTTGTGTAGGTGGTGGTGACCATCATCCACTCACTTGATGTAGTGCTGCCTACATCTTTCTTAGCCTTTATCATTCTTTTTCTGTGCCTGCCCCCCTCTCTTCCTATTTCTTCCATCTTTCCTGTCACTTCTTATTGCTTTTCTTTCCTTTACAGGTGGCTTTACATTGAGTGATAAGCCAAATGGTTTCCTATGGGCCAGGGAACCATTTACAACGCTGGGTGGTAACCATAAAACCAAACCATACGTGCTCCTTACGTGTCAGCAAGTGGGTTGGTGGAGGGTTAATGCCCCTCCCTGTAAGACAAATAACTCAAAGTAAAATGGCCACCCCTTATGGGATTATGGCATCTGGCAATGGATAGATAGATAGACATATATGGTACAGGCATACGCCGGTTTAATGATCTAATTGGTTAGGTAAAACCCGATCGTTAGGCAGGGTATTGTATATCGGGGTACTTTTAACATATATTTCAATGTGGAGTGTTTACCAGGCTGGGTTTTCCCCGAAACCAAGCTTAAAACCCACCCAAATGAACCCCAAAACAGGTTTAAATGCAATCTAAATGGCCTAACAACTGTCAAGGAAGCTAACCTAAGCCAAACACATGTAAATAACTCACTAAAACCAACAAATCAGATCTGAATATCGTCAACTATAAGTCTGGAAAAAAATCAAGTTTAGTAGACTGTACCCCAAAATGATAATGTTCACCCCACCTGTGGCTAAAACACATTAACTGAAGTCTAAAAACAGTTTATAAATCAACCTAAACACACAATTTTAGCCTAAAATATCAACAAAATCAGTAAGAAAAATAAAAACCTATCGTTAAACCGGGGTTTGGCCATCGTTAAGCTGGGTATGGTGCAATTTCTACCCCCATTGTTAAGTCAGGGCATCGTTTATCGAGGTATTTATATATATATATACACAGTATATAGTGTATATACCAGGTATATATATATATTTATATATATATATATATATATATATATATATATATATATATATATATACATACACAGTACTGTATATGTGTGTATATACCAGGTATATATATACACACAGTGGGCTCACCTGCTGCGTGAGCGCTGAGTGCGCGAATTGCATTGTGCACGAGTGGCCAAAAATAATAACCAAAAAGCTTGATTGCGCATGTTTACCTCACAAAACACGAGGTAGAGGCAAGGAGTGGCTCAAAAATGCCATTTTCCATGAGTACGCGACCCCACCCCCAAAGTTCGCGCCAATAGTGACCTAGAGGCTCATGGGGAAGGTGCTGAAGCGGAGTCTACAGTAAGATCTTGTCAATAACAACTTCGAGCATAACATTTTCGGCAATAATAGTAAGTTAGAATAGATACCCAGTTTCTATAATAATGACGGATATTTTGCGAATACCAAGGTGTTTTACTGCCAATACATCCATAACAAGATGGGGAATGAAACAGACAAGCAAAATGAGATGAAGGAAATTGCCGAAAATGTGAGCAGTAGCAAGGAGATGGAGGATCCTCCCCTCACCACCTCCCCTGACTCACCGGCTGTCATCCCCTTCTCCTCCACTGCCCCACCTGACTCACCAGCTGCCTCCCTCTCCACCTCCACAGCCCCACCTGACTCACCTGCTTCACCTGGCATACCTGCAACCCCCACCATAATGGCTGTTGCTGCATTCTGGAAGAAATATAACATTCGACAGGCTGTAAATTTCTTCGTCAAAGCCTGGAATAATAAAACATTGGCTACTGTTAAACAAGCGTGGGGCGGCCGGGGTGGTGGCAGGTGCACTCTAAGTGTGTTGCCGCGCCTTGAAACCCCTGTTATTTAAGTCCATCAGGCCTGTTGTCTACTGTTGTTACGGTGACTGCCCATTTTTTTTACTGTAGCTATATCTGTAGTACAGTGTCTGATAAATTTGACCTTTATTATGTCTCTAAGGGCCAATAAATGTCCATGTATGAGGGGTTACCACCCACATGTTATTTTTCCCATAAGATTAAGTATTCTCAGTGAGCGATTTCACACTGCACGAGGACCAGGACCGCCCAATCTCTCGTGTACTGTGCGATCCCACTGTATATTATATATGTATATATATATATATATATACAGTACCATACCCTCGCGTCCAACACGGTAATATTGTCATGCACGGGTCCCGTGTTGGACCAAAAACGTGTTGGACAAACAACAGAGCTTATGGGGATAAATGAATTATGTCAGCAACCCTAGGAAAAGTCACCCTAAATACCTACCATATACTTATATACATATTGGTATTACTGTACAGTAATTATAATAAATGGTACTGTTCTTGGAATGATAACCAACCTTTTAGGATAGTGTTGGTGGGCTTGCTGGGAATGGAAGGTGGTATCCAAGTTGTAGGTAGTCCTACTGGGTCCCCGGAGGATGGCTGCTGGCGTCACTAGTGAGTAATGGCTGCCGCTCCTCCTCAGCCTTCCTCATAAATCCTTTGAAATCACACTCAGAATCACTATCCTCGTCCACATCCATGGAAGTTCCTGCTTCTGCCTGTCCTAGCACTCCATATGCCTTCACTGCCACCAGGATCTTGTCTTGGTTTTTTATTATGGTCCTCACACTGGCTTCATTCACGTCGTAGGCTTTCGTGATGTCCACATTCCTCTCCCCTTTCTTCTTCCTCTCGATGGTTTCTAGCTTGGTGGTCTGAGGGAGGTGTCGCTGCTTCCTGGGGTTCTCAGAGGGCTTCCTAGGCATCGTCAGTAGGGTAATATGCAGTAGCAAAGGCAGAAAATGCAGCAAGAAAAAAGCACCGTCCAATGTGAATCATGCAACTGAGTGGCACTGTGGCGGGAGAAATTTAAACAAAACATCACGTGAGAGCAGAAGCGTTTTTAATTGGGCGACATCACTATCATGTCACGATAGCGGGCGGGGGAGACTACTTGATCAGAAGTTTTGATTGGCTGTCAGCATCACGGGAACGTCCAGTATGACCGTGTTGGACCGGGGGGTGTTTGTGCTAGAGGCAAACTCTGCGG
Source organism: Coenobita brevimanus (assembly GCF_032717465.1). Lineage (NCBI taxonomy): Eukaryota > Metazoa > Arthropoda > Malacostraca > Decapoda > Coenobitidae > Coenobita > Coenobita brevimanus. Next base: position 21,519,301 of record NC_137051.1, read on the forward strand.
ATTTTGCCTGCTTCTTGGAGCTCCGTCCGTGTTCTGCTAACACACTCGTGTTACAGTAATTAAATTGTATTAAATCGTACTATTATTTTGCTCTCCGTGCTGGACCCAAATCGTGCTGGACAAACGCGTGTTGGACGCAAGGGTACTGTATATATGTATGTACAGGTAACTCGCACGGAACACGTGGGTTTCGTTCCTACCGTGCCGTGTTAGGTGCGAAATCGCGTACTGGTATATTTAAACTACTCCGTATTTTGCTCCCTAGACCCCCCAAATGTGTTGTTTTGCTGTTATCTGTCACTAGAAAGCACTTTAAGTGGTTAGAAGGTTTATTTAATGTTATAACTCACAAATATAGTACTCCAGAGCAAAACTTCAACACACAAATACTGTACGTAAGCACAAGGAAACGTTCCGACGCCGATCACAGGTAATCATATAAATTAGGTTAACCGGTACCAGTGCTTTAACTTACAAGTACATACCAGAACAGTACATATTTAATTTAGAAATGCAGTACTGTGATATCGAATGATTTCAGTACATAATCTGTTAGGAATGGCTGGAAAAAAAATTAATGTTATGAATACATTTTCACCTTTTTTATATGTTTATGGTAGTTTCGAGTTATTTTTTACGTTATCGTTGTGCCCATGCTCGGAAAAGGGAGCGAAAGAGTTGAATTTTCAGTCCTAAATGAGAAAACTGCACGTCCTCCAAGGCTAGACTCTGCCACGGGAGAATAAAGTGGAGGGTCAGTCCGATTTGCAATAAGGAAGTTGTGTCACAACTTCCAGCTCCCACACCACGAGAATGGCTAAAAATAGAATCGTAATGCAGTTTCAGAACTAACAATAAGTCTAATTATTACGAATACAGATACAAAGCAGAAATAAATATGTTTACAGACAGGGAAAACGTATTTCTTCCGTCATAACATGTTCATCTTTCTGTATCATTTTACGTTCATCTTTATCATTTTACCTTGTTATTTTCGCAATATACTGTATATTGCTGTCTCGTAAACAGGGTGGTTGTTTGTGTTTTGCAAGGGAGGAAAAAGGTTGTATTTTCTCTCTGGGTCGAGATAATGGGTGTAGCTATGTGTGGTTAGGCATGGCCACGAGCGAAAAAAAATCGTACATCCACTCATCACGATAGCCGGTGGTGAACTGACAGATGATACATGAGACGGTGAAGTCAAGGTCATGTCCCAGATTTTTGTTCACTTCCCGAAAGTGTTCACAGTTTTCTACAAGTTGCAAACCATTACAGCAAACCTGAGCAAATAGGTAAAGATACCAAGACAAAAATGTATTTTTCTCTTATTATAAGTCTTTAACGAACAAACAAAAAAAAGGCAATATTCCGACGCCGATCATGGGTAATCATATAAATCAGGTTAACTGGTTACAAGGCTTTATTTAATGCTTTAATTGCTTACAAGTACATACCAGAACAGTAAATATTTAACTTACAAATACAGTACTGTAGAAAAGCAGTACAGTAAGAGGTTAACGAACAAACAAAAAAGGCAATATTCCGACGCCGATCATGGGTAATCATATAATTCGGGTTAACTGGTTACAAGGCTTTATTTAATGATTTAACTTTATTTAAGTGCTTACAAGTACAGTACATACGAGAACAGTAAATATTTAACTTACAAATACTGTACAGCACTGGAAAAAACGAACAAATAAAAAAGGCAATATTCTGACGCCTATCAGGTAAACTGGTTATAAGACTTTATTTCTTGCTTTAACGTTATTTAATAGTACTTTAAGTTGCACATAAACTTACCAGAACAGTACAGTACTGTAAATATTTAACTTACAAATACTGTGCTACTGTACTCGGGAATGTCTCACTCACTGAATAATTTCCCGCCTAGATCGTCACGTAATCAAAACAAACCGCGCGCTGCGGTGACGTTCGAGGATTTGATCTTTCAAAGGCCTCTCCTGCGTTAATTTGTAGTTTTCATAATGGTTTTTTAATCTTACGTTGTCTTATATGTATCCCAGCCCTTACCGTGTATAATTGCGAGCGCGTTCCGTGAGATCGTGTTCCGTGCGAGTTACCTGTATATATATATATATATATATATATATATATAAATAAACATATACATATACTGTACATTTATAAACAGTACATCCCCCTAGTACGCACCTATATGGGCGGCAGAGGACGTCGCGTACTAGGAATTCGCATACTGTGAATACATAAATTTATGGGAAAAATTACATATGGGTGGCACCCCCCTTCATGGGCAACCCTTGAGATGCCTTTCAGACCTAAGTATTGTACTATGCAGGGAAACTATCTAAGACATATTACCTAAGATAAAGTAAACCTACAAGATTATGGCTTCACTAGGTAAATCATTGGTGGTAGGTGGTGGCGACCATCATCCACTCGATGTAGTGCTGCCTACTTCTTCCTTAGCTTTTATCATTCTTTTTCTGTGCCTGCCCTTCTGTCTTCCTATTTCTCCCATCTTTCCTGTCACTTCTTATTGCTCTTCTTTCCTTTACAGGTAGCTTTACATTGAGTGACAAGCCAAATGATTTCCTGTAAGCCAAGAAACCATTTACAATGCTGGGTGGTAACCATATAACCAACCAAAATGTGCTCCCTATGTGTCAACAAGTGGGTTGGTGGAGGGTTAGTGCCCCTCCCCATAAAACTAATAACTCAAAGTCAAATGGCTACGGGATTATGGCGTCTGGCAATAGACAGATAGATAGACATTTACCCGTTATCGTTTCCTTGGGGGGCAATGTCACGTACTTGGGGTAACCCTGGATTTGGGCCACTCTTCGCTGCCCGTCTTGCTTACAAGGAGTTCAATTCGCGTCAAAAAAAAAAAAAAAAAAAAAAAAAAAGGTCCTCGCGTACAAGGGAGATCGCTTACAACTTGTGTACTGTGGGGATGTACTGTATGTATGTATGTATCTATCTATCTATCTGTCTATATATATACATACAGTAAAACCCCGGAATTCATACACAATTCATTCCTGGAAACTGTACAAGTTGCAAATTGTTAAAAAAATTGAATAATTTTTTTCCATAAGAAACAACGTATTTTGCATTAATCCGTTCTTTAGTATGGATGAAACAGTAGATTTCGCCATACCATAATGAATGGCATGATCGGAAACACGGGTTGCACTTTCATACTTTCCAATGAGTTCTTTTTTCAGCTCAGTTGTTGTTCTCACTGCTTTTGTTTTAGCTCCAGCTGACTCACTAATCTTCTTAGGGCCCATGATTTTGTACAATTTTCTAACAAAATTATGTAATTTATCATTAAAATTAATGAAGCCCGTATGACTGATGCATAGCTGGTGGAAGACAAAGCGGGACTAGCGACCACATGGCACCTACGACGCCGTGCCTCTTAGTGCAAATAGCGGGTCGCCGTATGAAAACCGGAGCGATTTTTGGATGAAAAAGCTGTACGAAAACTGAGTTGTATAAGTACAGAGGCGTACAAATTCTGGGGTTCTAATATATATAATTGTATATATATATATATATATATATATATATATATATATATATACAGTACAGTCACTGTAATATATACATATATATATATATATATATATATATATATATATATATATATATACATACTGTTTGTATATCCATCCATCGCCAGACGCCATGTATCCCAAACTGGGTGGTCAAGGGCTTAGTGTTAATTGTTTTACAGGGAGGGGCACTAATCCTCCACCAACCCCACTTGACACGTAGGGATGCCAACAGCATCTGGTGTTCCCAGGCGGTCACCCATCCAAGAACTAACCAGACCCAACGTTGCTTATATATGTATATATATATATATGTATGTATGTATGTACTGTATTTTGAAGGGTTAGAGAAAAGTAGAGAGGATAGGTTATGTTAAGATATTGGAATCACATGGCATGAGGGGAGAATTGCTTGTTGAAAGAAACAGTTAGGAATAAAAGATGTTATCAGTATAGTTAAGAAATAGAAATGGACATTGGTTGATTATATGTTTTGTTTTGTAGATCAAATAAGAGGTGTGTAGCCAGAGTACAGTACACGTACTGTAACTGAGTAGCAACTGTGGCATGGAATATGGTATGAGGAAGTTGCAAATTGGCAATAGCTATGGTGGAGAGAGAAAATCAACATGTACATAATGTTGCAGTGGAACATGTTAACAACAGATACCTGGTATTTTAGAGTGTGAAAGTAAAGGAGAGTCCTTTGTTTTGCAGTAATTTTGTAACTGTGAGAATGATCATGGTGACTGTATATGGATTTTCTGCATTAGGCTTGCTATAGAATGTGATTGCATGTTCTTGATGTTTTTGATCAAACCCAGTCTGTCTGGCTGAGCATATAGCCATGCCAGTGCCATACCATACCATAACATACCATACTATATTGTAATTTAGCACTTGTATGTTAGCCATATGTATGTGAAAAAGTGTCTGTGTAAGTCAGGAGCGTGGCCGTGTAACATGATCCTTGCTGTGAAATATAAGAGCCAGGATGTGGAGGTGAGTATGTCCTAATTCAATGCACTGTTGGCCAAGCGAGGAATAAGAGACAGGTTATCTGTAACCCCTACACTAACCGTCAGTCTTCCTTGGCACTGTTGAGAAAGATATCACTTGTACAGCCTTAGCTGCATTAAGTGTTTAGACTTTATGAACAGTGTCAATTGAATGCAAAAGATTGTGACACAGGTTTTTAGATTGTGTTACCATATATAATGGTATAGATTTACATTGCCTTGTGATTTTGCAGTGAACTCTTGTTTACTGATGCAGTTACTACCAGTGTAGTATAATAGCTGATGCAACATGCTGGATTTGATTATTATTATTATTATATATTTCTGCTTCCCAAAAATTAAATACAAAGATTATGAAGTAAGTACTGGCACTGTCATGATCAAAATGAAGAACCAGATATTAATACCAGATAAACCAGTAGCCATTAAACATATGTGTGTATAAATATATCCATCCATCCATCATCCAATCCAACATTGCCCCATGAGGAGCGTAGGAGCCTGGGGCTAGGCAGTTGGTCCTGACATTGAAGATGAGAGTGACCAGCCTCACTTATCCCTGAGTGGCATTACATGAGCAGTCAAGCCCAACCACCTCTTGGATATAAACCTTCACTGGCTTAATCCGACTGGAGTGAAATAATTACCCACTAAACCACCAGGCGCCAAAATTTGGTTATATGGTTACCACCCAGCGTAGTAAATGGTTTCCTGGTGTTCAGGAAAACATTTGGCTTATCACTCAGTATAGAGTCACCCACAGGCAGAAGGAAGAGGAAAGAATGAAGGAAAGAGAGACAGAAGAGGGAGTGTAAAGTCACCCGTAGGCAGAAGGACATGGAAAGAATGAAGGAAAGAAAGACAGAAGAGGATGGAAGGAAAGAAGGATGGGGGAGAGGAAAGGGCAGACACCCAACAGCAGCACTACATTGAGTGAGTGGATGGTGAGCGCCCCCGATATATGCGGTATATCTATCTATCTATCTCTATCTATCTATCTATATATATATATATATTTACAGTACAATCCCTGCTATCTGGTATCCAGACAAACGGAATACTCAGAAAAACGGGAAAATTCAAGGGCTGGTAAAAATGTCAGTAAGGTATAACTGTGCGCCAATTTGAATTGACTGCCAAACTGCCATTTTATCGTGTCACGCGAGGCTGGGTGAAGTTGGACTAAGTGAGGTGAAGGCATTTCTGGCTAATGTAAATCCCTAGTAAATCCTCTTAACCAGCCATCCACTTCCCTTTTTCCCCTGCTTGAATTCAGTCATCCTCCACAGTGTCCACAAATCACCAAACTGCTTTTTCCACCAGACAGTAAACAAGTTCTCTTGCTGTTGTGTTGCTCTGATGGACGGTGATTTCAACACTCCAAAATGCCTAAAGAGCAAACTAAACGTAAGCGTGTCGTGCTTACTTTGAAACAGAAGCTGGACATATGCAACAGATTTGAAAAAGGCGAACATTATAAAACACTGATGACTGAATATAATGTAGGAAATTTAATGATTTATGATATCAAGGCCTAGGCATCCAAGCTTAATGAATTTTTCATGAAAAGCGAGACAAGTAAGTCCATTGAAAAAAGGCATACTCTTCATCATTCGAGTGGTTTTGCTTAGAAAGATCTAGGGGAGCACCTATTTCTGGTCCTCTTATATAAGAAAAAGCAAGAGAGTTTCACAGTAAACGAATAGACAAGTCGAATGTGATTTCAGTATTGGATGGTTAAAATGTTTCAAAGACAGGCATGGAATTTGTAAACCACACATCTCGGGAGAGAGCAAATCAACCAACGGCAAAACGCCGGTGTTTTTCTTCCTAACGGACCGACTCTAACTTGCACCACATAAATTCATCTTAGAACGCATGTGTGCTGGCAGAGATGAAAAAAAAATGTTAATAGGAATGAAGGTTTACTTTGTTGGAAGAAAAAAAAATAATATGCTTGCACTTCATATGTAACTCATGTACTGTATTTTATTTTGTGCAAAACAGCTGATTGGCGGGTGAAGGGTGGAATGGTGGCGGTCAGTCTGGGCCGGGACAGTAAACAAAACTCACGTGGGGACACAGGTGTCGTGATAATTCACCAATAAATATTCAAGATTTTATTTCTTTAGTTTTCCATTTTTATGAGTACAGTACATACAACAAATTATTCGGTATTTATGAGAATGGACTTGTGCACTTTGCAGAACTGCAAAGCATTGCATGCACATGCATTATGACCATGGTGTGTGTTTACGAGGCAATTTTTCAGGTGGAATCTCTTAGTGTGCCCCCTGATGTGAGTGGTGAGTAACTGAATTGTATTTACTGCTGTGATAATTATCGCCTTTGTATAGATTTGAATATCAGAACTACGGGAAGAATCTGTAACCGGGAAGGTAAATTCCCCAAGCCGCCCAGTTAACTGGGATTGTACTGTATATAGATATATATATAGATATATATATATATATACATATATATATATTTGTATATATATATATATAAGTAATCCCTCTAATATCCAAACGCCCAACATCCGAACATCCCCACTAACCGGACATAATCGTCCTGGGATCCAATATTCCCAAAATGGGCCAAAAACCGCAAAAAATTTGAAAAAAATCTGACTTTTTTCCCACCCGTAATTTGAAATTGTCACCTGGTGCCGAACAGCTGTTACACCATGGGTCCCTTCACCCCTTCCTTTCTCCCCCCTCCCCCCTCCCCTGTCAGGGTTGCCATTTGGTATTTTTCATTACCAAGTGTGGGCCAATTTGGTAATGAAAAATTCGTTTGGTAATGAGTCAGAATAATGCATTACCAAATGGATTTTTCACATGTATAAGGATACACAGGATGGAGATGGTGGATTGTTTGCTCTCTCTGATTAATCTGCTACCCTACATAATGTGAAAATAATCAACATGGTGTTAATTATAAGAAGAGTGATTACATGTATTTCCCCTCCTACGTGTCAAGTGGGGTTGGTGGAGGATTAGTGCTCCTCCCTGTAAAACAATTAACTCTAAGACCTTGGCGACCCTGTTTGGGATACATGGCGTCTGGCAATGAATGAATGGTATATAATTAGTGCAGAATAAATGTTAGCTTTACGAATTTGGTAATGAAAAGTTAAATTTGGTAATGAAAGTTGAGGAGATTGGTAATGTGGCCGTTGAGATCTGGCAACTCTGTAACCCCGCCATCATCAACAGTCACAGCCTAACTCCAATCGAGAGCAGATGTTCATAGCAATGGAAGCCACAGGTGCTTGTTTTTTGCGAATAAACAATGAATGAACTGCAATACCTCACCACCAGAACACACAGGAATTTACAGTGTTGTGCAGTGTTAAGAAATTAGAATTTAGAGTGCAGAGGATTAACTGTGGACTGCAAACTGGCGGTTCAAACCAGTCCAGGAGCCAGGGACTTGTAAGTACCCAGAATGTTTAATATTGTATAAACTCACCTCTAAAACCTCATTTTATGGTTCTTTTGCATTTATTTCAGTCTTTTATGTCCCTTATTGGTGTGACTTGGGTCTTAAATAGGTGCAATGCATGTCCAGAGGGAGTTGTATAGGTGTTTCTCTGAGTTAGGGTCCATAAGTACAAGTCCATAAGCTGGGGCCCAATATCCAGACAAGACCACTATCTGGACCTGCCTATAGCTCTATTACGTCGGATATTGGAGGGATTACTATATATATATATATATATATATATATATATATATATACACGAGATGCTACCCAAAAGTTCCAGTAATTTCAACACAGGGAGCCAACCGTTTGCAGTTCTGCCTTTTGCCGCTAGGAGGAGTCAACATATATATATATATATACACACACACACACACACACACACACACGCACACACACACACACGAGATGCTACCCTAAAGTTCCGGTAATTTGAACAGAGGGAGCCAACCATTTGCAGTTTTGCTTTTTGCTGCTATGAGAAGTCAGCATATAGATATAGATAGGTACATAGATAGATTGACAGATACAGTTACATGAATATATATATATATATATATATAGGTGATAGGGAGAGCTGGAGCTCCTGTTTCACTAGCTATCTAACCATCCCCCTTTGCTGACCATTTCAGTGTGACAGTAACATGGAGAGTAGACCAGCATACTCTCTCAAACATTTCCTCTAACTATCTGTGCATTACACCACATGCACTTTACATTTCACACAACGTATCCCACTACGTTACAGGGGTTGGCGCCAGCAAGGGCATGCGGCCAGAAAACTTTGCCCCCACTACCTAGTGGCGGACTTCTGGGGGGAGGCGTGGTGGGGGTTCTACCTACATAGATCGTGGGTCCAGGGTGAGATGGGGCTCGGGCCTCTGCTAGAGGGTACAGGGCATTGTGGTTCCCAGGCTTCCGTTTCCACCCAGTAGAGAGGGGCCCGAACCTGGGAGTAGCGTTCCAGGAGGCTGCCCTATCAGTGGCTGTATAATGGTGGGATAGTTGCAGTGCCAAGGCGTGCTTGGAGGGTGTCCCTGCATCTGTCCTGGCAGGGTGCCCCGAGGCCACTACCACAGCCACTGGTGGGCTAGGGGTCCCAGATCCATTGCCTGGACCTGGGACTGTGCAGTGAGTGGGACCTGTGCTATGTCTGTCCCCCTTTATTAATAATGAAGATGACAAAACAAAATAAGTTTCAAAGCAAGCCTGAGGACAGTAAATCACCCATGGGGATGAGGGTGGGTTCATGGAATGTGGGAAGTTTAAGGGGAAGAGCGGGGGAAGTCGTTGAGGCATTCAGTAGGAGGTGAGTGGATGTGGCGTGTTTGCAGGAAGTCCAGTACAGGGGTGGATCAGCCAGAAAGATTGTTGGGAAGGACTGTTGCTATAAGTTGTTTTGGCAGGGGGGGACAGACGGATATGGAGGTGTTGGTGTGATGGTTGCGGAGAAATGGGTGGAATATGTTATGAATGTTTTGAGAGTAAGCGATAGGATATTGTTAGTGAAAATTCTGTTGAGTAGAAAGATAGCTGCGATTATATCGGCATATGCTCCACAGGCAGGATTGGATGAAGCAGAGAAAGATAGATTTTGGGATGATTTAATATGGTACGTGTAGTGGGTGGTATGCGGGATGATGAGATAGTGATTTTGGGAGGGGACTTAAATGGTCATGTAGGTGAAGCAGCACAAGGTTATGAAGGAGTGCATGGGGGATGTGTGTATGGTATAAGGAATGCAGAAGGGGAAAGGATACTCGAGTTTGGGGAGGCAACGGACATGATTGTGTGCAACACATATTTTAGGAAAAGAGATAGTAGGTTAATTACGTATGAGTCTGGGGGAAATAGCAGTCAGATAGATTATTTTCTGGTTAGGAGGGCCGATAGGAGGTTAGTGAGGGATGTTAAAGTTATAGGAAGTGAGGAGTGTGTGCAGCAGCACAAACTATTGATTTGTGATATGGTGCTTAAAGAACAAGTGATGAAAAAGAGGACTTATGTATGGAAGCTGAAAAACCAAGTAGTAAGGGATGCCTTCTATAGCGAGTTGAGGAGAGTGGTAGCTGAACAGGGAGCTGTAGACAGAGGCATTAATGAACGGTACAGAGCCCTCAAGAACAATTTCTTGAGAGTTACTGATGTAACATGTGGTTGGACAAGAGGACCACCAAGACATAAAGTAACTTGGTGGTGGGATGAGGGTGTAGAAGCTGCAGTTAAGGAGAAAAGAAGGCTTTTCCTGGATTGAAAGAAGGGTGGTAGCAAAGAGGAATATTTGGCTGCCAAGCGGAGGGCTAGAAGAGAGGTATACAGGGCAAAGTCTGAGTCACAGAGACTATTACTTGAAAACCTAAATCATGGGGAAAGGAAAAATATATTTAGGGTGGCAGGTCAAGTGAAGAGGGATAATCAGGATATTATAGGTGAGCAATATGTGAAGAATGATGAAGGAAGGGTGGTTGTGAACAGTGAGGATATTAAAGATGCATGGAGAGAGCATTATAACCGGTTGTTGAATGAGGAGTTTGACTGGGACAGGGAAGGTTTGGAGCCAGCAGATCCAGTGTCTGGCCCTTGGCCTTTGATTGATAGTGCTACTGTGAGTGAGGCAATAGGCAGGATGAGGGTGGGGAAGGCAGCAGGTGTGTCTGGGTTGATTGCTGAAATGTTGAAGGCCTCAGGCGATATAGGGGTGAGTTTAGTCACTGGCCTGATTAATAGGATCATTTATGAGTGTGTTGTCCCAGATGATTGGCTGAAGAGTGTAATTGTAAATATGTATATAGGGAAGGGTGATGCCCTGGAAAGAGGAAATTATAGAGGTATAAAGCTTTTAGATCAGATAATGAAGGTAATGGAGAGAGTTTTAGAAGGTATAATTAGAGAAAGAGTGAATATTGATGAGATGCAGTTTGGGTTTATGCCAGGTAGGGGGACCACTGATGCTATATTCATTGTTTGACAGCTTCAGGAAAAATATATTGGTAGGAGAAGGGATCTTTATTTTGTTTTGTTGATATGGAAAAGGCCTTTGACAGAGTCCCTAGAGAGGTGGTGAAGTGGGCAATGAGAAAGCTTGGCTTGGAGGAGTGGCTGGTTATGGCTATGTATGTGGATGCTCACACCCAGGTGAGAGTGAATGGAGATTTGAGTGATGAGTTTTCCATGAATGTTGGTGTGCATCAGGGGTCAGTCTTGAGTCCCATGTTGTTTATCATGGTACCTGAAGCCCTTTCACGTGATTTTAGAAATGGACTCCCGTGGGAGTTGTTGTATGCTGATGATTTGGTGTTGATTGTAGAGAACAAAAGGGAGGCAGAGGAAAGGTTTAGGAAGTGGAGAGATGGTATGGGGCACAAGGGTTTAAGGGTAAACGCAGATAAAACAAAAGTGATGATATCTAGGGTTGGTGGTGGTACTGTCAAAGACGAGGGAGAGTGGCCATGTGCAGTTTGCCACGAGGACGTGGGAAGTAATTCCATCTTGTGCGGTGTGTGTGATAAATGGGTGCTTAAATGATATAGTGGTATCAGAGGTAGACTGCGAGATAATGCTGATTTTATGTGTACGGTGTGTCGGGGTGAGCAGGTGGAGATTGTCAGCCATGAAAGGATTGAACTTGCTGGTGAATCTCCTGAGTGTGTGGAAGAGTTTTGTTATTTGGGAGACGTGTGCTGGAGGTGGGGCGGTGGGGCTAAAGCTAGCTCTGTGGCTAGGGTGAGAAGTGGTTGGAAGAAGTTCAGGGAGCTCTTGCCTCTCCTGACATTGAGAGGACTCTCCCTACATGCTAAGGGGTCTTTGTATGCAGCATGTGTTAGGAGTGTAATGCTGTATGGTAGCGAGACCTGGGTAGTGAAGGAGGAAGATATTCGCCGGCTCAGACGTACAGAAATGACAATGATTAGGTGGATGTGCAGTGCGTCCCTGTGTCCAAGGCCTGGAGGGGCTGGGTTTACAATGGAAGAGTTGAGAGGTAGGATGGGACTGGAGTGTATTGGTGTTGTGATTAGGAGAGGTAGATTGCGATGGTTTGGACATGTGGAGAGGATGGGGGATGATAATTGGGTGAGGAGGGTGAGAAGTGTTAATATTGGGGGTGGGGTTATGAGAGGTAGACCGAGAAAGACATGGGACGAGGTCATTAAGTGTGACCTCAGGGTTAAGGGACTGAACAGGGAGGCTGCAATGGATTGTGCAGCGTGGAGAGCTGCCATTAGGTGACCAAGGCCGACACATGCAAGCTTGTTGAGACCTTTAAAAACGAAACGAAACGATATACAGTATTCAGTAATCCCTCCAAGATCTGATGTAATTGAGCCAAAGGCATGTCTGAGACTTGGGTTTGTCCAGGGCTTGGGAAAATGCCCCCTGGACAGGTACTTATGGACCCTAACCCATCCTGTTTTTGAAAAGCACCTAAGTAACTCCCTACCGGCCATGCACAGCACCTATTTATGACCCTATTCACACAAATAAGGGACAGAAAGCTTGAAATAAATGAAAAGGAACCAGAGAATGAGGAATTAGAAGTGAGTATGGAAAATAGTAGTGTACAGGGTACTTACAACACGTCCATGGCCATCACGAAGATTAACCCGCCTCCTCTAAGGCTCTGACAGTGGTGAAAATACATACAGTGAAGCACATACAGTAATCCATTGTTGTTGTACACTTAGTTCTTTGCACCATGAATTATAATTCTTTAACACTGCATTTTCTGTTCTTACTTGCGCCACGCCATTTGCAACACGCCAGTTTGCACTCTGCACTTAATCCTTTTCACTCTGAATTCTAATTTCTTAACACAGCGCAACTGTGTAAATTCCTATGTGGTCTAGTGGTGAGGTATTGCTGTTTATTCACTGTTTATTCACAAAAATGAGCATGTGGTGCTGCCACTGAAATGAGCGTCTAGTCACGACGGTAGTTAGGTGGGAACTGGGAAGGGGATGATGCAGGGGGGCGCCCTACTACGTTCAAAACCAAAGCTGTTCGGTGCCGCGTGCCCAGTTCAAAGTACGGTTGAAAACGGATAATGTCGGGGACTTGGGGTGTCCGGGACTTGGGCGTCCGGGCCTTGCAGGGATTACTGTATACAGTATATATACAGGCATACTAGTTCAACGATGTAACTGGTTAGGTAAAACCCCATCGTTAGGCGGGGCATTGTATATCAGGGTATTTTTAACATACATTTCAATGTGGACTGTTTTCCAGCCTTGGGTTGCCTCCCAAACAAAGTCCAAAACCCATCCAGATGAGCCCAAAAACAGGTTTAAAGGCTATCTAAATGGCCTAACAGCTGTCAAGGAAGCTAATCTAAACATAACACCCATAAATAACTCACTAAAACCAACAAATAAAGCCTGAAAATCATAAAGAATAGGTCAGAAAATATCAAGCACCTTTCATCACTTCTTGTAAGTCCATGTCCGGTCCTGGTCATTATCCTTGCTATCCTCGCTGAGGCTAGGGGACATGTGGTGCTCCCTAATACTCAATCCTCCTCCTCAAAGCCCTCAAACCCCATCTCCAGGGGAGGGTCAGAGGGGGGGGGGGAATCCTGGCGAGATGGGGTGGTCATAGCGGGAGACTGATGCACTTCCTCTGGGGGTGGCAATGGAGTACAATGCGATGACTCTGGCGGTGGCAATGGGGTGTGATGCACTTGCTCAGGCGGTGGCAATGGGGTGTGATGCACTTGCTCAGGCAGTGGCAATGGGGTGTGATGCAATGGCTCAGGTGGTCGTGATGGGGTGCGATGCAATGGCTCAGGCGATGACGATGAGGTGCGATGCGTTGGCTCTGTGGGAGGTGATGGAGTGTGATGCGATGACAGAGATGGTGAGGGAGACAGCTGCGATGACTGGTGAGGTGGCAAGGGAGACCCTTGCAATGAATGATGAGGTAGCGATAGAGTCATTTGCAGTGGCACACATCGTGGTGAGGGAGACAGAAACAGTGGCCGAGGTGGTGTGGGAGATGGAGGTCGGGACAAGGAAGGCAGCAGTGGAGTGGCGGAGTACCTTAACGGAGACACAGGTGACACGGGAGACGGGGATTGGCTGGAGGTTAGGTCCAGCACTACAGGCCGAGCACGCCCTCGGTAGGGGGAGAACGTGGGTTTTTCTCTGCTGGCTGAATGTTTGGGAGATGCTCTGCTGGTTGAAGGCTGGGGAGATACTCTGCTGGTTGAAGGCTGGGGAGATGCACTGCTCGTCAAGGGCTGGGGAGATCCTGTGGAACTTGCTGGTGTGGTGGGGGTCTGCTTAAAGAAGACTGTGATCGTAGCCTGCCTGGCCACCCTCTTCTTCTCCAGTGTTGTCCTGTACACGTTCATCCCCTCCTTGAGCTGATTAGCTGCATCCCTGCTTCGTCCTGGGAGGTGGTCGTGTGTCCGCATAAGATCAGTCATCTCGTCCAGCTTTGTTAGCATCTCCTTTTGGATTTTTATATTCAGAGCTCGCACTTCAGGGACGACCTCTTCCTCCTCTGCCTCCTGGTGTGCCTGCTGGATCTCCATATTGAAGAGCTCCTCGTTGCTGAGCTCCTCCCTGTGGCTCTCAAGAACCTCCTCCACGTCATGCTCGTCGACCACCCCAAAGCCCGTCTTGTGCAACAGTTCCACCATGTCCTACTCACACGCAGCACAGGTGGAGTTTGCATGCCCTTGGGGAAGCCAGTGAAAGAGTGGACGCACTCTGCCCGCAGCTTCCACCACACACTGTTCATGGTCATCTGGCTAGCCTCATTCCATGCTGCAGAGATATTCTCTAAGGCGTGGTGTATGTTTGTCACGGGGTTTTTGATGATTATGCAATATTAAAGAAAATATTCGATAATACTTAAGAGCAGGGACAATGAATTGTCTTGTGAAAATCAAGCAATGATTACTTTATTCCGGCTTACTTCGCCGATTCTCTAAGGACGAGAATTTATAAACTTTCTCAACAGTACACAGCATAGACTAATTCCTCACAATTGCTGTTTGTTAGTACTGTTAGCCTCTGGAGAAAGTGACTTCACCCCTGACAATCAATAACTAATGCTATTAATGATAACAGGTTCTTGCTGATGCATTAACTCCTGGTTGCACAACAGATTTTAAGCTTAATACAAAAGGACTAGCCTAAGTACCAGTTATGAATAGCAAAGCATTTATGGAAACTAGGAGCTGGAAAATAAAACACGAATTTACATTACATTAAGGTCAAGAAAAAGAACTGTTAATTTATTGATTACAATAAAATAAATTAACGTTACATGAGTCTCAAGATGAATTCAAATAAGGAGATCGCACTCACTCAAACACTCAAAAGCTAACTCTTAAACCTAGGAAAATGAAAAGAAAATACTGGTCAGAAAAGTGGACAAAGCGGATGACTGGGCGACGTTGAGGAAGGACGCTGCACACGCTAAGTCTCTCGCCAATCACGCTAGGTGGAAATTTAGAAACTGAACAACGGCGGCACTGCTACACACTGGGCCCAACCTGCTTTCACGGCGCTCAAATCCTGACTGATTTCAAATCGTGAGAAAGAGGCGAGTGTCAAGCTGCATTGCTAACGGCTAGAATGAGTGATACACGCCCATAATAAACCGCTCAGCGGAAGTGCTAATGTCTCGCACAAAGACGATCACTTATGACACAGTGAAAAATTGTTCTGAAAACACTCCCTACCGAGTGAATATGTGGCAGTTGACTGAGCGATAAATACTGGGATTCCACTAGAATTTGCGGTTTCCTACCAAAGTTGATGTCACGAGTTTATTCAAATACAAAATCGCTCCAACTCGTGACATTACGCCCCATGAAAATCAAATTTTTTTTCTTCAGAAAAAAAAATTTCAATATATCCATCCATCCATCCATTGCCAGACGCCATGTATCCCAAATAGGGTGGCCAAGGGCTTAGAGTTAATTGTTTTACAGGGAGGGGCACTAATCCTCCACCAACCCCACTTGACGTAGGGATGCCAACAGCATCTGGTGTTCCCAGGCGGTCACCCATCCAAGTACTAACCAGACCCAACGTTGCTTAACTTCGCTGATCGGATGGGAAGCGGTGTACTCAACGTGGCAAGGCCGTTGGCACGTGGCAAGGCCGTTGGCAATTTCAATATACATACATATAAATCCTAACTCAGTCACACAAGATTCACACTGTGGTGTGTGTGTGCTATCCAGCTACAGGAGAAAGTCACAGTCGCCAGTGAGTGAAAAAACCTCGTATTTACGTTAATAGAAGCAAGCTTGAGGGAAAAACTCCGTGATGACGGTGAAAAATCCTGTACTCAGGTCAAACTGAGCGAAAAGTTCGCTACATTTACATTAACAACTAATTGTTATGTAACGTGATGTATGTAATACACGGTGTAGGTGTGACAGTTGTGGTGTAATTGTACCTATGTGTAAAATTACATAATGCAAATCAATAGTAAATAATGATGACGAGGCAGAAGAGAAGAGGTGGCAGCATGCATCAGGGACGATCAGCTGTTCTGCACGGCAATGCTGCACCCGCCAGCTGCACCTGCGAAAAAAATAAAGGTGGAGCATCAAAAGTGACATTTCTCTCTCTCTGCCTAGCAATCAGTACTTATGTTACAAAAAGTACACTATTTACATTATTAACCAGGAAACATAGTCAAGGCGTTTCTGCAGGACATCAAACGCTGACCCAGTTTACTGGTTAAACCCTAAACTTAATTAGCGAAAAGACTGGGCGTTTGTGCAGGACATCAAATGCTGGAATTCGCTAAATTAACCAGGGAACGTGGTCATGAGCGAAAAGATTGGGCGTCTGTGCAGGACATCAAACGCTGCGATTCGCTAATGGAACCTGGTTTACTGGTTAAACCCTATACCTAATTAGCGAAAAGACTGGACATTTGTGCAGGACATCAAATGCTGCAATTCGCTAAATTAACCAGGGAACGTGGTCATGAGCGAAAAGACTGGGCGTCTGTGCAGGACATCAAACGCTGCGATTCGCTAATGGAACCCAGTTTACTGGTTAACTAACTCTACGCTTACGATTAATGACAGGAAGCTGAGAATCACTACGCAATCTCGGGCAGGTCACGTTTTAACACCCACCGTGGGTGTGAACACTCATGTGGATATTGTGCATTCTCCGGGAATCCTCAGAGAGGCCCACAGCTCGAGACGTTCCACAAGGTAATTCATACACAGCCTTGGACTGTCTCTGCAGGGTTCTCAAACTTTCCCCTTAACTTACGGTACATATGTATGTACAGGCCCTGGACATACTGTGTCCTGTGGGGCCAATGGGTGAGACGTCAGGTCCGCACCCACATTATAACTGCCCTGTCTCTCAACTTACTCAGAGATTACGGGTGTGGTTTCAAACGGCACAGGAAGGACATGTCCCTGATTAGTGATACGTGGACACACATTGCAGGAATGCACAAAACTATGTATGTCTCGTCCCATCCCTGGCCAGAAAAAGTTTGCTCGGATACGGCCCTGGGACTTCCTTTTGCCCATGTGACCTCCTGAGGCTGAACAATGACCCCATTCTAACACTGCTAAGAGGTACTTAGCGGGAACGACAAACTGCAGTCAAATCTTGCCCTGGGGTGTTCTTGACTCACGGTACAGCCGTCCTTGTTTGCGAAGGAACTTGGCTTGACCTCCCCGTGAATACTTTATCACTCTACCCTTTTGTTTCTTCCGGACGGCAGCAAGTGTCGGGTCAGAATGTTGTTCTTGAACAACAACTTGGCTACACATCAGATCTTGCGGCGATTCAGTGGTCACAGGGAGGACACAGTCTGGGGCCTCGGCCATGGCTCGTGTTACTGTAGCTGAAGTCTGAGTAGCGTCATCTTCGGTGCAACTATACTTGGCACCGGGAATATTGCCTATGATAAGGTCAAATAAAAGTTCTGGCATGACGACTGCAAGTGTCGTACCAGTGTAAAATGGAGATGCCACCTGGATACGTGCCTCAGGGAACAATCTTACTGATCCATCAATAAGGTTAGCTTGGATCTGTCGACCTGTGTACTCCTCAGGCCGAACTAGACTCTGCCTGACAGAGCAACCTGAGGAGCCATTGTCTCTCAGGACCTTCACAGGAATGGCTCCCACAAATCCTGGCTGAACAAGGAAGGTACTGTCACCTGTGAGAGGGCCTGTGGAGGAAGCAGCCAGCCACTGATTAGGCTGCTGAATAAATGATGCAGCAAACATGGTGCCCTGAGAATTACATACTTGAGGGGTCGTACTCACTGCCTGGGGAGATGGAGCACTGGCCATCTGTGGAGGGGGGTTCACTGTCGCTGTGGGACTAGAGAACTGTGGGGGAGTACCCATACTGGTAGGGACGTGACCACCGTGCTGCTGCTGAGGAATGAAGGCTGCGTTCGCGTTCTGCCTCCTATTCACTTGAGCTGGTGCTGAAAAGGACAGTCCCGACAGTCGGTTGCGTGGCTGATACTGCTGCTGGTTAGGGTACCTGTTGAACCTCTTCCATTCAGGCTTCTGAGTGTTTTGCTCCTGGTCCTTCTTCTGCGGTTTTGGACCTTGGCCATTATTCTGAGAACGGCCTTGTTGCTGGGGTTCAGTCTGAGACGGTTTCCCAGATTTATCAGGTTTCCTGTTCCAGTTATGCTGCTTGCGAGTTTGATACCCGTATGCAGTGAAGAATGCGTCAGCCTTCTTCACCATTTGGCTGGCATCTCTTACCTGGCAGATCTTAAGCTGAGCCATAAGTTCAGTAGGCCACGACTTTTCTAGCTGCGTGCGCAGCATAAGGTCAGGTATCCCCTCACACGTGGAAGGAGTTTCATCTTTCTCCACCCACTCATCTAAGTAAGCAGTAAGTCGGTCAAGAAACTGCACGGTAGTCTCTTTTTCCTGTAATCGCGCCCTCATGAACTGACTCTTGGCGTCGTCAACTGTGAGACCGTACACTTTGACGAATGAGGCCTTCATCATCTCATACGTGAGATTATCTCCACGAATTCTGTGGAGAATATCGAGGGCAGGGTCCTCAAACAGGCTAAGAAACTGAAGCCGCTTAGCTGTATCATCCAGCTGGTACAGTTGAGCCATGTCTTCAAAACGAGCTATGTATGGCTCGATTTGCTCGCCTTCCTTGTATGGGGGAAGCTTGATGTGTGGGGTCGCCATAACATGTGCAGGGACAGCGCTCGTGGAGCTTGGGCCAGCTGCACCAGATGTGTCTGAAGCCAAGGAATCTCGCGTGAGCTTCAGCACTTCAAGTTCATGTTTTTTGCGTGCTTCTTGCTCGGCACGTTCGTGTTCTCGTTCTCTCTCTCGTTCCTCACGCTGTTCTTGCTCATGTTTAACTCGAGAACTCGAGTTTGCGCTGTTTTCGCTCATGTTCGCGCTCCTTTTCGCGTTCCTCATGCTGAATTTGACGCTCTTCACAGGCATTCTCGCATTGCTGTTTGTAATTAAACCGTGAGAGGACAGAGTCCTTAATTTTCTCCGGATCCGTAAGCCCCGTATCTTTAGCTTCCTGTACATAGACGCTGGTGGACATGATGCTGACTCAGTCTAAGTAAACTAGCGACTCAGTACTGACTGCAATTTTTTCAGAGAAAGATGTCAATAATCAAGAATAAAGAATATGGGCATAGGTTAGTGGTGACCAGTTTTATCTAATTAAACTGGTAAAGAATGAAAATTAAACAAACATCTGACTGTGAAAACTATTATGTAAATTAATAAAAATGAATTAATAATCACCAGTAAGATAGTGCCTGTAGACTTTAATGAGAAATACCTAAGTATGAGTGAGTGAGTATTATCTCGTGAACAGCTTTAGAGCTAGGAGTTAATATCCTGGAATGAGGTTGCTAATTGTCACTTTTTTTTTTATGATTATGCAATATTAAAGAAAATATTCGATAATACTTAAGAGCAGGGACAATGAATTGTCTTGTGAAAATCAAGCAATGATTACTTTATTCCGGCTTACTTCGCCGATTCTCTAAGGACGAGAATTTATAAACTTTCTCAACAGTACACAGCATAGACTAATTCCTCACAATTGCTGTTTGTTAGTACTGTTAGCCTCTGGAGAAAGTGACTTCACCCCTGACAATCAATAACTAATGCTATTAATGATAACAGGTTCTTGCTGATGCATTAACTCCTGGTTGCACAACAGATTTTAAAGCTTAATACAAAAGGACTAGCCTAAGTACCAGTTATGAATAGCAAAGCATTTATGGAAACTAGGAGCTGGAAAATAAAACACGAATTTACATTACATTAAGGTCAAGAAAAAGAACTGTTAATTTATTGATTACAGTAAAATAAATTAACGTTACATGAGTCTCAAGATGAATTCAAATAAGGAGATCGCACTCACTCAAACACTCAAAAGCTAACTCTTAAACCTAGGAAAATGAAAAGAAAATACTGGTCAGAAAAGTGGACAAAGCGGATGACTGGGCGACATTGAGGAAGGACGCTGCACACGCTAAGTCTCTCGCCAATCACGCTAGGTGGAAATTTAGAAACTGAACAACGGCGGCACTGCTGCACACTGGGCCCAACCTGCTTTCACGGCGCTCAAATCCTGACTGATTTCAAATCGTGAGAAAGAGGCGAGTGTTAAGCCGCATTGCTAACGGCTAGAATGAGTGATACACGCCCATAATAAATCGCTCAGCGGAAGTGTTAATGTCTCGCACAAAGACGATCACTTATGACACTGTGAAAAATTGTTCTGAAAACACTCCCAACCGGGTGAATACGTGGCAGCTGACTGAGCGATAAATACACTACTGGGATTCCACTAGAATTCGCAGTTTCCCACCAAAGTTGATGTCATGAGTTTATTCAAATACAAAATTGCTCTGACTCGTGACAATGTTGTTGCCCTTCCAAAACTGCTGCACTGTTGTCCTGACATCGCTGTCACAGGCCCTTACCAATTGCTGCATAGTGCAGTGGAGGTAATAAGCTTTAAAGGCGGCAATCACCCATTGGTCCATTGGTTGCAACAAAGATGTGGTGTTGGGGGGCAGGAACACCACATCAGTACTGCTGGCCCATTCCTTCATCGCAGGAGGGTGGCTAGATGCGTTGTCCGCCACCACAAAAAATCTGTTCACCAAATTCTCCCGCAAGACATACCTCTTCAGCACACGAGAGAGGTACGAGTGGAAGTATAACGAACAGATATCAGAAGTCAGCCAGGCCTTCTTGTTCAACTTCCAGATAACCCTAAGGTTCTCTTTAACATACCCCACCAGAGCCCTGGGGTTCTCAGAGTGGTAGACAAGGAGCAGCTTCAACTTGAGGTAGCCCTTGACGTTGCCCCCCAGCAGCAGTGTCAGCCAGTCCTTCGAGGCCTTGAATCCTGGCATAGACCTTTCCTCCATTGCAAGATATGTGTTGGAGGACATTCTCTTTGAGAAGAGCCCAGTCTTATCAAAATTCAAGATTGCTTCACATTGTAGCCACCCTCTTAGATGATGTCTTTCAGTTCCTTAGGAAACGCTGCCGCCGCCACCCTATATGCACTCGTTGCCTCACCGTACATCTTCATGTGGTGGAGGTTTGCTCACCTCTTGAACTGGTCATACCACCCATGGCTCGCCTTAAAGGTCTCGCTTTCATCCAGATGACGCCTAACTTTTATTTCGTCCCATAGCGAGAGAGCCTTAGTGCATATAATTGCCTGGCTCATGCATGCCTTGTGTTGGTTCTGATCCTCCACCCACATGCGGAGCATCTGCTCCAGTTCCTCCATCGCAGGCTCTCGGTAGCGGGTGATACGGGAGGCTGATAAGGTTGCGACCTCCCCAGCGGCAGCCTTAATGGCCTCCTCCTTCTTGATGATGGTGGAGACAGTCAACTGGGCCAGGTGGAGAGCCGATGTGATAGCATACACACCTTTGCCTTTGTCATGGCACTTAAGAATTTCTAATTTCACCTCCAGTGACACAGTCTTACGCACACACTTCACAGGAACATCACCAGCACCTCCATTAGCAGTCCGCTTACCACCATGACTAGGGCCTCCACTAGCACCACCACTAGCACTACCACATGCAGCAACCGTAACAGACATTATCACACTTATTTGGGCCAAAATCACACAATATCGCACTCCTCACACGATCAGTATCACTGCTCTTTTCACGGCACTGCTCTGCCCATGGCACTGCTGAAATGCAGTTACAATGCACTACGATAGCAGCTTGTGTAACGTTGGTGGTGCAACATGATGTGTGGTGGGTGAGTGTAAGGGAGATCCTCACTCTGAGATGGCTGGTGCGAGAAGAGCGATATGGGTGAGTGCGGGGTGAGTGATTGCTGTAGGGCCTGGCAAGCGTTTCTGTGCATCTTGGGATGCGGGCGGACTCAGCTAGCCACAGAAGCTTGCAAGCTTCAAAATTCCGGCCTGTCATCAGCCCATGCACCATTGGAGGGCCCATCTTTAAACTGTGGCTCTGCCATCGGGTATTGGGGCATGGTTGTATTTGTACCCCCATCGCTAAGCCTGGGTATCGCTTCAAGGGGTATCGTATATTGGGGCATTACTATATAGATATATACAGTATACCTATCTATCTATCTGTCTATTGCCAGACGCCTTAATCCCTGACATGGGGTGGACACAAACAAATCGCCTCCAAGTCACCCAGTTCCCTGCCATATATATATATATATATATATATATATATATATATATATATATATACAGTATATATATACATACAGCTACCGCAAATTGACGTAGGACTTCCCCACACAAGGTATTAAAAAATGAAGAAATCATAGTATATCACAATGTTTATTCATGAAATACCATTCATTAATATGAAATCATGTTTCCCTTGCTTTTCAGGACCAGTTGGATGCGTTTTGGCGAGGAATCACTTAGATCTCTAAAGTAATCTAAGGACATTTCTTTGCACCAAACATTTGTTGGTTCAGTCTTAAGGTTGTCCAGATTGGGTGTCTTCAACTCTGCCATGATTTTCTTCATCTTTGCCCAGCAGTTTTCTATCGGATTTAGATCTGGACTGTTGCCAGGCCAGTCGAGGACCTCAGTCCAATTATCCTGAATCCATTTTGTCACGTTTCTTTACTTGTGACATGGAGCTGAATCATGCATGAAAAAGTCACACCCATGAATAGCAAAAAAGTTTAACCCGCGGCGTCCCGTCGACGTACTTCCACGTCCTCACGTTATGTCACAGCTAATCCCGTCGACGTACTTCAACGTCCTGCAATTGCAAGGTTCATAATTTCCACAATTTTCAAAATTCGCGCGAGATTTTCGATTCGCCCACGTACCCAAGCCTCCCCTACCTGCCGCCAGGCGGGCAGCGTCCTAGACCCCGCGTGACCCGCGCTCGCCCTTGTCTTGGTCACTCACCTGCTAGCAGTGACCCAGGTCAGACATGGCGCGGAAAGGTCTCTCAGACGAGGAAATAGCATCCGCCCTGGAAGCCTTCACTGGAGATAGTGACTCTCCACTCGACGATGATGTGGTAGATCGCGATTACGTCCAGCCAGAGGAAGAAATAAGTAGCAGTGATGAGGAGGTCCCTTCGCCCCGAAAAACGCGGTATGTGACATACCGTAAGGCAAGGGAAGGCCAGCCTGCTCCCCAACCACGTGCACAGCTATCTCTCCATCCCGAATCTGATGAGGACGAGGATGAGGACGATGAGGATGACGGAGGCTTAGGACGTGATATCGCCGCGTGGTTGGGAAAAGAGAAAATATCACCACGAGGATCAGAAGGTGGGGCGAGACGACATATAAGGTATGGTGAAAGTACTTTGTCTGGGGAAGTGGCAAGTGGTGTGGTGGGATTGCTGGGAGAAAGGGAAAGTGTTGTGGCGGCAGCGCGGGGTGAAAGTGAGAGTGGTGTGGGGGTGAAGGGGCAAGTGGTGTGAGGGAAGCAGCACGAGCACGTGGTGCACGTAGGCCTAGGGGAGAGGAGGTGGAGTCACTCCCCAGCACTTCTTTCGCCCCTGAATATTCCCAAACTTCCTCCCCACAGCCCCAGGATGTGGGGAAAGGAAAGAAAGGGAAGGGAAAGGGTAAAGGAAAAGGGAGAGGGAAGAGAAGTGCAAGTGATGAGAGGCGCCGCTCTCCACCTCCCCAACCTCCCCCACCACCCTCACCTCCCCACCCTGACGAAGGGGACGATGGTGACGTGGCTGGAGACGGTGGTGTCACGTGGAACTGGGAAGATGGGAGTAATTTTACTCCCATCATTCACCCTTTCACTGAGGAGTGGCGGTCAGGTTGCACGGCTCCAGGTGTAAATGCAGGTTCGTCAAGGGTGGATTTTTTCAACTTGTTCTTTGGTGAGGCGTTTGTGGGGCGCATAGTTGAACAAACTAATATTTTTTCACAATCACAGCACCGTGAAAGTGAACGTTTGGGAACCACGAGCAGGCATTCCCAACAGTATGACTATCCCGTGACAATTTCAGAGATGTTCCTATTTTTGGCCCTGGTTATCTTGATGGGTGTGGTAAGGAAAAACCAAATTCCTGCCTACTGGACAACTGACCTAATCATCCTCACACTTTCTTTGGAAAGGTGATGAGTCGTAACCGATTTCAGTATATTCTCGGCCGCCTCCACTTTTTTGATGCAGAAGATCCAGCCAATGCAAATAACACCGATAAAATGAGGAGAATTAGGCTGGTATTTGATCATTTACGGCAAATGTTCCACTCCTCATTTTATCCCTACAGAGACCTCGTCATAGACGAGAGTCTTGTGTTGTGGAGAGGCAATATTTCCTTTAGGCAGTACATACCCAGCAAGAGACACCGTTTCGGGTTCAAGATCTTTGTTATGTGTGACTGTAAGACTGGTTATGTGCAAGACATAGTCTTGTACACGGGCGCACAGACAGATATAACAGAAGATCAGAGTATAGGACTCTCTGGGGCCGTGGTGAAGACAATGATAGAAGAGTACCTTCATCGTGGTCATGTGTTGTACCTGGACAACTGGTACACTAGCCCTCTTCTCGCTAGGTTCCTCCACCAACACGACACCGGAGTCTGTGGTACAGTCAAGAGAAACCGTCGCCATATGGTCAAGATAGGGAGGAAACTTGACAAGAACGAGGTGGTTTTCTTCCAGGCCAATAACATCCTTGCAACCCTGTGGAACCACAACAGGGAAGTTTGCCTCGTATCAACTGTTCACAGCCCCCTGATGCACTGCACAGACTCCGTGGATCACCGTAGCGAGAGGAGGCGCAACGTATGGAAACCCGAGTCTGTACTTGCCTATAATCTGAACATGAGGCAAGTTGATCAGTCAGACTCGATGATTTCAAGTGTTGACTGTGCCAGGACCACGATGAAGTGGTACAAGAAACTCTTTCTCCACTTGCTCGACATCACGGTCCTAAACGCCCACTACCTGC
The DNA here is from genome assembly GCF_032717465.1 of Coenobita brevimanus. NCBI lineage: Eukaryota > Metazoa > Arthropoda > Malacostraca > Decapoda > Coenobitidae > Coenobita > Coenobita brevimanus. Next base: position 21,544,777 of record NC_137051.1, read on the forward strand.
ACGCAATGACCACCGGAGTATCCGAGACCTTTGAGGGGTTTGTGAGGGAGCTGGCATGTGAAATAATCGCCAAGCATGCCCAGGACAGACCCACACACCGCACCCGCACCCCCATGGCAGCTCAGACTCCCCTACGTCTTGCAGGATGCCACTATCCCAGCGCAATCCCTTCCGACCCAAACCGCCGTAAACCCCAGCGTCGCTGCCATGTATGTAAGCACTCGACAGTCAGACCATCCACTCAGAGAAAAGACACAAGATACGAGTGTGTCGAGTGCAATGTTGCGTTGTGCCTTCAGCCTTGTTTCAAGGAGTATCATGATTTCCTACACTACTGAAACTGTGTGGGAAGGCGAAATGACGCTCATTATAATGGTAAGGCCAGTCAGTAGGTGCTAAGTCAAATATAAAGTTGAAACGGGTGTTATTTTTTCAGAAAAGTAATGTATAAGTTGAGAATTAGTGTAAGTGGAAAGAATTGATATCAAAACTACACCCACTGTGTAAATCTGGTCAGTAAATATGTGATAGCAAGGAAATAAAGTGGAAACGGGTGTAATGTTAGCATGAATAAAACGTATAAGTTGAACAATAGTGTAAATTGTAATAATTGACACCAGATGCTGTTGGCATCCCTACGTGTCAAGTGGGGTTGGTGGAGGATTAGTGCCCCTCCCTGTAAAACAATTAACTCTAAGCCATTGGCCACCCCGTCTGGGATACATGGCGTCTAGCAATGGATGGATGGATGGATGGATGTCATGAGTACACCCACATTCTGGTCAGTAAGTATGTGATCATCCCTACGTGTCAAGTGGGGTTGGTGGAGGAGTAGTGCCCCTCCCTGTAAAACAATTACGGTAACTCTAAGCGCTTGACCACCCCATTTGGGATACATGGCGTCTGGCAATGGATGGATGGAAGTATGTGATAGGAATTATATACAGTGGAATTTGTTGTAATGTAAGTAGTAAGGTATTTTATAAGTTGAATACTAGTGTAAGATGAAACAAATGATATCGCGATAACACTCCTTGTGTAAGTACGCGCAAATATGACGCTCAGTTCCATCGTAAGTTCTGAAATTATGTGATATCAATTATATCAAGTGTAAACATGTGCAATGTTAGTGGAGAATTATTATATAAGTACAAAAATAGGTTGTAAGTTGAAATAGTTGTCATAGCGACTTCACCGTGTGTGTTATTATGTGCTATTATTACGCTATATATGTACGTAAGGCCTGAAATAATCTCAGAACAGTTCTATAAAGCTGAAAAGTGTATAATAATATTAAAAAAGTATTATGGAAGTATAAAAAACACAATACGAGTTGAAACAACTGTCACAGCGAGTTCCCTCACTACGTAAATAAGCGCTAACATTACGCTAAATGTTATCAAAAGGCCTGTGAATACGTAAAAACAGTTCAGTAAAATGTAAAATGGTATAATGTTATTGTAGAAGTATTATGTAAGTAAAAAAAATTATATGTATCATGATTTTAGAATGTTAGCGATTCATCGTGACCAAATTGGCCGATTTTGCTCGTTTCGCACGATGGTACAATGCTTATTTCTGCTCTATTTTTGTATAAAATCCAATATTCTCTTTTATCACATGTTTTTATGTTTGTAATAAATACATATCTACTTACTTTCATTGGTTTCCCAGACTTATAATACCATAGAAAACGTCAGAGGCTCAGACCGCCTACGGAGAACACGGGGCCAGGTGGGACCAAGGCATACCTGGTTAGGGTAATTAGGGACCCCGTGGACCAATTTCTTTGCCACTGACCATTGTTTCTGACCAAAAGCGAAAGTTTAAGCAAAAAAAAAAAAGGGTCGAAAAATGGTCGGGATTGGGGGATACCAGTGGTCAAAAAGTGGTCGGGACGGGGCGGGTTAATGAATGATCTTTCACAACTTGAATGTACCGGCCGCCATTCTTCATCAAGTTCTTAGGAAGAAAGTAGAGGCCTACCCTTCCCATTTCACCTGAGAAACATCCCCATGCCATTACTGATTGTGGGTGCTTAACAATCGGCACCATGTAAGCAGGGTCATATCGAGTAGGGGGGGCAGGATGACGTACCTTGGCAGAACACACCTGGAGCACTTGAAATGTGCTTTTTCTCTACTCATCCGATGTTCAGTGTGTATACTTCTTGGCAAACTGAATGTGTTGCTTCTTCATGTGGTCAGTGAGAAGCGATTTCTTGGCTGCACTGCGGCTTGGCAAACCCAGCTCCTTGTGCAAGCAGTATTGGATAGTTTGAATTGAGATGTCTTGTAACAGTTGGGGATGCATTCTCTTCAATTCTGCTGCTGTCAGTCGAGGATTCTTGATTACTTCCCTCTTCAGAAGCCTATCTGTACCTCTGGAAGTCGTCCTTTTCTTTCCACTGTCGTGCTTGTGCTCTAGTATGACATCAGGTGGCAGGCCACGCGCTGCAGCAAGAATCTTCGTGATGGTCGACTTTGCGCGTCCAGTACATTCACAAATCATGTTGATAGGGACATTATCCTGCTTCCAGGCAGTGATACGGACCCTCTCATCCCTTGAGCAGTACTTTCCAGGCATGACAACTCGACTGTAGGAAAATAACAGGGCAAACAATAATGCATAAAAAAAAAAAAAGAGGGAGGTGCAAGCTTGGAGCGACGGGAACATATACTCCCACGCTTGCTTCTGGGCAAGCACTGATGTGATGAGTGTTTCATCATCTCCCGCAAACACCAGAGGAGTGGCCAGTTACTTATTACCCCAAAATTCACTTGGTAGAGATGGAAACACAAAGAAAAGACAGACAACTCTCCCATAGCAATTCTGTGTGTGTAGGTCCTAAGTCAGTTTGCAGTGGGTGTGGGTGTATATATAATATATATATATATATATATATATATATATACAGTATATATATATGTAACTATCTATGACAGTGGCCACCTATTTTACCACAGAGGAAGGGAAAATGAAAGAGTTAATGGTGTAGGATTCCTACTAAACAGAAATCTTGCAGACAACATTGTTAAATTCAGCAGTGTATCTGACAGAGCAGTAGTGGTTGTGATTAGACTGTGCAAAAAATATACCCTGAAAGTGATACAAGTATATGCACCAGCTTCTCAGAGCTTAGATGAAGAAATTGAAACATTCTTTGATGACATCTCACAGATTATGAAAGAAGAAAAGACCACCTATAATATACTGTATTCATGGGAGACTTCAATGCAAAAGTTGGAAAATCAAAAAATGGAGAAGCATGTATGGGAAAATTTGGAGTTGGAGAAAGGAACGAAAGAGGAGAAATGTTGGTAAACTTTGCAGAAAGGTTTAACACGAGAATAATGAACACATTCTTTCGCAAAAGAACAGGGAGAAAGTGGACCTGGAGAAGCCCAAATGGAGAAACAAAGAATGAAATCGACTTCATTATAGCAAATAAGAATAACACAATCACAAACGTCACAGTTATCAACAAAGTAGATATTGGAAGTGACCATAGAGTGGTGGGTTGCACAGCAAGATTCAGTTTCAAAAGTGAAAGAAAGAAGATGATTAAAGATAAAAAGATATGCCCAATAACAGTAGGCAAAAAATAAGCAGCTTTTCAGTTGCAAATAAGGAACAGATTTCAGGCTGTCAGTAATGCTGAATGTGACATTGATGAGCTGAATGACAGACTAACAAAAGTGCTAAAAGAATCAGCGGAGGTAGTTGGAAAATCCAATACAAGCAAAGCCGGGAAGTATTCAGAGAAGACACTTGAGCTTATGGGAAAAAGAAAGGTAATGAAAGTAAAAACAAAGAAAGATGAAATAGAATGAGCGGAATTAAATAAGCTTATCAACAAAAGACAAAGAGAAGAAAAAAGAAAGAGAAACATGGATCAGATCAAAGAATCCATCAAAAAAGGAAAAAGGCTGAAACAGGTCCGAAGTAAAATGGCACTAGGAAAGCAACAAATGATATCACTGAAAGAAAAAAACGGTGAAATCATTAAATGCAGAGATAAGATGGTGAAGAGAGTTGAAGAATTTTACAAAGAACTATCTATCTATCTATCTATTGCCAGACGCCTCAATCCCGTTTGGGGTGGCCACAAACAAATTGCCTCCAAGTCGCCCTGTCCCCCGCAATTTCACTGCCCTGCTCCCAACTCACACCCCCCTCTCTCATATACCTCTGCACCCCATCCCTCCATCTCATCCTCGGCCTCCCCCTCCCTCTTCCCCCCTCCACCTCACTCACATACACTCTCTTTGTCAGTCTTTCACCCTCCATCCTCTCCACATGGCCAAACCACCTCAGTGTGTTCCTCATAACGCTTCCTATCACATCCACATCAACTCCACAATGCTCCTTTACAAAGAACTGTATGCATCAAAGACAGTAGTACCAATAGCTAACTTTTCAGTCGACACAAGTGAAATACTTGAGATAACACCAGACGAAGTAAATATTTCTCTTAAAAATATGAAAAGAGGGAAGGCTCCGGGAGAAGGTGGAATAGTAGCAGATTTACTGTTGGATGCAGGAGCAGAAGTACAAAATAGGCTTGCTCACTTATTTACCCAATGTATAAAACAGAAGAAAATTCCCAAAACATGGTGTAATGCAATAGTTATTCTACTTTATAAAAAGGGTGACTCAAAAGCCCTTAGTAACTGTCGACCCATTAGCTTGCTATCAGTCATTTACAAACTCTTCACTAAAGTCCATACAAACAGAATAGCTACAAATTTGGTGGAAAACCAACCTCGTGAACAGGCAGGATTCTGAAGCGTGTACTCGACTACTGATCATCTACACACAATGAATCAGTTAATTGAGAAAGCTACAGAATATAATAAACCACTGTGCTTAGGTTTTGTTGATTACGAAAAGGCTTTCGACTCAGTGGAGCACATAGTAATTATAAATTCATTACGAGAACAAGGAGTGAATGAGAACATTGTAAAACTGCTCGAAAACATATATAAAGAGGGAACTGCTACAGTTAACTTACATAAGGACTCAGAGAAAATTAAGACTGAGAAGGGCGTGCGTCAGGAAGATACAATTTCACCAAAGTTGTTAACAGCATGCCTAGAAAGCATTTTCAGGAAGCTAGACTGGGAAAACAAAGGAGTAAACATAGGTGGAGGAAAGCTAAACCATTTAAGATTTGCAGATGACATTGTCCTAATCTCAGAAAGAGCAGAGACATTGCAAGAAATGTTAAATGACCTGAACAGAGAAAGTCTCATAGGGCTAAGGATGAATCGGAGTAAAACTAAAGTAATGTTTAATCCTCAAACACCAAAGAGCATCATCAGAATAAATGGAGAAATTCTTGAAGAAGTCGAGGAATACAATTACCTGACAAATACTAAAATTATCGAAAGATAATGATAGTGAAATAAAAAGACACATTACAATTGGATGGAAAGCTTTCGGTAAACATAGAGACATTATGAAAAGTAGCCTGCCAGTTTGTATGAAACAAAAAGTATATAACGAATGTATAATTCCAGGTATGATGTATGGTTGTGAGACTTGGAACCTGACAAAATCGATGAAAAATAAATTAATTCGTTCTCAGAGAGCAATGGAAAGGTCAATGTTGGGAATATTTTTAAGAGACAGGAAAAGATCAACTTGAGTGAGAGAGAAGACTAAAGTCAAAGATGTTATAGAAGTTATAAAAGAACAGAAATGCAGGTGGGCAGGCCATGTAGAAAGAACAAGGGATAATCAATGGAGCAAGAGGTTGACTGACTGGACACCAAGAGGTTGTAAACGTAGCAGAAAAAGGCCAGACAGGAGGCAGGGGGATGAGATAGAGAAATTTGCAGGGAAAACGTGGTAAAGACTGGCTCAGTCAAGGAATTCGTGGAGAAGGTTGGGGGAGGCCTTTGTTCAGCAGTGGACTTGTAATGGCTGATGATGATGATGATATAGATAGATATATATATATATATATATATATATATATATATATATATATATATGTATGTATGTATATATAACACTGACTTTATGTAGTGCTGCTCTTGGGTGTCTGCCCTTTCATCTTCTCCATCCTTCTTTCCTTCCATCCTCTTCTGTCTTTCTTTCCTTCATTCTTTCCTCGTCCTTCTGCCTGCGGGTGACGTTACACTCCCTCTTTTGTCTTTGTTTCCTTCATTCTTTCCTCTTCCTTCTGCCAGTGGTTTACTCTACACTGAGTTACAAGCCAAATGGTTTCCTGTACACCAGGAAACCATTTACTATGCTGGGTGGTATTATTATTATTATTATTATTATTATTTTAATTGTTATTATTATTATTATTTGAAATTCCCCTGAGGGATGAGTGAGGCAGGTCACTCTTATCTTAAATGCCAGGACCAACTTGCCTAATCCCAGATTCCTCTGTTTCTCATGGGACAATGTAGGATTGGATGACGAATTAATGAAAATATATATATATGCTATATCTGTCTATCTGTCTATTGCCAGACACCTTAATCCCGTAAGAGGTGGCCACAAACAAACCGCATCCATGTTATCCTGTCTCCTGCCATTTCATTGCCCTGCTCCCAGCTCACACACACCCTCTCTCATATCAGTTCTATCTGTCTATTGTCAAATGCCTCAATCCTGTAAGGGGTGGCCACAAACAAATCTCCTTCATGTCACTCTGTCCCCTGCCATTTCACTGCCCTGCTCCCAGCTCACATCCCCATCTCTCATATACCTCTCCATCCCTCCATCTCATCCTTGGCCTCCCCCCTCCCTCTCCTCCCCTCCACCTCACTCACATACACTTTCTTCGTCAGTCTCTCACTCTCCTTCTTCTCCACATACCCAAACCACCTTAATGTGTTTCTTCTCCTGCTTGCTATCACATCCACACCACAACATTCCTTCACTTCCTCATTTGTCAGCCTGTCTCTCCATGTGACTCCACATGCTCCTCTCAAATAACTCATTTCCACTGCTCTCACTCCTGTTTCCTGTCCCTCCAACAAGGTCCAAGCTTCACTTCCATACGTTAGAGTTGGTATCACAATACTGTCATGTAGTAGCTTTTTCACTTCCCTATTTCTTATCATTGCTTTCAAGGAGCCAGCAGCCTTTCTTCCCTGCTGCACCGTTTCAAGCACTTCACCCTCTAAATTTCCATCCCTACTCATCACACTACCCAAGTACTTAAATGCAATCACATTCTCCATTTCCTCCCCATCCAATCTCACTGTACGTTCACTGACTTCACTTCTCTCGAAGACCATCACTTTACTCTTACCTACATTCACCTTTAGATTCTGTTTCTTACACACTCTCCCAGACTCATCCACCATGCCTTGCAGCTCCCCTTCATCTTCATTTAATAACACAGTATCATCTGCAAAGAACAGTACAGGGAGTTTCCAAACACTGCCCTCTCTCACTAGGGCCACTCCAACATCCACTGCCCTACTTGTATCACTTTTATAACCCTGTCCATATGCAGATTGAACAACCATGGAGACACGACACATCCCTATTTCAATTCAACCTTCTCATAGAGAAATTCACTTGGTTCACCATCCACACGCACTGCAGCTTTAGCACCCTCATACATACTCTTCATGGCCTTCAACAACTTTCCATCAACTCCATATATCCTTAATACTTTCCACAATTCTTGTCTATCCACCCTGTCATATGCTTTCTCCAAATCCATGAAGGCTGCATACAACTTCTTTCCCTTCTCTATATACTTTTCCACTAAAGGTCTAAGAATGAATGTCTGATCTACACAACCTCTCCCCATCCTAAAACCTCCCTGTTCTTCTCCAACTAATTCCTCTGTTATTTCCCTAACTCCGTCAATAAGTATCCTACCATATACTTTTCCTATTACACTAAGAAAGCAAATGCCCCTATGATTACCACACACTTCTTTTTCCATCCTTTCCTTTGTACAGGGGAACAATTATACCTGACTTCCAATCCTCCGGGACTCTACCTTCCTCCCAGGCCAGTCTGCACATCTTCCACATCCATTCTGTTACTATCTCTCCCCCATGCTTCAGCATTTCACCAGATTCTCTATCAATTCCTGGGGTTTTCTGCATTATAACTTTCTTCATTGCTTCCAAAACTTCCATCCTACTGATATCTTCCTCTCTTCTCACCTCCCTCCTTCTCCCAGCCATTTCCCAGCCACTTATGCTTGCATTACTTTCATTCTCTACGGTCAACAGTTCATTAAAGTGTTCTCTGCATTTGCTCACTTTTTCTCCTTCTCCACTAGTAATCTATCATTTTTATCTTTCACTCCCCAACTAACTTCTTTGGCACCCAGTCTAACTTTCTCTCTACCTCTTTCTAGAACATTTGCTTAAATTCCCTCCTCTTTACACACAAATTCCTTCCAAATTCCTCATCTACTCTCTTCTTACTCTCTCATACTAATCTTTTCACCTCCCTCTTCCTCTCGACATATAACTCTCTCTTCTGTCTCTCAACTTCTCCGATGCCCCTGTTTCTCATCCACTCACTACTGTATATGCTTTCTTCTTTTGTGCCACAGCCTCTCTCACCTTTTCAGTTCACCATGTTATTCCCTGCGACACCACCTCACATGCTGCATAGATTTCTTCTATGAATATCTTGCAGACACCTTCCACGTCCCCCATCTGCTTCAATCTATAGTTACCCAATTGCTCCACCACTTCCTTCTTATATTCTGACTTTTTTTCCATCCTTTTGTAACTTTTCTACCCCCGTTATAAAAACTACTTCCTCTTATAATATAAATACTGTATATATATATATATATATATATATATTTGTGGTAGGTGGGGGCGCTCACCATCCACTCACTCAATGTAGTGTTGCTCTTGGGTGTCTGCCCTGTCCTCTCCTGCATCCTTCTTGCCTTCCATCTTCTTCTGTCTATCTTTCCTTCATTCCTTCCTGTTCCTTCTGCCTGTGGGTGACTCTACACTGAGTGACAAGCCAAACGGTTTCCTGTACACCAGGAAACCATTTACTACGCTGGGTGGTAACCATATAACCATATTTTGGCGCCTGGTGGTTTAGTGGGTAATTGAGCCGGTAAAGGTTTATATCCAAGGGGTGACTGGGGTTTATTGCTTATGTAATGCCACTCAGGGATGAGTGAGGTTGGTCACTCTCATCTTAAATGTCAGGACCAACTGCCTAGCCCCGGGCTCCTACGCTCCTCCTGGGGCAACATAGGATTGGATGATGGATGGATGGATGGATATATATATATATATATATATATATATATATATATATGCAGTATATATAGATACAGTAATTCCTCATTTATCCGGACATAATAGAGCCTAAGACATGTCCAGGTAGTGGCAACATCCAGATAATGAACACTATTCCCCTACCATACCCAGACCCTACCTATACCCGACTTCCAGCCTATACCTACCCTATTTGTATAGTACCTGTGCTTAATTTGGCATTGGTTTCTGGTCACTGAGGTATATTTTGACATCAAAACACACATTGGATTATCGAAAGTAATGCCAAACACCTAGAGAACCATGCAGAAAAACCACTGAAAACCCCAAAACACCCTACCTATACACTATGTATTGTACCCCTCTATATTTTGGCTGTGTTTTCTGGTCATTCTACCATATTATGCCATCAGAACTTACATAAGATTATCCAAAATTATTTTCAGGACCAGGAAAACCCTGGGGAAAAAAAAAAACTCTACCTATACACTGCTGTATGTACGGTACCGTTTGTAATTTTTGCACTCTTTTCAGGTCAATCTGCCATATTTAGACATCAAAACACACACAGAAATATCCAAAGTAATTCTGAACACCGAGAAAACCATGAAAAATAATGATTTAAATCCAAAAAACACCCTACCTATACTGTAGGTACAGTACCCCTCCTACATTGTTTCCAGGTCAATTTGCCATATTTAGACATCAAAAAACACATAGGAATATCCAGAGTAATGGTAAACACTAAGAAAATCATGAAAAACAAACACCAAAAACCAAAAAATCTTAACACTACTCTATGTACAGGACCCCTCCTAATTTTGGCAGTTTTCCGGTCATTCTGCCATATTGAGAGATCAAAATATTTAGGATTATCCATGTTAATGCTAAACATCAAGAAAACAATGCATAAACAATAAAAATCTAAGAAAAAAAAAACTATTTGAAAATCAGTTTATCAGTGACAAGTGATTGCTACCAGGGCTAAAAAAAAAAATTCTATCTACCTATCTGTTGCCAGACGCCATAATCCCTCAAGGGGTGGCCATTTTACTTTGAGTTATTTGTTTTACGGGGAGGGGCACTGACCCTCCACCAACCCACTTGCTGACACGTAGGAAGCACGTATGGTTTGGTTATATGGTTACCACCCAGTGTTGTAAATGGTTTCTTGGCTTACAGGAAACAATTTGGCTTGTCACTCAGTGTAAAGCCACCTGTAAAGGAAAGAAAAGCAATAAGAAGTGAGAGGAAAGATGGAAGAAATAGGAAGAGAGGAGGGCCGGCACAGAAAAAGAATGATAAAGGCTAAGGAAGACGTAGGTAGCACTACATCAAGTGAGTGGATGATGGTCGTCACCACCTACGATGGACAAATATGCCACCGGAAATTGGTTGTATTGGTATAAATGTATACCATCATCTTTGCTGGTGTTTATACTAGTAGAGAAGCTAATAAAAACACAGAAAACTGATAAGTAAGGGTACAGAAATGCAATGAGAATAGTGTTTAGGAGTAAAACTTACCTTCACATAGGTAATAAAAACACAGAAAACTGATAAGTAAAGGTACAAAAATGCAGTAAGAATAGTGTTCTGGAGTGAAGCTTACCTTCACATAACCTCCCACCATCCTAGTGCAAAATTTTGTCAGTACCTTCCAAGAGTTAAGCTTGTATCCAAATGTAGAATTTCATGATCTTTCTTGTGGATTTTGCGGAAGTTCGATACGACCAATAACAGTTGAATGAATCACAAAAAACTTTAAAAACTCACGGGTCAATGTTGTCACCACAGAGGAGATTAGGGATTGATAAAGTGAGGGAGGAGCCGTGAGGGTATGGAGGAGGGATGGGATAGGGGGGAGAAGTGAGGCTTTGGGCAGGATTCTCCCCCTTCTGTCATGAGGTAGTGGTGCACTTTTACTGTACATTTACTCGTGGCTTGTGGTCTGTTAGACTCTGAGGGGCCATGCGGAAACACAACTCACGGTGACCAGGGGACTTTCGACATTCGGTAGAGAGGTGGATGGCGGCTGTCACCGAACATGTACTAGTGGCTTGCAGTCTGTTACAATCTCAGGAGCAGTTAGGAAAGACTTAGCCCGGTGGCTTTGTGGCTTTGGACATTGGATGTTGATACATAGGGACGTTTTGACACTGCTTGTGGGTTACAGTTTTTTGCATGGGTGCTGGAGGTTCGTTGGGAGTGATCAGACAAACACGCGACTTTGACCATTCAGTACAGGGGTGGATGGATATTTTAGCTCTGGTTGTGGGTTACAGCCTACTTCCCACTCACGGCTCGAGCCCATTAGCAATGATACCGAATGTTTGAACATGTTGGCTGGCCAGCCAAGGTTCTCAGGGACCTTTACATCCAGATAACAGTAAGTAAATTCAGATAATGGTTTAATAGAGCCAAGGTCCAGCGTCCGGGTAATGAATAGGTCCGGATACTGCATGTCCGGATAAATGAGGGACTAGTGTGTGTGTTGTATATCTATCTATCTATTGTCAGACACCTCAATCCTGTTTGGGGTGGCCACAAACAAATCACCTCCACGTCGCCCTGTCCCCTGCCATTTCACTGCCCTGCTCCCAACTCACACCCCCCTCTCTCATATACCTCTCCACCCCATCCCTCCATCTCATCCTCGGCCTCCCCCTCTCTCTTCCCCCCTCCACCTCACTCACATACACTCTCTTTGTCAGTCTTTCACCCTCCATCCTCTCCACATGGCCAAAACACCTCAGTGTGTTCCTCATAACGCTTCTTATTACATCCACATCACAACGCTCCTTTATATCCTCATTCGTCAGCCTGTGTCTCCATGTGACTTCACAGGCTCCTCTTAAATAATTAATTTCCACTGCTCTCACTCTTGCCTTGTGTCCTTCCAACAACATCCAAGCTTCACTTCCATACGTTAGAGTTGGTATCACAATACTGTCATGTAGTAACTTTTTCACTTCCATGCTCACTTCCCTGTTTCTTATCACTGCTTTCAAGGAACCAGCAACCTTTCTTCCCTGCTGTACCCTTTCAAGCACTTCACCCTCCAAACCTCCATCCTTACTCATCACACTACCCAAGTACTTAAACGTACACTACTCACATTTTCCAATTCCTCACCATCCAACCTCGCTGTACATTCACTGACTTCACCTCTCTCAAAGACCATCACTTTACTCTTCCCTACATTCACCTTTAGATTCTGTTTCTTACACACTCTCCCAAACTCATCCACCAAGCCTTGCAGCTCCCCTTTGTCTTCACGCAACAACACAGTATCATCTGCAAACAACAGTACAGGGAGTTTCCAAACACTATCCTCTCTCACCAGGGCCACTCCAACATCCACTACCCTACCTTGTACCTCTTTTATTACCCCATCCATGTACAGATTGAACAACCATGGAGACATGACACATCCCTGTTTCAATCCAACCCTCGAAGAGAAAAATTCACTTAGTTCACCATCCACACGCACTGCAGCCTTAGCACCATCATACATAATCTTCACAGCATTCAACATCTTCCCATCTACTCCAGTAGTGTATATATATATATATATATATATATATATATATACCGTATACAGTACAGTCACTATTTTTGCGCCTAATTGGTACCGCCATTGTGGCGCGAAAGTTAAACTCGCGAAATTCGTGTAATATATATATATATATATATATATATATACCGTATACAGTACAGTCACTGTTTTTGCGCGTAATTTGTACCGCCATTGAGGCGCAAAAGTTAAACTCGCGAAGTTCGTGTGTATACTTTACACGTTATAAGTGCTAATTGGTTCCGGGGTCAGTCACCTCATTCCCCCTTAGCTACCCATATGACACAATACCCCTACTATAAATTACATACAGTTTATCAAACATATAAAATATTACTGAACAAAGAATTTACTAATATTGACACTTAGGCTGAACTGCTTGATGGGGCTTGAAGATGAGGTCTGAGGCTGAAAGCAGTGGTTAGTTACCACCTGCCCCCTCACTGCTCCCCGCTACCACTGTTGAGTCCCCCACACCACCACTTCCCGATGCTTCAACATCAAAGCCCTCAAAATCCAGTGGGATCTCATCAAGCTCCCCAGTGTCGTCAGTGTCCTCATCCACAGCACCTTCGTCCTCCCCAGCCTGTATGTTCTCTAAAGCGATTCTGATGACTTGCATGAACTCTGGCATTGAAAAGGTCCTTGTAATTAGCCAGAAGTCTATCCACCATCGGGAGAAAGTGTTCCTGATCTCTGTCCTCCCATCACATTCCTCAATTTGCTCTTTCAAATGAGCAGTGTTTGCCAGCAAATCTGTGATTTGGCGAGATGTTGGCTCACCTGGTGGGACAGGTAAGGATTCCTGAACTTCGTTGTCATTGACTCATTCGTCTGTTTCCAACATCTCCTCAATGGTCGGTTCAAAACAAGTGACTGCGGAGATGTTGGGGCTTGCGAAAATCGTAGGAAAATTGCGAGACTCCTAGGAAAAAAAAACATTCCCTTGCCATCGCTAAATGAAATTTTGTGAGAGTATATATCGCAATAATAGTGACTGTACTGTGTGTGTATATATGTATATATATATGTATATGTATACAGTAAGAATATACATAGTGAGAGCAGTGGATATGAGTTATTTGAGAGGAGCATGTGGAGTTGCATGGAGAGACAGACTGACAAATGAGGAAGTGAAGGAGCATTGTGGTGTAGATGTGGATGTAACAGAAAGCTTTAGGGGAAGTACATTGAAGTTTTTTGGCCATGTGGAGAGGATGGTAAGTGCGAGACAAGTGAGGAGAGTTTATGTGAGTGAGATGGAGGGGGGAGGAGGGGGGGGAGGCCAGGGATGAGATGGAGGGATGGAGTGGAGAGGTATAATTATGAAAGAGGGGGTGGGAGCTGGAGGGAGGGCAGTGAAATGGCAGGGGACAGGGCAACATGGAGACAGTTTGGTTGTGGTCACCCCTTACGGGATTAAGGTGTCTGGGAATTGATAGATAGACAGACTACTTGTTTATGTTATTTTTTAGGAATTAGAGGAATTTTTATCATGGTTGGGAGTCATTAACATGTTATTCATACCCTTCACAGTTAAACTAATGAATAATATCATGTGTCTATAATTCTGTCATTGAAAACAAGGAAGAATATATTATCATGGAACAGAGTCTACCTGCACCCACCCAGTGATATCATTACTTCTTACTGAAAAAATTACTTGACATTTATTTACAGGGTACTTGCCAACCCTTACTGGTCCACACTTACACTATAATAGTAATAAACATCCAAAACAATATTGTGAATCATGTACAGTTGTTGTACTAGAAAACTTGGATGCGGATAAATTTACTTGTCTCTTGATTGGTTATTAATCAACATATGCTGAATTACTGTATTAACCATCCTAATCATTTAATGTCCATACACTCAAATCATAATAGGTCTGACATCATTAATAATATTCTCTCTTGTAGTATGCACAGTATACCAAATTTTCTTAGCTGTGCCAACAACACACCCTCTGTCATCTTGGTCACTAAATGAGAACATGTGGAATAATGAAATCACAACCAGTGTGAATTTCACAGTACTGTAACTCTACTGCAAAGGATTCTAAGTTCACGTGCTGGTTCTCTTGCAAGTGTATGCACAGTGCTGTGAGACTTTCTCTCCCCCACCACCACCACCATCACCACCACCGCCACCACTGAGTGCATCAACCATCGCCTCTGTGTCCAAGAGGCCAGCCACTACCTCATTAGCTACCCAAAATATGAAGAAACCAAGGCAGTTAATTACAATGGGGCAAAAAATCAAGGTGCTGGATGCTCTTCAACGTGGCAACAGCGTTTCAAGTGTTGGGTGTCAGTTTGCAGCAGAGGGTGCAGGTGACGTGAGGCAGTGCGAGTGATGTGAGGCACAAGTGACATGAGGCAGTAGGTAGTGTACTCGTACAAACCAAACAGTAAGGATGCCCTACACCTCCGACTTCGATGCAGGGAATGACTGACTCTTAAGTTTATTATTCTGACATACTTTTTGTAATTATTTGTTTATAAAAGCATTTTTATTATTTTTCGTTTCCCTCTGGTACCAAACTGTTTGATTCCATTAAAACAACACTTTGATTTTGCGTGAAATAAATTTGAGGCAACCTCTCGAGGAACCTATCCCGTGTTAAATCAACATTCTGTCTATCTGTCTATCTATTTATCTATTCCCAGATGCCTTAATCCCGTAAAGGGTGGCCACAAATAAATTGCCTCCATGTCGCCCAGACCTCGCCATTTCACTGCCCTGCTTCCAGCTCACCCCCCCCCCCCTCTCACATACCTCTCCACTCCATCCCTCCACCTTGTCTTCAGCCTCCTATTCCCTCTCCCCCCCTCCACCTCACTCATATACACTCTCCTCATCAGTCTCTCGTTCTCCATCCTCTCCACATGGCCAAACCACCTCTGTGTGTTTCTCCTAATGCTTCCAATCACATCCACATCCACACCACAATGCTTTCCTCATTTGTCAGTCTGTCTCTCCATATGACTCCACATGCTGCTCAAATAACTCATTTCCACTGCTCTCAGTCTTGACTTGTGTCCTTCCAACAAGGTCCAAGCTTCATTTCCATACATTTGAGTTGGTATCACAATACTGTCATGCAGTAACTTTTTCACTTCCATGCTTACTTCCCTGCTTCTTATTACTGCTTTCAAAGAACTAGCAACCTTTCTTCCTTGTTGTACCCTTTCAAGCACTTCACCCTCTAAACTTCCATCCTTACTCATCTCACTACCCAAGTACTTAAATGCACTCACATTTTCCATTTCCTCCTCATCCAACCCCACTGTACATTCCCTGACTTAAATTTCTCTTGAAGACCATAACTTTACTCTTCCCTACATTCACCTATAGATTCCGTTTCATACACACTCTCCCAGACTCGTTCACCAAGCCTTGCACTTCCCCTTCGTCATCACTTAACAACACAGTATCATCTGCAAACAACACTACACAGAGTTTCCATACACTGCTCTTTCTCATTAGGGCTATTTCAGCATCCACTGCCCCACCTTGTATCTGTTTTATAACCCCATCCATATACAGATTGAACAACCACGGAGATATGACACATCCCAGTTTCAGTCCAACCTTCAAATAGAAAAATTCACTCTGTTCACTGTCCACATGCGCTGCAGCCTTAGCACCCTCATTCATACTCTTCACGGCATTCAACAACTTCCCGTTTACTCCGTGTATTCCTAATACTTTCCACAATCAGCCGTGGCTCAGTGGGTTAGAGCGCTCCGTTCTGACCAAAGGGTCGCAAGATCGAATCCACCCAAGGGTCATTGGTAGACATCAGGAAGGTCATCCAGTCATAAAATGCTTCACGCTCCAATCCAAAAGTCCTCTGCCCAGGGGCAACACCTTTATTACCTGGCGTAAAACCAATTTTGTTTTTTTCACTCCTCGTCTATCCACCCTGTGAAATGCTTTCTACTGTATAAATATTACCAGTTTCATTTATGTCCTCTGTTGGTAGATTGCTTTGCATATTTGTGAGTCATGGATGGGGGCTTGAAGGTGTCTTCACTACAGTCATCCCTTAACATCCGCATTTTTAACATACACGGTTTAAATATCTGCGGGTGGATATAACGTAAACGGTTTTAAATATCAGCAGGTGGATACTGTACCGGGGCCAGATTCACTAAAACATTTTATCTTGTTGAACTCTGTTGATGCTGTTCATTGCAAATAGAACATTATCCCAGGCACAGTTCATGGCAGTTTTAGTGATGGCATTATCCAGTGAATCAAATATAACACTCTTCCTTTTGGCCACATCATTTATTAATGCCATTGATTCATCAGGGGAAAAGTTAGGACGGGCTGGGAGTATTTCTTTTCTTCCATGTTCTCCTTTGCAATCTTGGTGGCGAAGGGCATTGTTGTGTTTACCAGCTGATACAAAGGGAAAGCTCCGTGATAGGTTGGTCATACCAAAGCTTGCTGTGTAAGAGCCTCCATCATTGGCTAATCAGAAATCAGCTGGTAACGGTTGAAATGCCTGATGACTCTCTTCCCATCACTGAGAACAGGTATAGTGAAAATTTTAACTGTTTTTATAGCTTTTCTTGCCCTTATTACTGTATTGTTTGTAAAGACACCTTGGTCCCAATTAACCCGCCTATATGGTGGATGTGCGAGCGAGCACTATTTGATATTGCACTAATTGATACACATAAATGGGGAAAAATTCATTTGGTGGATGAGCGACTCCAACTTTTGGGGTTAAACTTTTAAACACTGACAGTTACCCTAGTACTAGATAACAGAATACATACACACATGCACACGTGTACACAAACCCTCAATGAGCTGGTCTAAACTGGTTTGCTGCCCTCCACCCTCTCTTTCTCTCTCTCTCTCTGTCTCTCTTTCTCTCTCTCATAAATAATACGAAACAAAAATACGTACCCAAATTGCGCTAACATCACATGAAAGTGGCTGAAAGTGTTATTTTATATTATATTGTGAATTTCTGTGACAAAATACAAGTGATTTAGTGATATTGCACTAATTGATACACAAATGGGGAAAAATTCATTTGGTGGATGAGTGACTCCAGCTTTAGCGGTTAAACTTTTAAACTCTGACAATTACCCAGGTACTAAATAATAGTATATGTACATACAGTACATGCACACTTGTTCACAAACCCTCGATGAGCTGGCCTAAACGGGTTTGTTGCCCTCCCCCCCTCTCTCTCACGTAAATGATACGAAGCAGGACGCACTCAAATCACACTGAAATCATACGACAGTGACTGAAAGTGTTATTTTATATTATGCACAGAATTACTCTGATAAAATACAAGTGATTTAGTGATATTTTTGTGATAATCAGAGAAGTCTTAATCCCGTACGGGGTGGGCACAAACAAATCGCCTCCACGTCGCCCTGTCTCCCGCCATTACACTGCCATGCCCCCAACTCACGCCCCCATCTCTCTTATACCTCTCCACTCTATCCCTCCATCTATCCTTGCCCTTCATCTCACTCACATACACTCTCCTTGTTAGTCTCTCACCCTCCATCCTCTCCACATGGCCAAACCACCTCAGTATGTTCCTCCTAATGCTTCCTGTCACATCCACATCCACACCACAATGCTCCTTTATATCATTTGTCAGCCTGTCTCTCCATGTGACTTCACAGGCTCCTCTTAAATAACTCATTTCCACTGCTCTCACTCTTGACTTGTGTCCTTCCAACAATGTCTAAGCTGCGCCTCCATATGTTAGAGTTGGTATCACAATACAGCAGTTACTTCAGCAAACAAGGGCTGAGGCTATGGCATACCTAATGTCTGACTTGGCTTGTATCTCTGACTGGGGTAAAAATAATCTGGTTGTTTTTAATACATTAAAGACTTAGTTTTTACACCTATCAACCCGACAAAATCTTCCACAGGTACACCCACTAATGTTTAATAATATTCAGCTTAATCATGCATCATCCTTGAACATGCTTGAGGTTTCATTTACTTGGGACTTATCTTCGAAAGATCATATTGCATCTTTTGTAAAATCTGCTTCCAAGATATTAGGTGTGCTAAGCCGACTCTGTTCCTTCTTTATCTCTGCACAATTGTTGACTCTATACAGGGGTTTTATCCGCCCCTGTGTGGAGTACAACTTTCATGTGTGGTGAGGCTCCCCACATACAGCTCTTCTCAATAGGGTGGAGTCAAAGGCTTTTTGTCTCATTAACTCTCCTCCTCTTACCTACTCCCTTCAACCTCTGTCTCATCGCTGCACTGTTGCATCTTTATCTCTTTTCTATCGCTACTTCAGTGGTCACTGCTCCTCTGAACTGTCTGCATGCATTCGTCCACCTCTACGACGGGCGTGTAGCACCCGTTGAGCAGCAAACTCTCATCCCTTTTCTGTCCAACCCTCTAATGCAAGAGTGAACTGTTACTCCGAGTCCTTCATTTAAGCAACAGGTCAACTCTGGAACTGTCTCCCTCTGTCTGTATTTCCTGCCTCCCATGATCTCCAGTCTTTTAAACGCAGTGTGTCTAGGCATCTCGAAATGATCGGATCTTGATTTTGGCTCTCTCTTGTATTTCGTTTTTCTCTTGGAAGGAACAATAATTGCGGGCTCGCGGACTTTAGTTCCTTCTTCTTCGCATTAAAAGAAAAAAAAGTAACTTTTTCACTTCCATGCTCACTTCCCTGTTTCTTATCACTGCTTTCAAGGAACCAGCAACCTTTCTTCCTTGTTGTACCCTTTCAAGGACTTCACCCTTCTAACTTCCTAACTTCCATCCTTACTCATCACACTCCCCAAGTACTTAAACGTACTCAAATTTTCCATTTCCTCACCATCCAGCCTCACTGTACATTCAGTGACTTCATTCACCTCTCTCAAAGACCATCACTTTACTCTTCCCGACATTCACCTTTAGATTTGGTTTCTTACACACTCCCAAACTCATCCACCAAGCCTTGCAACTCCCCTTCGTCTTCACTTAACTACACAGTATCATCTGCAAACAACTGTGTTGTTAAGTGAAGACGAAGGGGAGCTGCAAGGCTTGGTGAATGAGTTTGGGAGAGTGTGTAAGAAACGGAATCTAAAGGTGAATGTAGGGAAGAGTAAAGTTATGGTCTTCAAGAGAAATTTAAGTCAGTGAATGTACAGTGAGGATGGATGGTGAGGAAATGGAAAATGTGGGTATGTTTAAGTACTTGGGGAGTGCGATGAGTAAGGATGGAAGTCATGATGCTAAGCGCATTAGCTACCGAACATTTTTGCGGTTGCAAACTGTGCATATACACTATGAAATGGCTCATAACATTATATCAATAAGCTTTATTAAGGTAAGTGGTAATACAAGTGATTGATGAAGCTTAATAAAGTTTGTAATGATTTTCCTCACATGTTACTGTTTCGTTAAAGTCTAACGTGAACACTGGATTATCGTAACAAAATCGTAGGAGACTGGCTAGAAGTGTTTTATTTTTATTATTATTGCAATTACTGTGATGAGGTAACATGGCTGTAACCCTATTTTGTAGGGGCAAAAAATCTTGTGTTGTGGAAATTTCCGCCTCCCTGGGCTATTTCCTGCATCAGACAGTCAAAACACACCTTGTATTCTCTCAAATCATTCTCTGTGCTTGGAGTGCCTATGGACATGCAGTTTGTTGTAAACTATAGTAGAATGATTGACGTTTGTCTGACAAAAATTTTAGCTCTCAAGATTAACTGTAAGTGGGTTAAAAAACGATTTGAAAACACAAATTTTGTTTCCTGTTTCTTTGCAGTGAGCATAGTATAATAGGAAAAGTGTATGGTAGGATACTTATTGACAGAGTTAAAGAAAGAACAGAGGAATTAGTTGGAGAAGAACAGGGAGGCTTTAGGAAGGGAAGAGGTTGTGTAGATCAGATATTCATTCTCAGATCTTTAGTGGAAAAGTTTCTAGAGAAGGGAAAGAAGTTGTATGCGGCTTTCATGGATTTGGAGAAAGCATATGACAGGGTGGATAGACTAGGATTGTGGAAAGTGTTAAGAATATATGGAGTAGATGGGAAGTTGTTGAATGCTGTGAAGAGTATGTACGATGGTGCGAAGGCTGCAGTGCATGTGGATGGTGAACTAAGTGAATTTTTCTCTTTGAAAGTTGGTTTGAAACAGGGATGTGTCATGTCTCCATGGTTGTTCAATCTGTACATGGATGGGGTAATAAAAGAGGTACAAGGTAGGGTAGTGGATGCTGGAGTGGCCCTGGTGAGAGAGGATAGTGTTTGGAAACTCCCTGTGCTGTTGTTTGCAGATGATACTGTGTTGTTGAGTGAAGACGAAGGGGAGCTGCAAGGCTTGGTGGATGAGTTTGGGAGAGTGTGTAAGAAACGGAATCTAAAGGTGAATGTAGGGAAGAGTAAAGTGATGGTCTTTGAGAGAGGTGAAGTCAGTGAATGTACAGCGAGGTTGGATGGTGAGGAAATGAAAAATGTGAGTACGTTTAAGTACTTGGGTAGTGTGATGAGTAAGGATGGAGGTTTGGAGGGTGAAGTGCTTGACAGGGTACAGCAGGGAAGAAAGGTTGCTGGTTCTTTGAAAGCAGTGATAAGAAACAGGGAAGTGAGCATGGAAGTGAAAAAGTTACTACATGACAGTATTGTGATACCAACTCTAACGTACGGAAGTGAAGCTTGGACGTTGTTGGAAGGACACAAGTCAAGAGTGAGAGCAGTGGAAATGAGTTATTTAAGAGGAGCCTGTGGAGTCACATGGAGAGACAGGCTGACGAATGAGGATATAAAGGAGCGTTGTGGTGTTGATGTGGATGTGATAGGAAGCGTTATGAGGAACATACTGAGGTGGTTTGGCCATGTGGAGAGGATGGAGGGTGAAAGACTGACGAAGAGAGTGTATGTGAGTAAGGTGGAGGGGGAAAGAGGGAGGGGGAGGCCGAGGATGAGATGGAGGGATGGGGTGGAGAGGTATATGAGAGGGGGGTGTGAGTTGGGAGCAGGAGAGTGAAATGGCGGGGGACAGGGCGATTTGGAGGCGATTTGTTTGTGGCCACCCCAAACGGGATTGAGGCGTCTGGCAATAGATAGATAGATAGAGCATAGTCAGTACGTTGTCATCACAGTCACTGGAGCCAAAGGGTTAAGGGGGGTCCAGGGGTGTTTGGGGGGCAGCAGATATCCACAGATTTTTAACATTCATGAATGTCTCTGTTACCTAACCCCCATGTGTATTAAGGGAGCACTGTATTCTTAAGAAACTGTAGGGGAAAATTATTTTTAAATCTGACAGTCAATATCTGAAGAGTGTCATACTTATCCATACATGTCAGATATTGGGATACAGTTGTACCTGTTTTCCAGTCCTCATTGACATTTCCTTCTTTCTAGGGTGATCTGTATATATTCCATGTACATTCTGTCACTAACTGTCTCTCTTATTATAACATTTCACCACACATTCCCTTCTTTTCCTGAGGCTTTCCCCATTTTAACTTTCATCATTGCTTCTGATACTTCTGTTCCATTGATGTCTTTCTTCCTGCCTGCATCTTATTGTTTCCCAGCCATTCTCCAACCACTTGTGCTTGTAGTGCTTTTGTTTTTTGTTTTTCTGCTATTGTTTTCTTTGTGTTGTTGCATATTCAAATGTATAGTAATTTTACTGCTGACTTTTTCACAGATGGACTGGGTGGTAGTGTGTGTGGCTTTGTTGCACCTTATTGTTGCTCCGTATACCAAGGTGGAGGAGAGCTTTAATCTTCAAGCCTGCCATGATTTACTGTATAATGGACCAAACTTGGAGGAGGTATGGTACGATACATAATTTGTTTCATATATTGCTAAATGTGTGTTGCATGTAATTATAGCTGTACATGTAAGTCCACCCTTGTATTGTAAAGACCACCCAACATTGTCAGTCTTGTTTTATTCTAAGTTGTGAACTGCAATCCACAGTCATGACACATAAGCAAGATTCAAAGCAGCTGCCCACTGGAGAATGGTGGGAAAACAAGAAGGGGAGTTTTAGGGGAAGTTGATGTATGTGGGGTGGGGGATGGAGGGCAGGCAGGGCATCGCCTGATTTCAGGCTTTGCATTAGTAGAAACGTAGACATAAAGCACTTAAATATTTGTATGTGTGTCAGCTAATGGTGTTAGTGGGGTGTTAGTGGTTGTGTGCGGAGGAAGAGGAGGGAATAAATAATATATTGTATTTTGGGTAATTTGTAATCTGTTAATAATACCATCAACTACTGCACGGACATGGCATCACCTGTGATTGCTTTGGCATGTGTTTACACAAATAACCTATTAAATCCTGTTAAATTTAGAGAAAGAAGTAATGCTAGTATAAGTGGCTGGGATATGGCTGGGGGAAGGAGGAAGATGAGAAGGAGGAAGATACCATTTGGATGGAAGTACAGTAGTGGAAGCAATGAAGAAAGTCAAAGTGGGAAAAGTCCCAGGAATTGATGGAGTGTGTGGTGAAATGCTGAAGCATGGGGGAGAAATAATAGTAGAATGGATATGGAAGATGTGCAGATTTACCTGGGAGGAAGATCGAGTCCCAGAGGATTGGAAGCTAGGTATAAGTATCCTCCTGCACAAGGGAAAGGGGGAAAAAGAAGTGTGTGGCAATTATAGGGGCATTTGTCTTCTTTCTGTAATAGGAAAAGTATATGGTAGGAAACATATTGACAGTGTTAGGGAAGTAACAGAAAAATTAATTGGAGAGGAACAGGAAAGTTTCTGGAAGGGAAGCGGTTGTGTATATCAGATATTAATCGTAAGATATTTCGTGGAAGAGTTTATAGGTAAGGGAAGGATGTTGTATGCAGCCTTCATGAGTTTGGAGAAAACATATGACAGAGCAAATAAACAAGGAATGTGGAAAATATTAAAAATACGTGGAGTAAATGGGAAGCTGTTGAATGCTGTGAAGAGCATTAATGATGGCATTAGGGCTGCAGTGTATGTGGAAGGTGAACTGAGTGAATTTTGTATCTGAATGTTGGGTTTTAACAAGGATGTGTCAAGTGTCCATGGTTGTTCAGTTTTTATATGGATGGAGTTATAAAAAGAGATGCAAAATAGGACCGTGGATGTTGGAGCAGCCGTAATGGGAGAGGGCAGAATTTAGAAACTAACTGTTCTTCTGTTTGCAGGTGATACAGTATTGTTAAGTGGAGACAAAGGAGAACTGCAAGACTTAGTGAATGAGTTTGAGAGAGTAGGTCGGAAACAGAATGCAAAGGTAAATACAGTAATCACTCCAATATCCGACGTAATAGAGCCATAGTAGGTCCGGATATTGGTTCTGTCTGATTATTGGGCCCCAGCTTATGGACTTGTACTTATGGACCCTAACTCAGAGAAACACCTATACAACTCCTTCTGGACATGCATAGCACCTATTTAAGACCCAAATCACACCAATAAGGCACATACTGTAAATGACTGAAATAAATGCAAAAGAAACATAAAATGAGGGTTTAGAAGTAGGTTCATACAATAATAAACATTCTGGTGACTGGCTCCTGGACTGGTACTTATGGACCCTAACCTAGCCTAACTCAGAAAAACACCTTCCTACTGCACATGCATAGCTCCTAACACCCTATTCACACCAATAAAGGACATTAAAGAGTGAAATGAGGTAAGTATAGTATGGAAAAAAGTACAGTATGAAACATTCTGCCTACTTACAGCAAGTCCATGGCCACCTCGATGAATAACCGCCTCCTCTCGGACTCTGACAGTAAGAAGGATTTCCTGAAGCACTTGCAGTACATTGTTCATGAAGTCTTGCACTGAACTTAGTCAGTCGCACACAGAAGTCCGTTCTCTTCACAGTGTGCACTCTTGTCTAACTAATGCTCCATTGTAACTTAGTAAGTGTTGCACTTTAACTTCTCCCATTCTTCTAATTTTCCAAAGCCAAAACAAACAAGTCTATTTACGTTAAATTTTTTTTCAATTGAGTCTTTTCTCTCACAACTGTAAATCCTTAACACAACACACTGTTTTTTTCACTGCACAACACTCCAAATTCCCGTGTGGTCTAGTGGAGAAGTTCTTGCTGTTTATTTACTGTCAGAGTCCGAGAGTATCACTGGCAGGTGACCTAAGGGTGCATTGCTGGGTCGTGGTGATGGCGTACCCACTGCAGACGACTCTGAAGACAGCCGCAAACTCACGTCGAGTGGTGATTCCACCGTGGCTGATGTGCTAGGCTGTGGCTCGGAGCACGAGGGCCTGTCTTGGGGAGGCAACGGAGTGGAGCCAGGGCTGGGCACAGCGGGGGTCACGGGCCTGAAAAAACTGTCAATGGTTGATTGACACAATGACCGACGATTCTGACGACTGATGATGCGCTGCCTGAAAGCACGCACTTCCTCCACGAGTCCCAAGGGCCCCATCTCCCTGTCACAGTCCGGGTGTTCCAGGTAGTCTAGGACGAACTCTAGATGTTCCCGGAGTGCGCTTAGCTTGGGGATGGCTGGAGTAGTGTCCTGCTGAGAGGAGTCCGCATCATCGTCGCCTTCCTCGTCGGAATCTTCAAGTTCGGTACTGACACCTGCAACTGAAGAAGCGATCTCGATATCAGACAACGTCTGATACCCAGGATCGCCCTCGTCATCATCCAACCACTCACGCCACATCAACATCGTCGCCGTGCATGCGTAGCCGTGCATGGAAGTCATCCACGTCAAATCCTAGAAAATCGTACTCCACATCCGTTCTGAGAAGCAGACGAGACCAACTATTTTCCAGTCTTCACAGGGACTTCCTTCCATGCACTAGCCCAGTTGTACAGTGCAGACTTGATGTTGTAGCGGCGAAGGTTTTCCAAAGTCCGCTTGCCTCGTGTGTCCCGTCCCTCCCTGGGCTCGTCCTCGTCCTCGAGAACAACCATCACCTCGTCCAGGAACTTCCGACGGTATAGGCGCTTTGTTGCCACGATCACTCCTTGGTCCATTGGTTGGATGAGAGCAGTCGTATTAGGTGGCAGAAACATGCACCTAATACGGCCATTTTCAGCAACCAAGTCCTTGTCGCACGGGTGGGCAGGTGCATTGTTGAGGAGAAGGAGGGCCTTTACCTGGTCGCACGGGATTCCCAGTGTCTTCGTCTGGTACTGGATGACCTCCTTGACGAAGTGGCGGTGGAACCAGTCTTTGAAGATCACAGTTGTAAACCATGCCTTCAAAGAATGGTACCAGACGACAGGAAGGACATCCATCACCCCACGAAGGCACCAAGGCTGCTTTGCACGGCCAACAACAACGGGCTTAAGCCGGTTCATGCCGTTAGCATTGGCACAACACAAAGCAGATATCCATTCCTTGGAGAGCTTGCGGCCAGGTACACGCTTCTCCGTCTCCTCGGCTATAGTTTTCGTTGGCAGCGAGCGATAGAATAGGCCAGTTTCGTCTGCGTTGTAGACTTGACCGAGAGTGAGGCCCTCCCTGTCGATCAAGCCCTTCACCTTGTGCCGAAACTTGTCAACTCCATCCTCGTTAGCGTCCAATGCTTCGCCATGTGCTTTACGGTTGGTAAGGCCATGCCGTAACTTGAACGCAAAGAGCCAACCCTCGGATGCCTTGAAGTCTTGGGCGTCGTGAAGCCTTGCGAACTTCTCAGCAGCAGCCTTCAGCTCCGTTCCACGTACCATCACAGCAGTAGCACATTGTTGTCGATACCAAATCAACGTGGAGCGATCGATTTCTGCAAACTTGGGGGTAAACATAACCTTCCTCTCCACGTTGCGTTTGCTTCTCGACGAGAAGTCAGCCGTGTACTGCATGAGTTTGTCTCGGGATCTCTTAATATCGAACAAAGTAGACTGGGCCAGGTTAAACTCGCGGAGAATGCGGGAA
Organism: Coenobita brevimanus; assembly: GCF_032717465.1. Taxonomy (NCBI): domain Eukaryota; kingdom Metazoa; phylum Arthropoda; class Malacostraca; order Decapoda; family Coenobitidae; genus Coenobita; species Coenobita brevimanus. Next base: position 21,571,476 of record NC_137051.1, read on the forward strand.
GAAGACCACCCCACATCTACTTTCTCCAATATCTCCCGTTTCTTCTCCAGAGTCAACACCACTCTCTTCCTTTTCTCAGGTGGCGGGGCCATCATCACACACACTAAGAGGAGGCCCGAGAGCAGCAGGAGTACCTGCAGCAGGTAAGGCACCACCACAAAAGCGATCACGTGGGCAGCCATAACGACGAGCGTGCACTCACGGCGAGAGAGAGGCGGAAAGTGGGGAGGATGCAGCGGCGCTCTGTTGGACGTTGCAGGAATGACGCGCCACAACAATGCTCTCCCGCGCCACGCGCGGCAAGTTCAAATTACGGGCGGGAAAAATTTGTTTATTTTTTTTATTTTTTTGGGTTTTCGGACCATTTTGGGAATATTGGATCCCGGGACGATTATGTCCGGGTAGTGGGGATGTTCGGATATTAGAGTGATTACTTATAGCGAAGAGTAAAGTATTGGTCATTGAGAGAAATTGTCACTGAATGCACAGTGAGGCTGGATAATGAGTAAATAGAAAATGTGATTGCATTTAAATACTTCAGTAGTGTGATGAGTAAAGATGGAAGTTTGGAGGATGAAGTGCTTGAAAGGGTACAGCAGGGATGAAAGGTTGCTGGCTCATTGAAAGCAGTGATAAGATACAAGGTAATGAGAAAGGAAGTGAAAAAAATTGCTGCATGAAAGTATTGTGATCCCCACTCTAACTTGTGGAAGCAAAGCTTGGACCTTGTTGGAGGGACACAAATCAAGGGTGAGAGCAGTGGAAATGTGTTACTTGAGAGGAGCATGTGGAATTACATGCAAAGACAGACTGACAGATGAGGAAGTGAAGGAGCTTTATGATGTGGATGTCATAGAAAGCTTTAGGAGAAATATATTGAGGTGGTTTGGCCTTGTGGAGAGGATGGAGAGTGAGAGACTAACTAGGAGAGTGTACATGAGTGAGGTGGAAAGGGGGAGGGAGGAGGAGACCGAGGATAAGATGAAGGGCTGGAGTAGAGAGGTATATGAGAGAGGGGAGTGTAAGTTGGGGGGAGGGCAGTGAAATGGCAGGGGTCAGGGCAACATGGAGGTGACCTGTTTGTGGCCACCCCTTATGGTATTAAGGCGTCTGCGTATAGAAAGATAGATAATGTATTGTAAGGGATAATGCTACAAGAAATATGTAAACCAGCAAGGTCACTTAACCACTGGACTGTGGGTGAGGTCCTTTTTACTTGATGCTGCTGCTACCAGGTAATTTTATTTAACTTGGTAATGGCCTCTTGTATTCTAAGAGATTTATCAAGGATATATAGCCCTAATCCGATTAGTTATTCTGAGCTTAATAAAATTGTCAGAAGATTGAAAGACTTTAATGGAAATGACATCCCCAGACTGAGTGGGTTAAGGACTAACATTGCAACATTCTGCAATGTAAGGTATCATAAATCTCTGTGCACTTCTTTCCTCATCTTTTATATCTTGTCCTCTCCCCTCCCCCCTCTCCAACATCCACATTCGCATCATTCACATGTTTATCAGTGAGTATTTGAATCTTGTTCACACACCATGGTTGTATATCAGGGTTCCCACCTCAGAATGAGACAGGATTAGTAATACTAAGTGGTCCTTGGGGGGAGTGGAATCAAATGTACCGTTAAAGTCTGCTGACACTTCCCTACTGGCTGTAGTGATGGAAGGTGTTAAATGAAAATTTGTGTTACAAAACTCTCAGGAAAATAGAAAGGAGGGTTTCTATGACATTTAGGGAGGAATGTGAAATGTGGAAGGCAGATAATGGGCTAGCAGAGCATTGTCAGCAAACTTTTGCTCTTGATTGCACCTTATGAAGTTTCTTGTAGATGCACATCTCCCTTGTTATTGGGAATTTTCACGGTTATATATTCTATTCAGTCCAGTGACATATTTTGAAATTTTCTTGTGTCTCCAGACAATTTTTGGTGTTTACTGTGCTGTCCCAGAACCACTAATAGTGTTGCACTGTGCATGCTGTTTCTGCACATGGAATTATGTTAGAACTGTGATATCAACATTCCTTCACTTTAGTGTCTGAGTCCGAGAAAAGGCTAACATCCAATCAGAATGCTTCCCACTAAGAGTAGTGAGTATATTGTATTAGATGGAGACCAAGTTAGGAGTATAGTACAAATAAATATGGAGATATGGACAAATTTCCAATCATAAACTAGTGTAAGGTAAGAACATTTATGATTTTACCCACAGCAGCATGTATGTTCCAAGAGAATAAAAAGCCTGCAGTGTAAAAGAAATGAAAATAATAAACTTAACCTGTACATTGTACTTGCTGCCCTTCCATTCAGTGGATTGTGTTCGATTCTTTTCCATCGTTTTTGACATGGATCATAACCTGTTATTCTTGAAAACTATATATTGACACACAAGGTCTGCAATAACAGTGACTAGAGGACAGATTATCATATAAGAAACATTGAGAATACTGCTTGGATTGGTCATTGATTTTGAGGTTTCTCTTGAACTGTGCAAAACACCAGATACTCTGTCCCATAACAGCGAGAGTTGGGAGAAAGGAGGGCAGTAGTTGAGACCATCAATGAAGGATAGACACTCATAGTGAATGGATGTTATGTGTAGCATTACTGGCATTTTAATCATAACTTTAGGATGATAATTACTGTTGTACAGTATTTTGGTTTCATGGAAAGCTGGAATAAATGTGTAGCTCTTGTTCTTGTAAGAATTTTTTGTATTCATGAGTTTCATTCCTTGGTTGCATTGTATATATTGCATTTGCTTTCCCACAAGCCCCTCACTAAGCACTTTATACTGTTCATTGCCTGAATCCATGACATTATGGTAAGGAGGTATCCTTGATTAGGACCAGTGAAGTAGTAGGAGTGGTAGCCAGGATGGTCTTGGCCACCCTTGAAATATGCTTGGCCACTTCAGATTTACAAGAAACTTCCTCAGACACCTTTAAAGCTTGTGGGTCCCCACATAAGTGGTAGGTGGGGGCACTCACCATCCACTTACTCGATGTAGTGCTGCTTTGGGTGTCTGCCCTTTCCTCTCTTCCTTTCTTCCTCTACTGTCTTTCTTTTCTTCATTCTTTCCTCTTCCGTCTGCCTGTTGGTGACTTTACACTCCCTCTTCTGTCTTTCTTTCCTTCATTCTTTCCTCCCCCTTCTGCCCATGGGTGACTGTACACTGAGTGACAAGCTAAATGGTTTTCTGTACACCAGGAAATCATTTACTATGCTGGACGGTAACCATATAACCAAATTATGGTGCCTGGTGGTTTAGTGGGTAATTAAGGGGCTCCAATCAGATTGAGCCATTGCACGTTTATATCCAAGGGGTGGTTGGGGTTTATTGCTTACGTTAGGCCAATCATGGATGAGTGAGATTGGTTGCTCTCATCTTAATGTCAGGACCAGCTACACTCCTCGTGGGACGACATAGGATTAGATGATGGATGGATGGGTCCCTTCATAATTATGGCAGGCCATCATAGTTTTAAAATCCCATCAATGTTCCTGGTTAGGTTGTTGTTACAACCCAAAGCAAATCATGAACAGTTAAGAAAAAATGGTTATAATTTAATCACTAGGTCATTTCATTGTTTGCAGGTAGCTATTCACTCCAGAGTTTCCTGATATTCACTCATTGTCCAGTAATATGTTTACAGTGACTCAGTTGGAAACAAATAAGGTAATAAGTTAATTATATGTATAAGTATAATGAACTTCATACTCACCACCATTGTTCTATATATATGATGTACTATCTATCTATCTATCTATAGCCCGACGCCCTAATCCCGCAAAGGGTGGCTGCAGACAAAACGCCTCCAAGTCACTCTGTCACCCACCATTTGACTCCCCTCCCCCCAACTCACCCCCCCCTCCCTCATATACCTCTCAACTCCATCCCTCCACCTCATCCTCGGTCTACCCCTCCCTCTCCCTCCCTCCACCTCACCTACATACACCCTCTTAGTCAGTCTTTCATTCTCCATTCTCTCCACATGTCCAAACCACCTCAGTGTATTTCTCCTAATCTTTTCAACCACATCCACATCTACCCCACAACGTTCCTTCACTTCTTCATTCGTCAACCTGTCCCTCCACGTCACTCCACGTGCTCCTCTCAAGTAACTCATTTCCACTGCTCTCACTCTTGACTTGTTTCCCTCTTGCAACGTCTACGCCTCGCTTCCATACGTCAGGGTAGGGATCACAATACCATCATGCAGTGACTTCTTAACTTCCATACTCACCTCCCTATTTCTCATCACTGCTTTCAGTGTACCAACAACCTTTCTTCCCTGCTGTACCCTTTCACGTACTTCATCCCCCAAAGTTCCATCCTTACTCATCACACTACCCAAGTACTTGAATGCACTCACATTCTCCATATCCTCGCCATCCAACCTCACTGCACACTCTGTGACTTCATTCCTCTCAAACACCGTAACTTTACTTTTGTTTACATTGACTTTCAGCTTCCTTCTCCTACACACTGTCCCAAATTCATTCACCAAACCTTGCAACTCCCATTCATCTTCACTCAACAATACTGTATCATCAGCAAACAGCAACACTCGCACAAAAAAGTCTCTGCTCGCCAGGGTCCTATGTATTTGGAAATGATCACACGTCAGAGATGTGGAGCAACTCAGTATGGTTGGTACATCTAACTGTGAGTTGCATCCCATAAGACATGATAACTGCACAATGTAATTTATTTGCCATAAAATAGAATGAGGTTGGATAGAATATAACATCATACGTAAAACCGGTGACGATTTGCTACAGTGGTGTTCACAGATTAATTGTAAAAAATTCAGTGACATGCAGCGTAGGGGTTGAGTTGCCAAATAGGACTATAATGCATTATTTGCTGAGCTGAGGTGCCACTGGAGCAGGCTTGAAGATATATGAACCTGACTAATCTGATATTCTGTTAATTTGCAATGAAAGTAACTTCAAATGACTTACTTTGTCATATGATTATACACTGACAGTGATCTACTTCATATCTATATCACCTACACCTGATATGGTGAGATGACAGATGGACATAGAACATATCGGTTGGTGATTCATGCTGATAATGAAACATGACAAAACATTATGAACCAGTGTAGTTAAGTCCTGTCATGGGTGCAACAGTGAGTATAGTGATACAAAACCTATGGCTTCATCATCGTGGTCGACAGCTCATATAGACGATGGACTGACCACTCATACCCCCCCCTCCCGGGCTGTTCATACTAGCTGCCTTGATTCCGTATTTCTTTCAAACAGTGTCGAGGATATTAAACATACTTCAGCAGTATTACAGCACTTTGCACTCACAATTAGCGGCAACAGTGTGATCCAGCTGTTCCAATGAATGCATATTTCGTAGTAATATTTCATCAGTGCCAGTGTCAACAGGACTGCGGTTATTACAAACTACAGTAATGCTGATAGTGGCCCATTTTTGGTATCATTTATTAATACGGTTTCAGCATTACATTGCTGAATTATTATTACAGTTGTGTTACCAACCACAGCAAGTATAAGAGCAGTTTCATATTTTCTTTCTAACCCCACCATGTCGTGCTGTAATACTATCCAGCAACTAACATTTGTCCATGTCATCTGGAAATGCATGGCTGCATGCTTAAAGTATCCAGTGTGTCGTGTGGTAAATAAGTTTTGCCTGAACAGAGTCAGCAGCAGCTATACCGAGTGTATGACTGTCATTCATATAATTTTCTTTATATTAACATATCATATTACTCTCCTGTTGATGATGTAGTGATTCACACACAATTCAAATGCCATAAATGTGTAGCTGTACTAACTGGCAACTGTCACTGCGGATAGCAGGCTCACCAACACACACCGGGTATCACACTTAGTGATTAGAATTGTTTGTCCGTTGTTTCATGTTGTACCAGTGAGAAAAGGAGCAGAGACTTTTTCGTGAGAGTGTACGTGAATAAATATAAAAACCTGATGTTTGGAAGAGGCCGTCAGTAATTTGTTATTAACGTTCTAAAATCCACAAAAGCATAATAACAAATAAACTTAACATCAAACGCTAAGTCAAAAAAGAAAGAAAGCTATGTATCTAGCGAATTCTTGGATAGCTGTGCGAAGAGCAACGTCCTTCAAGCCGGCAATCAAAATGTATCTTACCCTTCTTGACATGCAATATTCTGATTGGCTAACACCAGAACTTTATATCTTTCCTAAATAACTTTCCACCATTAATACAGAACTTATTAAAATTCTTAAACTTTGCAAGGGAAGAAAAGCATTTACTGTAGAAGAATAATATCACAGTATATAATAGTAACACTGTAATGGATTTGAAAATAAAGCAAAGAAACTCAAAGCCAGTGAGGGAGGAATGAACTCCACAGTGAGTCTGAAACAAATGTCCATACCCCAGCACAAAAAGATTTGAAACTCACGGTAGACACTTGTAACAACATCTGTACCTAGTCGTGGACAATAACTGATAAGATCTTATTATGGGAACCCAAATTTAGGGTTGGGAAATCCATTTGATAACTGAGAAGCAAGTTAGCATAGAAGCACCATATTTCTTTTTTAGGAAATCCCGTTGACAAGGCAGAAAATATGGGAAAATTATATCATTATGCAATGAAAAGTACGCAGGTGAAGAGATGAGGACCCAGGTAAATCTCAGAGCTAAAAAAATGAAAGTGAAGTAAATCTAGCCAGTATGAACACCTTAAGCAACACAATTGATGATCATAATTTGATATATGCAATAGGTCTTTTGTTGATATATGCAATAGGTCTTTTGTTATATATGTAATGAATACAAACTTGAGCCAATGTACCTAGCCTTTAGAGAAGTAGTGACCTAGCCAAAGGAGTGGCAGTGACACTGACTAAATTACAGGAAAGTTTGAGATTCCTCACCACCTCTGTACCCACCTAAATATTGAGGGGAGACACCTTTAGAGTTCACCTTGAACCGTCCCAAAATTTGGCTTGGTCATCCCATTTCTTGTACATCCTAGCTATGCCTCTGTACAGAAGACTAACAGTTGTGCTCCCGACTTTAGGCATCATACTCTCAAATGATTGTAAGTACTGCCAAGGTAGCAACAGTAAAAGCTGTAGCAGCTGTTAGGTATACAATAGTAATGTTCCTTTGAGTAGTGGAATAACCTGAAGGGAATTCATAGATGACTCCATTCTAGGTTTTACATTATCAGCAGAAACAGTTTGCACAGAAATCCAAGTTGTATGTCGATTTTTATCAAGTCATTTTTCCAGCACATTTACAGTTGCATGTATTGGGCAGTGGGCTTTGTACTTGTGAGCCTTTATGAGTGGCTCATGTATATATATATATATATATATCTCATCATCATCATCATCATCTTCATCAGCCGTTGAGGTCCACTGCAGGACCGGCCTATCCCTACCGAAGCAGGAACAATACAGCCAGTGTATCTCTACCCGGTGGCTTAAGCTGTCTGGTAGAGACTGTATGTAGGGTGAGAAGTGCTTGTGAGTGTGATTGTAGTGTTGTAGTGGCTTTGGATGTGTATGTAGTCTGTGAACCAAGTGTAATCGGCCCGCCTTAAGCCGACTGGGTGCAAGCATACTAGTATGTGACACTGGTTCAACCACAGCACCCATTGTGTCCGCCAAAGTGGCAAGTGGCTTGGTGAATGCTTCCCAAAGTTTTTACAACTTTGGCGGGAGGCGAAGCCGCTCTCACCAGCGTGAGAAACGCACACTCTACCACTGTACCACATAGGCTCTCTCTCTCTCTCTCTCTCTCTCTCTCTCTCTATACAGTAGTGGGCAGCACAAACGAAGAAGGACCTTGCGCAAGCGCAAAGCGCAATCCACAGTTCACTACCTTGCGCAAGAGCAAAGCGCAATCCACAGTTCACTACCTTGCGCAAGCGCAAATGTGCAATCTGACAAATATTTAGCTTGCGCAATGTCGCAAAGCACAAACGCAAACCATTTGCATATGTTTTTGGGAATTACTGAAAAATATTGAGATATTTAAATAAAACAACATACGTACTTACTTTTATTTATTATTATTATTTTCTATTATTTGTAATATGCACAAGTGCGCAATCTAATATTTAGCTTGTGCAATGTCGCAAAGCACTAGCGCAAATCATTTGCATATACTTGTGGGATTTACTGTAAAATATATATTGGTATAATTAAATAAATTACTACATTAGCAACCTGCCCACCACCCACGGTGACTGAGGTACAGTAGGTCATTGTCCGGGAAAAACAGCCTATATTTACCAAGGCATTGGCAAAGATCACGTGATTATTGTATCATCAACTCTCTCTCTCTGTCTCTCTCTCTGTCTCTCTCTATCTTCGACAGAGGAGGGAGGGAATGGAAAATAAGAGAGAGAGGAGGGAAGGAATGGAGAATAAGAGAGAGAGAAGAGGGACGAAGTTTATGCCTTATCTCCTGACTCAAAGGGACGCTATTTTGCCATATTCCTGTATTTATTCTCTCTCTCTCTCTCTCTCTCTTTCTCAGAAAATGCCCTTTATCTCTCTCCCTCTCTTGTCTTGTCTCAAGACAATTTATTTAATAATTCAATATAGATATACAATAGCATATGTAATTTGTTACAAAAAATAAAAAATCATGAAAACCGAGTATTTAAATCAAATATCCACAGCCTAATAAATTATTAGGCTGTGGATATTTGAGTTGATTTAAATAATATGTTTTAATGGTTTTTGTAAGGAATTGCATATCTATCTATCTATTGCCAGACACCTGAATCCCGTTTGGGGTGGCCACAAACAAATTGCCTTCATGTCGCCCTGTCCCCCGCCATTTCACTGCCCTGCTTCCAACTCACACCCCCCTCTCTCATATACCTCTCCACCCCATCCCTCCATCTCATCCTCGGCCTCCCCCTCCCTCTTCCCCCCTCCACCTCACTCACATACACTCTCTTCGTCAGTCTCTCACCCTCCATCCTCTCCACATGGCCAAACCACCTCAGTGTGTTCCTTCTAACGTTTCCTATCACATCCACATCCACATCACAATGCTTCTTTATATCCTCATTCGTCAGCCTGTCTCTCCATGTGATTCCACAGGCTCCTCTTAAATAACTCATTTCCACTGCTCTCACTCTTGACTTGTGTCCTTCCAACAACGTCCAAGCTTCACTTCCATACGTTAGAGTTGGTATCACAATACTGTCGTGTAGTAACTTTTTCACTTCCATGCTCACTTCCCTGTTTCTTATCACTGCTTTCAAAGAACCAGCAACCTTTCTTCCCTGCTGTACCCTCTCAAGCACTTCACCCTCCAAACCTCCATCCTTACTCATCACACTACCCAAGTACTTAAACTTACTCACATTTTCTAATTCCTCAACATCCAACCTCGCTGTACATTCACTGACTTCACCTCTCTCAAAGACCATCACTTTACTCTTCTCTACATTCACCTTTAGATTCCATTTCTTACACACTCTCCCAAACTCATCCACCAAGCCTTGCAGCTCCCCTTTGTCTTCACTCAACAACACAGTATCATCTGCAAACAACAGTACAGGGAGTTTCCAAACACTATCCTCTCTCACCAGGGCCACTCCAACATCCACTACCCTACCTTGTACCTCTTTTATTACCCCATCCATGTACAGATTGAACAACCATGGAGACATGACACATCCCTGTTTCAACCCAACCTTCAAAGAGAATAATTCACTTAGTACATCATCCACACGCACTGCAGCCATAGCACCATCATACATACTCTTCACAGCATTCAACAACTTCCTGTCTACTCCATATATTCCCAATACTTTCCACAATCCTTGTCTATCCACCCTGTCATATGCTTTCTCCAAATCCATGAAAGCCACATACAACTTCTTTCCCTTCTCTAGAAACTTTTTCACTAAAGATCTAAGAATGAATATCTGATCTACACAACCTCTTCCCTTCCTAAAGCCTCCCTGTTCTTCTCCAACTATTTCCTCTGTTGTTTCTCTAACTCTGTCAATAAGTATCCTACCATACACTTTTCCTATTATACTAAGAAGACAAATGCCCCTATGATTATCACACACTTCTTTTTCCCCTTTTCCTTTGTACAAGAGAACAATTATACCTGACTTCCAATCATAATAAATAATAAATAATGTATATTTATTATTATTTACTAATAATAATAATTTAAAAAACATTAAAAATACATTTTCTCTGTTGAAGCATATTCAGAAATGCTACTACCCCCTTTCCTCCCGCTTCCCCCCACCAGGCACCAACCCACCCTCGCGACCCGCCCCAGCCTCCCCCATCCCTTGTCCAGCCATGCAGGAAGCTCCCAAGACCACGTGTCCCTTGGACTGCGCAGTGCGCAGTCCACAGGGTAGGTGCGTAAGGCAGGTGTGCAGGTGCAAAATTGTGCACGGTCTCGTGCGGTGCGCAATGCGCACATGATATCATCGGAGCGCAAGGGTGCGCAATTGCGCTTTGCGCAAGTGTTTGCGCATCTGCCCAGCACCGTATATATACAGTAATCACTCCAATATCCGACGTAATAGAGCCATAGGTAGGTCTGGATATTGGTTCTGTCCGGATATTGGGCCCCAGCTTATGGACTTGTACTTATGGACCCTAACTCAGAGAAACACCTATACAACTCCCTCTGGACATGCATAGCACCTATTTAAGACCCAAATCACACCAATAAGGCACATAAATGACTGAAATAAATGCAAAAGAAACATAAAATGAGAGTTTAGAAGTAGGTTCATACAATAATAAACATTCTGGTGACTGGCTCCTGGACTGGTACCTATGGACCCTAACCTAGCCTAACTCAGAAAAACACCTTCCTACTGCACATGCATAGCTCCTAACACCCTATTCACACCAATAAAGGACATTAAAGAGTGAAATGAGGAAAGTATAGTATGGAAAAAAGTACAGTTTGAAACATTCTTATGTCTGGATAGTGGGGATGTTCGGATATTGGGTGTCCGGATATTAGAGTGATTACTTATATATATATATATATATATATATATATATATATATATATATACATATACACACACACACACACACACACACACACACACACACATCCAGTCAGCGCTCACATAATGTGCGATCCTACACTGGTAGGTCCCGTTATACGACCACTCGATATACGAGAAACCGATGATACGACCTGGGTAAATTAGGGACTATTTTCTTTATACGACCTTGAAAATCCAATGATACGACATTCAGTCTGGGGCAAGGTGGGAGGAATCTAACTCAGTCATCCCAGCAAATGCAGTCACCGCAGTTTTCTCTCAACCTCGGAGAAAATTAGCGGAACTGCTCAGATGCAGCGTTGCCAGATGTGTGATAATTATCACAAAATTCCATATTTTGGCACACTTCCTCTTCATGGGCAGCAGGGCCATCATCACACACATGAAGAAGAGGCAGGAAAGGAACAGCAGAGCCTGCAGGAGGTAGGGCACCACCACAAAAGCGAGCACGTGGGCAGCCATGGCGACGAGCGTGCAGTCACAACGAATGACGGCAGGAAGTGGGGAGGATGCAGGGGCGCTCTAGCGGACGTCAGCGGAACTATGCACCAAAACACAGCTGGTCTGTGCCGCGTGTCGAGTTCAAATTACGGGGGGGGGGGGTCAGATTTTTTTTTTGTGGAATTTTTTGCGTTTTTTGGGCAATTTGGGGGTTACTAAGTCCCGGGACGAAAATGTCTGGTAAGTGGGGAGTCCAGATAGTGGGCGTCCAGGTGGGAAAGGAGGTCCGGATGATGATGATGATGAATATATATATATACAGTGCTCGTCAAAATTATCGTGCGCCTACCGCTGGGCGTGCAATACTTATGGCCAAAAAAGAATCACCCATTTCTGGGGGTAAAAATTGAGCCACAAGTTTGCGGCGGTAGCATGACGTCACGGTACCCTGAGGCCTTCCGACGCGCTGGTTGGTTCTCGCCTCAGTTGCCCACGGGTTGCCTGAGAGGGAGGAACTCCGCCTCGTCTCCCTTTCTTATTGTGCCATTTTTTACCGAGTGTCCCGCAGTGTTTTGGCTTTCGCCACTTTGTTATGGCATCTACCCATGAATTATCGAGTGAAATCATATCCCAGATCATTGCTCTAAAGGAGGCAGGCCACCAGACAAAGGAAATTAGTGAATTGGTTGGTGTGGCACGATCGACAGTGCGTTGGTGGTGTGCACAGTTTCGAGTGGAAAGCAGTGGTGAAGTTCCCACAAAGAAACTGTGGTCTGGTAGGCCTAGGAAAACTTCCCCAAGGTCTGTTAATGTTTTAAAACCTGCAGTGGAGTTTAATCCTCGTGTGAGTGCAAGGAAAATAAAGGAGAGCAACCTAGAAGTGTTTGGTGAGGTGTCTGTGAGAACCGTGTCTCGTAGGGTCCATGAACTTGGTTACACAAGTCACAGGCCTGTGAAGAAGCCTCTTCTCACAAAAAACCAGTGACTTCGTAGGCTTGCCTTTGCTAATAAATATCTTAACTGGGGTGAGGAGCAATGGTTGTCAGTGTTGTGGTCTGATGAGGCAACGTTTAGTGTCACCTGTAACAGAGGAGCACGTGTGTACCGACGCAAAGGTAGTGACCCACTTGACCCACGGTATGTAGAATGCACAGTTAAACATCCTGATTTACTCATGGTATGGGCTTGTTTTTCTGGTCAAGGTTTGGGGAAGCTTGTTGTGCTTCCCAAGAACATCAGAGTGAATCAGGATGTTTACCTGGAGCTTCTGTGTGATCATTTACCAGACTCCTTTGAGCTAACAGGTGCACGAGTGTTTCAGCAGGACGGTGCACCTGCTCACAAGGCCAAATCGGTCACCAATTGGCTTCGTGACTGCGAGGTATCATTCATGAAAGACTGGCCAGGAAATAGCCCAGACCTCAACCTGATTGAAAACCTCTGGTACCTCATAAAGAAGAGTCTCCAAGGGAAGGACATGAGCTCTCTGCCTAAGCTGGAAGCTGCCATTCGTGACTCCTGGGAGAAAATACCCCTCCAGCACCTCAGGAGCCTCGCTCTTTCACTTCCTAGACGTCTCAGATCCGTGAAGAAGCGTAAAGTTAAATGTAAATAAAATGCATTATTTATATGTTTTTTCAATGTTGAAAGGTTTGTTTCGTAGGAGGGACGCAGGGCGCTCGATACTTCTGACGAGCACTGTACAGTAAGACCTCGATATAACGGACCTTAGTAGACCGGAATTCGTTTGACCAGAATCGAGGAGGCACCGGGCTAAATTCCTATATATCGGAAAAAGTCTGATAAAGCCAGAAGTAGTCCAGACTAACTGATCACTACAGCTATGTTCACTACAATAAGGTAAACAAAAGACATGTCTGTCAGTGAACATTTCAGTATCATTACAGTATATATATTATATCAGTTGATTGTTGTAGTGAATGTATAATACAGTACAGTTCTGCAGTGGTAGTGAAAATGGTTTAAAAACCGATGGTGCGTTCTGGACTAATGTCTAATATATCGGAAAAAGTCCGGGTTTGTTGGGGGAAGTCCATCTATCTATCTATTGCCAGACACCACAATCCCGCAAAGGGTGGCCATTTGGCACTGAATTAGTTGTTTTACAGGGAGGGGCACCAACCCTCCACCAACCCATTTGTTGACATGTAGGGAGCACATATGGTTTGGTTATATGGTTACCACCCAGCGTTGTAAATGGTTTCTTGGCTTACAGGAAACCATTTGGCTTGTCACTCAATGTAATGCCACCTGTAAAGGAAAGAAAAGGAATAAGAAGTGACAGGAAAGATAGGAGAAATAGGAAGAGAGGAGGGCAGGCACAGAAAAAGAATGATAAAAGCTAAGGAAGTAGGCAGCACTACATCAAGTGAGTGGATGATGGTCGCCACCACCTAAGTCTTACTGTATTAATATTTACATATATACTGTATATATATATATATATATATATATATATATATATATATATATATATATATATATATACACACACAGTATATTTACATACATCATCATCATCATCCCAGACCTCCTTTCCCACCCAAGGGCAGGGTGAGGAGTAGCAATGTCCAGACAGCACAAACTTACCCAATCCAAATAGGCCACACTTCCATTCATTCATCATTCAAGCCCCCGGAATCCTGGCTCTGCCGGATTCGCAAAAAAAAATCATTCACCACATTCTGCAGCTTCACACAAACGTATCCGGTTGAGTTAATCCGGATGCTGCCATGCTCACAAGGGGTGCCCAAATTCTTGATCATGCATTTCTCCTCACAACATTCATCCAGCCAACTCGATCTCTTGTCAGTTCCCTAGCCTCACCGACTTCCAAACCTCTCTTCCTCACACACTCATCCACCATATCTTTCCACCTTCTCCTTGGCCTACCTCGTCTCCTCCCTTCTTCAAATTCGCTCAGGTAAACCTTTTTCACCACTCTATTGTTATCCATTCTTTCCACATGACCATACCATCTCAGTACACTTTCTTCAGTTCTGGTGTCCACCGACTTCCTCATTCCACACCTTTCATGAATCACACTATTTCGTATCCTATCCACCCTCTGTACTTCACATGCATTCCTCAACAGTCCCATCTCCACTGCTCTTACTCTTGACAATTCATTTTCATGCCACACCATAGTCTTACACCCAATAAGTTAGAGTTGGCACTAACACTCCCTCATGTAAGGCTCATGCAGCTGCAACACTCAAGCCTCTGTTTCTTATCAAGGCCTTCATTGCACCAGCTACTTTTCTTCCTTGTGTCACTCTACTTTCAACTTCTTTTGCACATTTTTCTCACTTTTCTGTCACTGTACCCAAGTATTTGAACTCTCTCACCAATGCCAGTCTCTCTCCATTTACTATGACATCACACTGGGAGTCACCTTCTCTCTCAGTAACCATCACTTTACTGTTCTCTACATTTACTCTCAAGGCACAACGCTCACAGACATCAACAAAACTCTGCACTACCCTACCAAGTTCCTGTCCGGTACTTGCAAGCAGTACTGCATCATCAGCATGCAACAAATTTGAGATATTCCATCCATCACCATTCATTACCAATGCCATCTCTCTCTCCATTACTCGTGTTTTAATTTCTCTCATCACCCCATCCATCTATATATATTGAACAACCTTGGGGACATCACACAACCTTGTCGCACACGCCCACCGATTGTGAACCATTCACTTAGATGCCCATTAACCCTTACACATGCTTTGCCACCATCATAAAAACTCCTGACAGCACCTAGCAGCTTACCATCTACACCATACATGTGCAAAACTTTCCACAATCCCTCTCCACTTTGTCGTATGCTTTTTCCAGATCCATGAATGCCATGAACACCTTATGGTCCTTCTCACAAGCCTTCTCTGCTATCTGTCTCACTGCAAATACTTGATGTATATATATATATATATATATATATATATATATATATTTATATATACAGTATATATATATATATATATATATATATATATATACAGTAATCACTCTAATATCCGGACGCCCAATAACCGAACATCCCCACTAACCGAACCTTATCGTCCTGGGATCAAACATTCCCAAAATGGTCCGAAAATCCAAAAAAAAAAAAGGAAAAAAAATCGATTTTTTGCCGTCCGTAATTTGAACTTGCCGCGCGCGCCACGTGAGAGCATTGTTTTGGTTTGTCATTCCTCCGACGTCCGATAGAGCGCCGCTGCATCCTCCCCACTTCCCGCCTGTCTCTCACCGCGACAAGACCTGCGCTGTTCGCCATGACTTCTGTGTGTTAGTGACTAAGTTCAGTGCAAGACTTCAGGAAGAGTGTAGTGCAAGTGCTTCAGGAAATCGTTCTTACTGTCAGAGTCCGAGAGGAGGCGGTTATTCATCGAGGTGGCCAGGGACTTGCTGTAAGTAGCCAGAATGTTTCATGTTGTACTATTTTCCATACTATATTTACCAGAATGTTTCATATTGTATTTTTTCCCATACTATACTTACCAGAAAGTGTCATACTGTACTTCTTTCCATACTAAACTTACCTCATGCATGTGCAGTAGGAATGTTTTTCAGAGTTCGGTTAGGTTCGGTTAGGTTAGGTTCGGTTAGAGTCCATAAGTACCAGAATGTTTATTAATGTATGAACATACTTCTAAACCCACATTTTATGTTTCTATTGCATTTATTTCAGTCATTTATGTGCCTTATTGGTGTGATTTGGGTGTTAAATAGGTGCTATGCATGTCCGGAGGAAGTTGTATAGGTGTTTCTCTGTGTTAGGGTCCGTAAGTACAAGTCCATAAGCTGGGGCCCAATATCCGGACGAAACCAATATCCGAACCTACCGATGGCTCTATTGATCCGGATATTGGAGGGGTTACTGTATATATATATATATATATATATATATATATATATATATATATATATATATATAAATATATATAATATATATGTATGTATGTATATATATATATATATATATATATATATATATATATATATATATAATATATATGTATTTATGTATATATATATATATGTATGTATATTATATAAATATATGTATGTATATATATATATATATATATATATATATATATATATATATATATATATGTATGTATATATATATATATGTATGTATATTATATATACACACACACTAAGTGTTCGATATATGAAACGGATAGGGACCATAAAAACCTTTCGTAATTCGAAATTCCATATATCGGAACGATTTTCCCCATTGAAATAAACAGTACATATAAATGGGGGGATGCGTCCCAGGACCCCCTCAGACTCCCACCTAAACTTTACCCCCCCCCCCATTAAGAAGTAAGCAATACCTGTATACAATTGTAGAGAAGGAGGTGGCCATATTCTTGTACATCTCCTTTTCTTCATCACAGTCCCAATGGTGGAAACAATAAGGCCTAAAGCACGCCCAATCTCCGAGACTCCCTGCCCTTCCTCATGGGGTCTTATAATTTCCAATTTCCCCCCTGGGGGTAGGGGGGTTTTCAAGAATACTCCCCCAGTATCCCTGCTTGTCGTAAAAGGCGACTAAAAGGGTTGGCGGAGGGTTAGTGCCCCTCCCCGGAAAACAACTAACTAAAAAAACAAACAAGAAGCCTCGGACAAGGACTGACCAAACGTTGACGACCCAGGACCGGACAAAGGACTTGGTAATGTGTACATGGAATGTAAGAGGAGCGAATGATGAGGTGAAAGAGAGAGAGATTGTCCAGGTGCTTGAGGATGCGAAAGTGGATGTATGTGGAATAACTGAAACAAAATGGAGAGGAGAAAGTGTGAGAGAATGGGAGTATGGATGGGGTATATGTGCAGGAGTAGATGAGAATGAGAGGGCAAAGGAAGGAGTGTGTATAGTTGTGAGTAAAAGATGGAAGAAGAGCATAAGACAGTATGGATCAGTTGGGTCAAGGATTGTGTGGGTAAAGTTGAAAGTTGGAATACAAATGTGGGCGATTGTGTGTGTGTATGCGCCAACGCAAGATCGTGCTAGAAGAGTGAGAGAAGAGTTCTGGACAAATGTGGAAGTGTGCATGGAAAAGTTTGGAAGGAATGAGAGAGTGTTTTTGATCGGTGATATGAATGGTAAAGTTGGTAATGTGAAGGTGGATGGAATAGTTGGTGAGTGGGGTGTGCCTGCTGAGATAGATGAGAATGGGAGTGCGTTAGTGGACATCT
This sequence comes from Coenobita brevimanus, assembly GCF_032717465.1. Lineage (NCBI taxonomy): Eukaryota > Metazoa > Arthropoda > Malacostraca > Decapoda > Coenobitidae > Coenobita > Coenobita brevimanus. Next base: position 21,589,233 of record NC_137051.1, read on the forward strand.
GTGCTGGGAGGGGTTGGTAATAGCCAATACCCTCTTCAGGCATAAAATGATCCACAGGTATACATGGCGAGTGATGAGAAGGGTGGGTGGTGAACTGAATGAAAGGAAGGCAATGATTGATTATGTGTGTGTGGATGAAAGGATGCGAAGATGTATATTGGATGCAAGAGTTTATAGAGGTTGGGGGAGTGGCCTTTCTGACCACTACTTGGTGGTGGCCAGAATTAGGATGCAAGTAAGATGGAGGAATAGAAGAAGGGAAAGACGAGAGGAAGGAGTAGTTGCAAGGAGAGTGGAAAGGTTACAAGAGGATGAGAAAAAGGCAGAGTATAAGAGAGAAGTGGAGGAACGATTGGGCAAATATGAATTGGAGCAGATGGGAGACGTGGAAGGTGTGTGTAAGATATTTACAGAAGAAATATGTGCAGCATGTGATGTGGTGTGTGGAAGGAAGAGAAGACGGAGGGGGGTGCAAGGAACAGCGTGGTGGACTGAAGAGGTGAAACAGGCTGTGGCACAAAAGAAGAAAGCATACAATGAATGGATGAGAAATAGGGGCGTGGAAGAAGTTGAGAGGCAGAAGAGAGAGTTATATGTGGAAAGCAAGAGAGAGGTGAAAAGATTAGTAAGAGAGAGTAAGAAGAGAGTGGATGAGGAATTTGGAAGGAATTTGAGTGTAAAGTGGAGGGACTGTAAGAAAATGTTCTGGAGAGAAGTGAAAAGAGTAAGACAGGGTGGAAGTGAAGTTAGCAGGGGAGTGAAAGATAAACATGGTAGATTACTAGTGGAGAAGGGAGAAAAAGTGAGCAGATGGAGAGAACACTTTAAGGAATTGTTGAACGTAGAGGATGGAAGTAATGCGAGTATAAGTGGCTGGGGAATGGCTGGGAGAAGGAGGGAGGTGAGAAGACAGGTAGAAATCAGTAGGATAGAGATTGTGGAAGCAATGAAGAAAGTTAAATCGGGGAAAGCCCCAGGAATTGATGGAGTGTGTGGTGAGATGCTGAAGCATGGGGGAGAGATAGTAGTAGAATGGATGTGGAAGATGTGCAGATTGGCCTGGGAGGAAGGTAGAGTCCCGGAGGATTGGAAGTCAGGTATAATTATTCCCTTGTACAAAGGAAAAGGGGAAAAAGAAGTGTGTGGTAATCATAGGGGCATTTGTCTTCTTAGTATAATAGGAAAAGTGTATGGTAGGATACTTATAGACAGAGTTAGAGAAAGAACAGAGAAATTAGTTGGAGAAGAACAGGGAGGCTTTAGGAAGGGAAGAGGTTGTGTAGATCAGATATTCATTCTTAGATCTTTAGTGGAAAAGTTTCTAGAGAAGGGAAAGAAGTTGTATGCGGCTTTCATGGATTTGGAGAAAGCATATGACAGGGTGGATAGACAAGGATTGTGGAAAGTGTTAAGAATATATGGAGTAGATGGGAAGTTGTTGAATGCTGTGAAGAGTATGTATGATGGTGCTAAGGCTGCAGTGCGTGTGGATGGTGAACTAAGTGAATTTTTCTCTTTGAAAGTTGGTTTGAAACAGGGATGTGTCATGTCTCCATGGTTGTTCAATCTGTACATGGATGGGGTAATAAAAGAGGTACAAGGTAGGGTAGTGGATGTTGGAGTGGCCCTGGTGAGAGAGGATAGTGTTTGGAAACTCCCTGTACTGTTGTTTGCAGATGATACTGTGTTGTTGAGTGAAGATGAAGGGGAGCTACAAGGCTTGGTGGATGAGTTTGAGAGAGTGTGTAAGAAACGGAACCTAAAAGTGAATGTAGGGAAGAGTAAAGTGATGGTCTTTGAGAGAGGTGAAGTCAGTGAATGTATAGCGAGGTTGGATGGTGAGGAATTGGAAAATGTGAGTACGTTTAAGTATTTGGGTAGTGTGATGAGTAAGGATGGAGGTTTGGAGGGTGAAGTGCTTGAAAGGGTACAGCAGGGAAGAAAGGTTGCTGGTTCCTTGAAAGCAGTGATAAGAAACAGGGAAGTGAGCACGGAAGTAAAAAAGTTACTACATGACAGTATTGTGATACCAACTCTAACGTACGGAAGTGAAGCTTGGACGTTGTTGGAAGGACACAAGTCAAGAGTGAGAGCAGTGGAAATGAGTTATTTAAGAGGAGCTTGTGGAGTCACGTGGAGAGACAGGCTGACGAATGAGGATATAAAGGAGCGTTGTGGTGTTGATGTGGATGTGATAGGAAGCGTTGTGAGGAACACACTGAGGTGGTTTGGCCATGTGGAGAGGATGGAGGGTGAAAGACTGACGAAGAGAGTGTATGTGAGTGAGGTGGAGGGTGGAAGAGGGAGGGGGAGACCGAGGATGAGATGGAGGGATGGGGTGGAGAGGTATATGAGAGAGGGGGGTGTGAGTTGGGAGCAGGGTAGTGAAATGGCGGGGGACAGGGCGACTTGGAGGCGATTTGTTTGTGGCCACCCCAAACGGGATTGAGGCGTCTGGCAATAGATAGATAGATAGAATTAGAGTACGGTGCTGCTGCTTCTTTGCAGCGGGCTATCCCAATGCTGGAAATGATGCAGGGCGCTTGGGAGGCATGGCAAAACAATATGAAAAGGTGAAGGGCTATGGTAATATCCTCACATACAGTGAAGCTGTGAGGAGAGGAGGGACGTGGACTCAACTGAGAAGCGCATGAAAATTTGTTTACCAGAGAGGGGTTAGTTCGTTTTCTCTTGGCAAGTGAGCGCAGCGCTATGCACCACACCCATTTTGAATTTTTCGTTCAGTATTTTATTAATCCCTTCATAGCTGTTGGCCTTGAACAACACTTTACTGTTTTGGTGTCAGTGATGCTGAGTTAGGACGTTATAAAAAAACTGCGAACAATTACGGGAAGGGAACAAAGGTCACTGGTGTGTTTACACGACCCTACTCTAGCATCCCATCAGTCAGGCGTTCTCTTCACTCCAGATGTATTCACTGATGCTTACATGCTTATGTTACATGCACCCTAATTTTTAGTAAGTTTCTTTCAGCAAGAGAACATAATTTACCTGCCTCAAAATAGTCAGAAAAATATAGACGACAAACTAGAGGAATATGAACTGAATTGATAAGGTCTTTAGGCTGTATGCTTACATGAAAGATTATGGGTTTTACAATTTTAAGAGACGATATGGAACAAAAATGTTTGCTAATCAGAAAAAAAATTACTCTTTCGTCCCACATGTTCTCGTAGGTTATTCAGTTCCACATTCTTCGTTCGGTATCACTCTTCCCAATATATTTCGGACCAACTGAGCACAGTTATTTCTGCTCCTTAGAGTTAGTGTACATGTACTGCTCATTCTTTTGTTAGTTCTTATGTGTATGTGTGAAAGAGAGAGGACCGATACAAACAATAATATATTCCATTATCGCTTTCATAGCTGCTGGGCCTGAACAACGCCTTACTGTACTGGTGTCAGTGACGTTGAGTTAGGGTGAGCTATAAATAACTGCGAGCAATTATGGGAAGGGAACGAGGGTCACTGGTGTGTTTACACGACCCTACTCTACCACCTCAAGCAGTCTGGCATTCACAGTTCACTTCGTCCTAGATGTTTTCGCCGATGTTTACATGCTGATGTAACACGCATCCTAATTTTATTAATTCTTACACGAATCATAGCAAATCATAGGATGGGTTTAGGGGAAAAAATAATTTAAAAAAAGAAAAAAGCCAGGTGTGCCAGATGAGTCTTTTCACATATGAAAGAAAAAGAAATTGATTTTAGAACTTTGAAAAAATGGTCCCAAGGCCGACCACGAGAGCACGCAAATACTGTATCTGAACCCACAACCATTGAGGGGGCTAAACATACATTTTACTTTAAGCAGTAAAAGCACCTTACCAAATCAGTTCTTCCTGATAGTCTGTTATATTTTTCAGATTATTTCTGGGTTGGTAAGTACAGTAAATGTTTCTTATTAAATCTGTTTCCCCATCGTTTTTAGCTGTTCTGGAGTGACACCTCTTGTTTATTTCGTTGACATAATGACGGAAAGGACTGTTCTTCCCCAAGTGTTTAATTAAACCTGGCCTAACTGAGCTTATCTGTACCTAATAATTTTTTTAACCTAACCTAACCTCCAGTTGGGAAATTGGAAAACGATATCCACCTCTGAGCACATTGAGTTTCTTCCACTGCGCTGAAAACGATTATAGGGGAAAGTGATGATAATAAAAGGGAGGAAATTTTTCAGCAAGAAAAAGTAATTTACCACTGAAAGTTGTCAGAAAATTACAGAAACAAGCTGGAGGATTATGAATTGAATTGGTAAGGTCTTTCTGCTGCTTCAAGTGTACAATGAAAGTCACAAGTATCTTCCCAAAGTCTGACGAATATAGCGTGGAAAAATCGAACCATTTGAAACACGAAGTAGTAGAACAGGGTTTTCATTGTATTTTACCTGGTGTAAATTTTCTTCAGACTGAACTGGGAAGATAGTTGTGTCTTTCATTGTACATTTACCGGTAAATAAATCAATCTAACAGTACTTGTGTTTTGTTTCCGCCACATTAATCGTGATTTCAGACTATTCAGGCACTTCTGGATAATTGGGCTATCTCTGTATTTCTTTTCATATCGAGTATCGATTTTCGTATCATCGAGACAGATATTTTCGTATTGTGGAATTTGTCTTATGTTAATTGCTTTCGTACCATCGAAAATTCGTACTTCGGGTTTTCGCATGTTTCGAGGACTCACTGTATATATACAGTGCTCGTCAGAAGTATTCAGCGTTGTCCGCCGGGCGCGCAATACTTATGGCCCAAAAAGAATCACCCATTTCTGGGGGTAAGAATTGAGCCACAAGTTTGAGCTCCGAGCATGACGTCACGGTAGCCTGAGGCCTTCTGACGCGCTGGTTGGTTCCCGCCTCAGTTGCCCACGGGCTGCCTGAGAGAGAGGAACTCCGCCGAGTGTCCCTCTCAAATTGCGCCATTTTTTACCGAGTGTCCCGCAGTGTTTTGGCCTTCAAAACTTTGTTATGGCACCTACCCGTGAACTATCGAGTGAAATCATATCCCAGATCATTGCTCTAAAGGAGGCAGGCCACCAGACAAAGGAAATTAGTGAATTGGTTGGTGTGGCACGATCGATAGTGCGTCGTTGGTGTGCGCGGTTTCGGGAGGAAAACAGTGGTGAAGTTCCCACAAAGAAACCGAGGTCTGGTAGGCCTAGGAAAACTTCCCCAAGGTCTGTTAATGTTTTAAAACGTGCAGTGGAGTTTAATCCTTGTGTGAGTGCAAGGAAAATTAAGGAGAGCAACCCGGAAGTGTTTGGTGAGGTGTCAGTGAGAACAGTGTCTCGTAGGGTGCATGAGCTTGGTTACACAAGTCACAGGCCTGTGAAAAAGCCTCTTCTCTCTAGCAGCCAGAGAATTCGTAGGCTTGCCTTTGCTAATAAATATCTAAATTGGGGTGAGGAGCAATGGTTGTCAGTGTTGTGGTCTGATGAGGCAACGTTTAGTGTTACCTGTAACAGAGGAGCATGCAAAGGTAGCGACCCACTTGACCCACGGTATGTAGAAAGCACAGTTAAACATCCTGATTCACTCATGGTATGGGGTTGTTTTTCAGGGAAGGGTTTGGGGAAGCTTGTTGTACTTCCCAAGAACCTCAGAGTGAATCAGGATGTTTACCTGGAGCTTCTGTGTGATCATTTACCAGACTCCTTCGAGCTAACAGGTGCACGAGTGTTTCAGCAGGATGGTGCACCTGCTCACAAGGCCAAATCGGTCACCAATTGGCTTCGTGACTGCGAGGTATCATTCATGACAGACTGGCCAGGAAATAGCCCAGACCTCAACCTGATTGAAAACCTCTGGTACCTCGTAAAGAAGAGTCTCCAAGGGAAGGACGTGAGCTCTCTGCCTAAGCTGGAAGCCGCCATTCGTGACTCCTGGGACAAAATACCCCTCCAGCACCTCAGGAGCCTCACCCTTTCACTTCCTAGACGTCTCAGGTCCGTGAAGAAACGTAAAGGCTACCCTACGAAGCACTAAAGGTAAATAAAATGCATTATTTATATGTTTTTTCAATGTTGAAAGGTTTGTTTCTCAGGAGGGACGCAGGGCGCCCCATACTTCTGACGAGCACTGTATATATATATATATATATATATATATATATATATATATATATATATATATATTATACAGGTATACCACAATTTAACAATGCAGTTGGTTAGGTGAAAACCCATCGTTAGGTTGGGTATCGTATATCGGGGTAGATTTAACATGTAAAGTGTAGGGATGCGTTTGTCAGGCTTGGATTCCCTCCCAACCAAGTGCTAAATCCACCCAAATGTGTTCCCAAACAAGTTTAAAGCTAATCTAAATGGCCTATCAACTGTACAGGAAGCCAACCTGAGCCTGACACCTGTAAATAACTCAACAAACAAAATCTGAATATCGTCAAATATAAGTCTGGAAAAAAAATCAAGCTTAGTGAAATGTACCCCAAAATGACGATATTCACCCCACCTATGGCTAAAGCACATTCATTTAAAGTTTAAAAATAGTTTATAAATCAAACTAAACACACAATTTTAGTCTAAAATGTCATCAAAATTGGTAAGTAAAATAAAAACCCATCGTTAAACCAGAGTTTGGCCATCGTTAGGTGGGGAATGGTGGTATTTCTACCATCATCTTTAAGCCAGGATATTACATCTAGGGGTATCATATTTTGAGGCATACATGTATATGTATATACCTCATATATACAGATGGTATATATAGCAGTCCCTGATTTATCCAGACATGCATTATCAGGATGTGTTCATTATCTGAACACTGAACCTTGGCTCAGTTTAACCATTATCTGACTTTACTTGCTATTATCCAGACGTAAAAGTCCCCGAGAACTTTGGCTGGCCAGCTGACATGTTCAAACATTTGGTATTGTGTTTGTTGGGCTCGAGCTGTGAGCGGGAAGTAGGCTGTAACCCACAAAGTGAGAAAAAATATGTCTGCCCATGTACTTAATGGTCAAAGTGTCACGCTCATCCTATCACTCCCAGCAAACCTCCGGCACCCAAGTAATACGACTGTAACCCGTAAGCAGTGTCAAAACGTCCATATGCATCCCCACCCAACGTCCAAAGTCACACATCCACTGGGCTAAGTCTTTCCTAACTGCCACTGAGACTGTAACACAGACCACACGCCACGAGTACATGTTCGATGACAGCAGCCGTCAGCCTCTTTACTGAACATCCAAAATCCCCCAGTCACTGAGTTGTGATACTGCATGGCCACTCAGCATCTGACAGACCGCAAGCCGTGAGTAAATGTATGGTAAAAGCATCCATCTGCCTCGTGACAGAAGGGGGGAGAATTGTGCCCGCAGTCTTGCTTCTCACCCCCTCACGTCCCTCCTCCATACCCTCCCATCTCCCCCCTCTCTCACTCCCTCAGTCCCTGCCCTCCTCCATGGTGATAACACGTTTCGTAAGTTTTTAAAGTTTTTTCCGATTTATTCAACTACTATTAGTCGTATCAAAATTCCGCAAAATCCATGAGAAAGTTCGTGAAATTCTACATCAAGACATATGCTTTGTCTTGGAAGATGCTAGCAAAATTTTGCACTAGGATGGTGGGAAGTTATATGATGGTAAGTTTTACTCCTGAGCACTTTATTCTCATTGCATTTCTGTACTTATCAGTTTCATGTGTTTATGTGTTATAGTATAAACTCCAGTGAAGATGATGGTATACTATCTATCTATCTATAGCCCAAAGCCCTAATCCTGCAAAGGGTGGACGCAAACAAAACGCCTCCAAGTCACTCTTGCCCACCATTTGACTGCCCTCCCCCAAGTTCATATACTCCCCCGCCCTCATATACCTCTCAGCTTCATCCCTCCACCTCATCCTTGGTCTCCCCCTCCATCTCCCTCCCTCCACTTCATCTACATACAGCCTCTTAGTCACTCTTTCATTCTCCATTCTCTCCACATGCCCAAAACACCTCAGTGTATTTCTCCTAATTTTCTCTATCACATCCGCATCCATGCCACAACGTTCTTTAACTTCTTCATTTGTCAGCCTGTCCCTCCACGTCACTTCACATGCTCTTCTCAGGTAACTTATTTCCACTGCTCACACTCTTGACTTGCTCCCCTCTAGCAAGGTCCATGCCTCGCTTCCATACATCAGGGTAGGGATCACAATACTATCATGCAGTGACTTCTTAACTTCCATACTCACCTCCTTGTTTCTCATCACCGCTTTCAGTAAACCAACAACCTTCCTTCCCTGCTGTACCCTTTCGAGCACTTCATCCCCAAATTTCCATCCATATTCATCACACTACTCAAGTACTTGAATGCACTCACATTCTCCATATCCTCACCATCCAACCTCACTGTGCATTCTGTGATTCCATTCCTCTCAAATACCATAACTTTACTCTTGTTTACAGTATATTAACTTTCAGATTCCTCTTCTTACACACTGTCCCACATTCATTCATCAAACCTTGCAGCTCCCATTCATTTTCACTCAACATTACTGTATCATCAGCAAACAGCAACACCGGAATCTTCCACACCTCACCCTCATTCATTAGAGCCACCCCCACATCCACTGCCCTACCTTGCACCTCCTTTACAACCCCATCCATGAATATATTAAACAGCCTTGGAGACATCACACATCCCTGTTTCAGTCCTACATTAAGATAAAAAAACTCACTGAGCTCTCCATCCACTTGCACCACAGCCCTAGCTCCCTCGTACATACTCTTCACAGCACTTAACAATATCCCATCCACTCCATATATTCTTAATACCTTCCACATACCTTGCCTAGCCACTCTGTCATATGCTTTCTCCAAGTCCATGAAGGCAGCATACACTTTCTTTCCCTTCTCTAGATACTTTTCCACCAATCATCTTAGAACAAATTTCTAATCTACACACCCTTTTCCCTTCCTAAATCCCCCTTGTTCTTCTCTAACTAGCTTCTCTGTTATATGCATAACCCTATCAATAAGTATTCTACTATATATTTTTCCAGTCACACTAAGATAGTATACCATTTATACAAATATAACCAATTATTGGTGACATATTTGGCCGTGGCATGTTTTTTCAGCCCCGGGAGCAGTCACTCTTCACAGATACCTGGTTTTTCAAACTGTCTTTGGTTTTTTTATGGATTTTTGTTGGTTATGCATTGTTTTCTTGATTTTTAGCATTAATATGGATAATTGTATGTATGTGTGTTTTGATGTCTGAAAGTGGCAGAATGACTGGAAAAGAGTGCCCAAATTAGGAGGGGTACTGTACATACAGTAGTGTATAGGTAGGGTGTTTTTTGGTTTTCATTGTTTTTTTTTTAATGGTTTTCTTGGTGTTTAGTATTACTTTGGATATTCCTGTGTGTGTGTTGATGTCTCAATATGGCAGATTGACCTGAAAACAGTGCCAAAATTAGGAGGGCTACTGTACATACAGTAGTGTATAGGTAGGGTGTTTTTTTTTTTTTTTTTTTTTTTTTTTTTGGATTACTCTGGATATTCCTATGTGTATTTTGAGATCTAAATATGGCAGATTGACCTGAAAACAGTGTCAAAATTAGAAGGGGTGCTGTACATGTAGTAGTATATAGGTAGGGTGTTTTTTGGTTTTCTTTGTTTTTTTGGCATGGTTTTCTTGGTGTTGAAAATTATTTTGGATAATCCTGTGCATAGTTTGATGTCAAAATATGGCAGAATGACTGGAAAACACTGCCAAAATAAGGATGGGTATTGTACAGCTGTACAAAAATGTATCGTAACAATTTTGTGCAAAACAACATGATAAACGACGATTGCTTTTGAAATACAGGCAGGGGGGGGGTTGGAAACCATTGATACCCCTGCATATCCATACTGTTGGTTATATTTTACTATAAGCCCTACAGTAGAAGGTATCGCTTCAAGATATCACGGTCGGTATTAGCTGATACGTCTCCCACACAGGAGTACCAACCCTTTGGAGATAGCTGCTATTGTCGTGTTCTTTTTCATATCCATCAGACCTCTGAGTAACGATACTTTTTTGTACAAGTGTACATACAATAGTGTATAGGTTGGGTGTTTTTTGGTTTTTAGTGTTATTTTTTCATGGTTTTCTTTGTGTTTAGCATTACTTTGGCTGTTCCTATGTGTGTTTTGATGTCTAAATATGCCTGAATGACTGGAAAACACTGCCAGATTAAGAACAGGTACTGTACAAATAAGTTAGGTATAGGTTGGAGGTTGGGTATAGGTAGGGACTGGGTATGGCAGGGGAATAGTGTTCATAATCTGGATGTTGCCACTACTCAGACATGCCTTTGGCTCTATTATTTCCGGTTAAATGAGGGATTACTCTACAGTAAGCACTGAAATAGCCATCATTACAATATCTGGCCCAGCGCAATATCCGACACTGCTGGCTTAGCTGTATAAAGCAATATCCAGCAGTCTATCTATCTATCTATTGCCAGACACCTCAATCCCGTACGGGGTGGCCACAAACAAATTGCCTCCACGTCGCCCTGTCCCTCGCCATTTCACTGCCCTGCTCCCAACTCACACCCCTCTCTCTCATATACCTCTCCACCCCATCCCTCTGTCTCATCCTCGGCCTCCCCCTCCCTCTCCACCCCTCCAGCAAAATTATGTATATTCCGGTGCCAAAACGGGACAAAACTGTTGGTTCTGTGTAAAATCCGGGGTTAGGGTGTATCAAGCTTCTCATAAATGGTTGCCAACCGATGCTGTATTACTGTCTTGTATCATAATTTTATTGTATTTTATGCTTAGTATTCATCTTTTACTCATGGGAAAGTTTCTAGGATAGAGGTTTGAGATGGATAGCAATGCAGTTTCTGGCATGAGACCGAATATTGAGCCAGTGGTGGGTACTATGCAGTATCTGGCATTTTGCTTTAACCAGCATAGGGCTTGGCTGATTTACACCGGATAATTGAGAGTTTAAAACTATTTCCATCATGCATGGAGAGACAGACTGACAAATCAGGAAGTGAAGGAGCATTGTGGTGTGGATGTGGATGGGACAGAAAGCATTAGGAGAAATGTGTTGAGGTGGTTTGGCTATGTGGAGAGGATGGAGAACAAGAAACTAACGAAGAGAGTGTATGTGAGTTATGTGGAGGGGGGGATAGGGACGGGGAAACCAAGGATGAGATGGAGGGATGGAGTGGAGAGGTACAGCCATTCACTGCTTAGCGTCCATAATACGTTCTGAAAGATAGGACATTAAGTAATCTGGACGTCAAGTGACCACCATAACTTATGCACTGTATACTGTATATTGTACTGTTTACGCAGGTATGTGGTATATACTGAACTGTATATTACTGTTAAAGGACAGTACAGTATAAAAAGCCCAGACTAAGACTAATGTGTAGCCTATAAAATACGGGACTGGACGCAGCTGCCTGCAGTTGTTGTTGATGACACTGTTTTACGGTAAACTTTTTACTGCATGTTAGTAAAATTTTTACTGTTTTTTGGTATATTTTTTATTGCTTTTCTGTAAGTAGGGAAAAAAAGAAAAATATTAAGATATATGAAGAGTATTACAGTGTATCTGTGTAGGTTATACATATACTGTACTGCATATCGTACAACCGGCATCATGATGCTTTGTTTTGGGATGCCGGCTGGCCGTCATGCAAACACTGCTTTGTCCCCACATACACTTGCTATGTCCTCTTCTTTGGATGTTTTTTTTCATTTCTATCATATTCATATGGATCCTCGGACATTAAAGTGAACAGACGTTGTGCAGGACATTAACCCCTTAACCGGGGGGCGTCACTTTCGTGACGCTTGGGAGCAAGGGATCATACCGCGGGGCGTCACTTTTGTGATTCTGTGTTATTTTGAATTCACCCGGGCTTCCAAGTGGGGGCTTGTATCATCTATCAGTACTGCCAATGTCCAACACTAGTCAGCACTCCTAATCTCATCTGTACTCCCATCCATTGTTGACAATTTAGCCATTTCTCCCCGTTCTTGACTCCCCTCCCTAACCCCCCTCCATTACCCTATCCTCTCGCCTGCCCGGCCGTGCTACGCTAAGTAAATCTTCCCTGGAATTTTTCACTGATTTCATCCATTGAAATAAGCCCTATGTCCTATTCTTATACCAAATAATATATACAAGAAAGAAATAAGGTAAGTGAGAGTGCCATACACCTGGAATTGGCTAATTATCACCTGACAACACCTCACGTGCACTCGTTCGCTAATTTTCGCTGTTTTTTTCCCCTTGAAATATGCCGTATAATCTATTTTCGTAATAAATATACATGTAAGGAGGGAAGGGAGAAGCCTAAGTGATATTTACATTCACCTGGAACTACCTAATTTATAATGTATTGTCTAGATTTCCTGCCAATCATATCAGTGCTAGACAAAGCTGTTTCAAGATCTAACATTGGTAGCTCTGAATATATATCTCCTAAGTAGGCCTCTAATCTATTTTCGTAATAAATATACATGTAAGGAGGGAAGGGAGAAGCCTAAGTGATATTTACATTCACCTGGAACTACCAAATTTATAATGTATTGTCTAGATTTCCTGCCAATCATATCAGTGCTAGACTTAGCTGTTTCCATCCATCCATCCATTGCCAGACGCCATGTATCCCAAACGGGGTGGTCAAGGGCTTAGAGTTAATTGTTTTACAGGGAGGGGCACTAATCCTCCACCAACCCCACTTGACACGTAGGGATGCCAACAGCATCTGGTGTTCCCAGGCGGTCACCCATCCAAGTACTAACCAGGCCCAACGTTGCTTAACTTCGCTGATCGGACGGGAAGCGGTGTACTCAACGTGGCATGGCCGTTGGCAGTTTCAAGAAGTAATATTGGTAACTCTGAATAACCCCCAAGCAGGCCTCCACGATGGCCCTCCGTTATCAGTTTACTCTCATCTTCTGAAGCGAGGGTACGTATGTTTCTTCTTGCTGACTTCAAGGCCTTTTTTCACCCCCATGCAAATGGCCCTGTGACCTTTACCCCCTACTAAACCTCGTGTGGAAAGAGGTAAAGGGCTGACAATTGATAAAAGAGTGACTACGATCTTTCTATTGAGTAAAACAGTGCAAGTGGAATTGTAAATAATGTGTAAATAATGTGTAAACAGCAAGTGAAAGTAATGAATGTAAATATACGTGAACAATGGAAAATAGTTTTATAAGTTATTTCAAGTGACAGTGCACAATACAGTGTAAATAAAATAGAAATGTAAATAACGTAAATAAAATAGAGAACGTAAATAGAAATGTAAATGAGTAGTATTATAAGAATACGAGTATATACCCTAGGAGTAATGAAAGTGAAAGTTTCACTCTAGCATGTCTGAATGCTATGAGTTATGAGAGTGAAGATGAAAGTGACATTCACTCTCAATGCCAGTATACAGGACGAGAAAGTGAATGCTACGTATTTTACTGAAAGAAATTGAATCCCTACAGTGACAATAAACTAATACTACTGAAGGAAACTTATGGATAAAGACTGTAGATATATATAAGTGTTATATAGTAATAGAAATATAAAGTGTGAGGGGTTTTATGAATAATAAATGACAGACTACCAAGAGCGAACTAGTGCCAGTGCGACGATCAGACGCTCTCGTAATTTCCATTGCTTTCACAGTGTTTTTTTTTTTTTTTTGAGTATGGATTCCAAACTACTTGAAAATTGTAGAATAGTGTTTATAGTGTTTGTATCTGGCTGTGGTAATCATATTACGGGTTGTCGGGAAGTGTAAAGTGGAAACTTCATTACCCTACTTCAGAGGTCTCCACAAGTCCTACGGTAACCGACGAAGGCTCAACAATCATTCCAGGAGAAAGCTGAAGGTATGTGCCATAAGCATATGTAATTTTATTATTCTAGGACTAATAACTGATTTTTGGCAAATATTTTTTGAGAGTCTGTTGGAGCCCAAATAACCCCGCGGCACACGCAAGTCATTGGTAAACAAGCCCGCGGTGTAGGGGTTAAGCGGCACATGACTGTATACAAGAGAGGGGGATGTGAGCTGAGGGTAGGACAGTGAAATGGTGGGGGACACGGTGACATGGAAGCAATTTATTTGTGGCCACCCCTTGCTGGATTAAGGCATATGGCAGTAGATAGCCAGATAGATAGTTAGATAGACATCTTAAACAGTCATCACTTATATATGTCGGCCGGGGGGGGGGGGGAGAATTACATTAATTTTCTTTTGATTAGAGAGATGCAAATTAGGCACAGTAACTTGGCCTACAAACTTTAGGAGCCTTGACTGATGTGTAATAAGTGCTTGAGCCAATGTTGCGTTTTGTGTGGTCATGGTAGGGGATCTCTGACACTTTAGCTATGGTGGGATAGCTCAATAAATGCCACTTGATCAACTTTGGAGAAATTTTTCAAATTCAAGAGGTCAGAGGTAGCCTTCATTTTGCCCTTCACTACACAGCAAGGATTCCTTAAAGCTGAACACTGTTCTCTGGGGGTAGCTTGAGGATATATAATGTACAGTATTATAGATTATTTTAATAATGTAGTATCGTTCAGTGGTTGTGTGAACTTGTCAGGAAAGATATCTGCACATGTACACTTATACTGTATTGTATCATTATTTCATTTACAGTACTGTACCTCATTTGGTATAAATATATACTACTGTATAGTGCCTCACTAAACATAATGGCTTGATTTCCTTTCAGTATGACCATCTGGATTTCCCTGGAGTGGTGCCAAGGACTTTTGTTGGACCCATTGTAGTAACAACAATTGCCTACCCTGCTGTGACTATTGTGCAGCTCTTCGGACTCTCTAAATTCGTCTCACAGTACATTGGTTGGTAAATGGATATTTATGAAAACTCTGATATCAAGAAACATTCAGGTTTTAGTGGTATAGTAATCTAGATGCAAATACTGTATTGCATATGTTAAGGGCTCAGATTTGTTGAGTGTCCCCAGGGTCGTCTACATTCAAGAAATTTTAGATTAGGTGAATCATTATGCGTTAATTAGCTCAATCGCTGTCCAGCACTTGTGTACAAGCAGTCTTATACAATTCCTCCTCGTGTGTAAGAAGGGGTAGCTTGTATCATGGGCTTCCATCATATTGTCGTTACAGCCTGTGTACTCTGTTGCCTGGGTTATGTGAAGGCCTTTCTAATGACATGCAGGTTTCCACTTTATTTGCACGTTTACCTTGCTTTTCATTTATTGCACTGAGGTACTGAAGCTCTTTCATTAGTCCAGATTTGTCTCCATTCGCCATCGCAACACACTATAACCATCTTCTTTTTCAACAGCCATTGCCTTACTCTCTCATTTTCATTCAAACCATATCATTTACTGACATTCAAGAAAACTGAATTATACAGTATAATCTTTATAGATCCTGTATACTATTAGAGGAGTAGACTGTAGCACCAGTCGAACAGGGCAGTACCCCCAAGATGAAGGGAATGCTGATGATAGAGGGAGCTGGACCACCTATTTCATCAGCCCTTGGAACTATCTTCTGATCCTCCCCATTTGCTGAACATCCTCAGTTTTCAGTAACACAGAGAGTAGGCCTGTATATACCTAGGCAATTTTCTCCAACTGTCAGCACCAAACTACATGCACATTACACACCAGTGATTGATCCTTGGCCTTTGCTTGACGCTGCTACTGCGAGCGGGGCAATAGGCAGGATGCAGGTGGGGCGGGCAGCGGGTGTGTCTGGGGTGACTGCTGAGGTGCTGAAAGCCTCAGGAGGTATAGGAGGGAAGTTAGTCACTGACCTGATAAATATGACTACATATTAGTATGTTGTCCCAGATGATTGGCTGAAGATTGCAATTGTAAATGTGTACAAGGGGAAGGGTGATGCCCTGGATGGAGGCAGTTATAGAGAAATAAAGCTTTTAAGCCAGAAAATGAAGGTAATGGAGAGAGTTCTAGATGGTATGATTTGAGAAAAGGGTGAATATTTATGATATGCAGTTTGGCTCTGTGCCAGGCAAAGGGGCCACCGATGCCATGATCATTGTTTGACAACTTCAGGAAAAATATTTAGGAAAGAAAAGGGAATTGTACAGTACTGTACTTTGTTTTTGTTGAATTGGAGAAGCCTTTGATATAGTCCCTAGAGAGGTGGTGAAGTGGGCAATGAGAAAGCCTGGGATCGAGGACTGGCTAGTGAGGGTGGTTATGGCTAAGTATATGGGTGCTTGCACCCAGGTAAGGGTGAATGGAGATTTGAGTGATGAGTTTTCCGTGAACGTTGGTATGCAGCAAGGGTCAGTTTTGAGCTTATTGTTTATCATGGTACTTGAAGCCCTCTCATGTGCCTTCAGAAATGGACACCTGTGGGAGATGTTGTATGCTGATGATTTGGTATTGATTGCAGACAGTGAAAGGGAGGCAGAGGAAAGATTTAGGAAGTGGAGAGATGGTATGGGGCACAAGGGCTTAAGAGTAAATGCAGATAAAACAAAAGTGATGATATCTAGGGCTGGTGGCGGTACTGTCAGAGAAGAGGGAGAGTGGCCTCGTACGATTTACCTCAAGGGCATGGGAAGTAATTCCATCTTGTGCAGTGTTTATAATAAGTGGGTGCATAAGAGATATTGTGGTATTAGAGGCAGACTGAGAAATAATGCTGATTTCGTGTGTGGTGTGTTGGAGAGAGCAGGTGGAGATTGTCAGGCGTGAAAGGATTGAACTTTCTGGTGAGTCTCTTGAGTGTGTGGAAGAGTTCTCTTGCTTGGGAGACATGTTATGTGCTGGAAGCAGAGCTAGAGCTAGCTTTGTGACTAGAGTGAGGAGTGGTTGGAAGAAGTTCAGGTGCTGTTGCCTCTCCTGACGTTGAGAGGGCTCTCCTTCTGTGCTAAGGGATCTTTGTATGCAGCATGTGTTAGCAGTATAATGCTGTATGGTTGTGAGACTTGGAGAGTAAGAGAAGAGGATATTTGCAGGCTCAAACATACAGAAATGACAGTGATTAGGTGGATGTGCAGTGCATCCCTGAATGTGAGGCCTGGAGGGACAAGGTTTATGATGGAAGAGTTGAGGGGTAGGATGGGACTGGAGTGTATTGGTGTTGTGATGAGGAGAGGTAGATTGAGATGGTTTGGGCATGTGGAGAGGATGGGGGATGATAATTGGGTGCAGAAAGTGAGAAGTGTTAATGTTAGGGGTAGGGTTGTGAGAGGTAGACCGAGAAAGATTTGGGACGAAGTCATTGACCTCAGGGATAAGGGACGGAATACGGAAGCTGCCAGAGATCGAGCAGCATGGAGAGCCACCATTAGGTGACCAAGGCTGACGCATGGAAGCATGTGAGAGCCTTCAAAAATGAACGAACGAACGATACACAGTAAAGCCTTCGTAAGTCAAACTGTGTGGGGCCCTAGGTTAGTTCAGCTGACTGAATTTTCCAACTATCCAGAAATACAGTAATCCCTCCAAGATCCAACATAATAGAGCCAAAGGCATTTCCGGGACTTGGGTTTGTCTGGGACTTGGGAAAATGCCCCCTGTACAGGCATTCATGGACCCTAACCCAACCTAACTTTGAAAATCGTCTAACTCCCTACCGGACCTGCACAACACCTATTTAAGACCCTATTCACACAAATAAGGGACAGAAACCATGAAATAAATGAAAATGAACCAGAGAATGAGAAATTAGAGGTGAGTATGGAAAATATTTAGTAGTGTACAGGGTACAGTACTTACAACACGTCCGTGGCCGTCACGAAGATTAACCTGCCTCTTCTGTGGCTCTGAGAGTGGTGAAGGTGCATTTGAAACATGTACAGTACAGTAATCCAGTGTTGCGCTTCACTTAATCCTTTTCACTGTGAATTATAATTGTTTAATACTGCACATTCAATTCTTACTTGTGCCATGCCAGTTGCAACATGCCAGTGTTGCACTCTGCATTTAATCCATTGCAATCTGAATTATAATTTCTGAACACTGCACAACATTGTAAATTCCCATGTAGTCTAGCGGCGAGGTATTGCAGTTTATTAACTGTTTGTTCACAAAAATGAGCCATGGGCAGCCATGGCGACGAGTGTACAGTCACGATGGTGGGTAGGTGGGAACTGGGGAGGAATGCAGTGATGCTCTAACAGTTGTCAGAGTAACCACGCGCCAAAACACAGTTGTTTGTCCCCGTGCAGCAAATTTTAAGTCGAGATGAACACATTTTATTTATTATTTTTGTATTTATTTATTTGTTTTTTTAGGCAATTTTTAGTGTCCAAAGACCCAAGCCCAAAATGTCTGGGACTTGGGCGTCTGGGTCTTAAAGGGATTACTGTAATTAAAAAAAAAAAAAGCATTATCCTCCAAAATAGTTGCAAATTAAATGTGACTGCTTGTTTATTAACAATAAACTAAAGCAGCATTTATAAAGCAGTAAAAATAATAAAAACAAGTTGGTGCATGTCATAGGCTAGGCTAGGATAGAATAGGAGGTTGCATAGGTGGAGGGGTAGGTGTATCGTTTTCGTTTTTAAAGGCTCCAACATACTTGCATGTGTCGGCCTTGGTCACCTAATGGCGGCTCTCCACGCTGCACGATCCATTGCAGCCTCCCTGTTCAGTTCCTTAACCCTAAGGTCACACTTAATGACCTCGTCCCATGTCTTTCTCGATCTATCCCTCATAACCCCCCCCCAATATTAACACTTCTCACCTTCTTCACCCAATTATCATCCCCCATCCTCTCCACATGTCCAAACCACCTCAATCTACCTCTCCTCATCACAACACCAATACACTCCAGTCCCATCCTACCTCTCAACTCTTCCATTGTAAACCCAGCCCCTCCAGGCCTTGGATGCAGGGACGCACTGCACATCCACCTAATCATTGTCATTTCTGTACGTCTGAGCTGGCGAATATCTTCCTCCTTCACTGCCCAGGTCTCACTGCCATACAGCATTACACTCCTAACACATGCTGCATACAAAGACCCCTTAGCATGTAGGGAGAGCCCTCTCAATGTCAGGAGAGGCAAGAGCTCCCTGAACTTCTTCCAACCTTTTCTCACCCTAGCCACAGAGCTAGCTCCATGCCCACCTCCAGCACACAACATGTCTCCCAAATAACAAAACTCTTCCACACACTCAAGAGATTCACCAGCAAGTTCAATTCTTTCACGTCTGACGATCTCCACCTGCTCACCCCGGCACGCCGTACACATAAAATCAGCATTATCTCGCAGTCTACCTCTGATACCACTACATCTCTTATGCACCCATTTATCACACACACCGCACAAGATGGAATTACTTCCCACGCCCTTGTGGCAAACTGCACATGGCCACTCTCCCTCGTCTTTGACAGTACTGCCACCAACCCTAGATATCATCACTTTTGTTTTATCTGCATTTACCCTTAAACCCTTTTGCTCCATACCATCTCTCCACTTCCTAAACCTTTCCTCCGCCTCCCTTTCATTCTCTGCAATCAACACCAAATCATCAGCATACAACAACTCCCACGGGAGTCCGTTTCTAAAGTCACGTGAAAGGGCTTCATGTACCATGATAAACAACATGGGACTCAAGACTGACCCCTGATGCACACCAACATTCACGGAAAACTCATCACTCAAATCTCCATTCACTCTCATGTGGGTGTGAGCACCCACAAAGATGGCCATAACCACCCTAACCAGCCACTCCTCAAAGCCAAGCTTTCTCATTGACCACTTCACCACCTCTCTAGGGACTCTGTCAAAGGCCTTTTCCAAATCAACAAAAACAAAATAAAGATCCCTTCTCCTACCAATATATTTTTCCTGAAGCTGTCGAACAATGAATATGGCATCAGTGGTCCCCCTACCTAGCATGAACCCGAACTGCATCTCATCAATATTCACTCTCTCTCTAATCATACCTTCTAAAACTCTCTCCATTACCTTTATTATCTGATCTAAAAGCTTTATACCTCTATAATTTCCTCTTTCCAGGGCATCACCCTTCCCTTTATACACATTTACAATTACATTCTTCAGCCAATCATCTGGGACAACACACTCATAAATAATCCTTCGTTTCGTTTCGTTTTCGTTTCATTTTTAAAGGCTCCAACATGCTTGCATGTGTCGGCCTTGGTCACCTAATGGCGTCTCTCCACGCTGCACGATCCATTGCAGCCTCCCTGTTCAGTTCCTTAACCCTAAGGTCACACTTAATGACCTCGTCCCATGTCTTTCTCGGTCTACCCCTCATAACCCCACCCCCAATATTAACACTTCTCACCTTCCTCACCCAATTATCATCCCCCATCCTCTCCACATGTCCAAACCACCTCAATCTACCTCTCCTAATCACAACACCAATACACTCCAGTCCCATCCTACCTCTCAACTCTTCCATTGTAAACCCAGCCCCTCCAGACCTTGGACGCAGGGACGCACTGCACATCCACCTAATCATTGTCATTTCTGTACGTCTGAGCCGACGAATGTCTTCCTCCTTCACTGCCCAGGTCTCACTGCCATACAGCATTACACTCCTAACACATGCTGCATACAAAGACCCCTTAGCACATAGGGAGAGCCCTCTCAATGTCAGGAGAGGCAAGAGCTCCCTGAACTTCTTCCAACCTTTTCTCACCCTAGCCACAGAGCTAGCTCCATCCCCACCTCCAGCACACAACATGTCTCCCAAATAACAAAACTCTTCCACACACTCAAGAGATTCACCAGCAAGTTCAATTCTTTCACGTCTGACAATCTCCACCTGCTCACCCCGGCACGCCGTACACATAAAATCAGCATTATCTTGCAGTCTACCTCTGATACCACTACATCTCTTATGCACCCATTTATCACACACACCGCACAAGATGGAATTACTTCCCACGCCCTTGTGGCAAACTGCACATGGCCACTCTCCCTCGTCTTTGACAGTACCGCCACCAACCCTAGATATCATCACTTTTGTTTTATCTGCATTTACCCTTAAACCCTTTTGCCCCATACCATCTCTCCACTTCCTAAACCTTTCCTCCGCCTCCCTTTCATTCTCTGCAATCAACATCAAATCATCAGCATACAACAACTCCCACGGGAGTCCGTTTCTAAAGTCACGTGAAAGGGCTTCAAATACCATGATAAACAACATGGGACTCAAGACTGACCCCTGATGCACACCAACATTCACGGAAAACTCATCACTCAAATCTCCATTCACTCTCACCTGGGTGTGAGCACCCACATACATTTCCGTAACCACCCTAACCAGCCACTCCTCCAAGCCAAGCTTTCTCATTGCCCACTTCACCACCTCTATAGTGACTCTGTCAAAGGCCTTTTCCAAATCAACAAAAACAAAATAAAGATCCCTTCTCCTACCAATACATTTTTCCTGAAGCTCTCGAACAATGAATATGGCATCAGTGGTCCCCCTACCTGGTATAAACCCAAACTGCATCTCATCAATATTCACTCTTTCTCTAAGCATACGTTCTAAAACTCTCTCCATTACCTTCATTATCTGATCTAAAAGCTTTATACCTCTATAATTTCCTCTTTCCAGGGCATCACCCTTCCCTTTATACACATTTACAATTACACTCTTCAGCCAATCATCTGGGACAACACACTCATAAATAATCCTATTTATCAGGTTAGTGACTAAACTCGCCCCTATATCGCTTGAGGCGTTCAACATTTCGGCAGTCAACCCAGACACACCTGCTGCCTTCCCCACCCTCATCCTGCCTATTGCCTTACTCACAGTAGCAGTATCAATCAAAGGCCAAGGGCCAGATACTGGATCTGCTGGCTCCAAACCTTCCCTGTTCCAGTCAAACTCCTCATTCAACAACCGGTTATAATGCTCTCTCCATGCATCTTGAATATCCTCACTGTTCACCACTACCCTTCCTTCATCATTCTTCACACACTGCTCACCTATGATATCCCGATTATCCCTCTTCACCTGACCTGCCACCCTAAATATATTTTTCCTCTCCCCATGATTTAGGTTATCAAGTAATTGTCTCTGTGACTCAGACTTTGCCCTGTATACCTCTCTCCTAGCCCTACGCTTGGCAGCTAAATATTCCTCTTTCCTACCACCCTTCTTCCATTCCCGGAAAAGCCTTCTTTTCTCCTTAATTGCAGCTTCTACACCCTCATCCCACCACCCAGTTACTTTATGTCTTGGTGGTCCTCTTGTCCAGCCGCATGTTACATCAGTAACTCTCAAGAAATTGTTCTTGAGGGCTCTGTACTGTTCATTAACGCCTCTGTCTACAGCTCTCTGTTCAGCCACCACTCTCCTCAACTCGCTATAGAAGGCATCCCTTACTACTTGGTTTTTCAGCTTCCATATTTTCCTCCTAGGTACATAAGCCCTCTTTTTCATCACTTGTTCTTTAAGCACCATATCACAAATCAATAGTTTGTGCTGCTGCACACACTCCTCGCTTCCTATAACTTTAACATCCCTCGCTAACCTCCTATCGGCCCTCCTAACCAGAAAATAATCTATCTGACTGCTATTTCCCCCAGACTCATACGTAATTAACCTACTGTCTCTTTTCCTAAAATATGTGTTGCACACAATCATGTCCGTTGCCTCCCCAAACTCGAGTATCCTTTCCCCTTCTGCATTCCTTATACCATACACACATCCCCCATGCACTCCTTCATAACCTTGTGCTGCTTCACCTACATGACCATTTAAGTCCCCTCCCAAAATCACTATCTTATCATCCCGCATACCACCCACTACACGTATTAAGTCATCCCAAAATCTATCTTTCTCTGATTCATCCAATCCTGCCTGTGGAGCATATGCCGATATAATTGCAGCTATCTTTCTTCCCAACAGAATTTTCACTACCAATATCCTATCGCTTACTCTCAAAACATTCATAACATATTCCATCCATTTCTCCGCAACCATCACACCAACACCTCCATATCCATCTGCCAAAACAACTTATAGCAACAGTCCTTCCCAACAATCTTTCTGGCTGATCCACCCCTGTACAGGACCTCCTGCAAACACGCCACATCCACCCACCTCCTACTGAATGCCTCAACGACTTCCCCTGCTCTTCCCCTCAAACTTCCCACGTTTCATGAACCCACCCTCATCCCCATGTGTGATTTACTGTCCTCAGGCTTGCTTTGAAACTTATTTTGTTTTGTCATCTTCAGTATTAATAAATGGGGACAGACACAGCACAGGTTCCACTCACTGCACAGTCCCAGGTCCAGGCAATGGATCTGGGACCCCTAGCCCACCAGCTTACCAGTGGCTGTGGTAGTGGCCTCGGGGCACCCTTCCAGGACAGCTGCAGGGACACCCTCCAAGCTCGTCTTGGCACTGCAACTATCCCACCATTATACACCCATTGATAGGGCAGCCTCCTGGGGCGCTACTCCCAGGTTCGGGCCCCTCTCTATTGGGCGGAAGCAGCAGCCTGGGAACCGCAATGCCCTGTACCCTCTAGCACAGGCCCGAGCCCCATCTCGCCCTGGACCCATGATCTATGCCGGCGGAACCCCCGCCACGCCTCCCCCCAGAAGTCCGCCACTAGGTAGCGGGGGCAAAGTTTTCTGGCTGCATGCCCTTGCTGGCGCCAACCCCTGTAACGTAGTTGGATACGTTGTGTGAAATGTATTTTTTATATATATATTAATAAATATATATATAAATAAATATATATATATATATATATATATGTATGTATATATAGGAGCCTCTGTGGTACAGTGGTAAAGTGTGCATTTTCACACACTGGAGAGCGAGGGTTCATGTCCCGCCAGAGTAATAAACTTTGGAAGTGTTCTCCTGGCCATGTACTGCTTTGGCGGACACCAGGGGTGCTGTGGTTGAACCAGTGTCGCATACTGTATAGTATGTTTTCACCCAACCAGCCTGCGTGGGCCGATTACACTTGGTTCACAGACTACACACACATCCAAAGCCACTACAACACTACAATTACTCTTACAAGCACTTCTTATCGTACATACAATACTAACTCAGAAAAACACCCATACAACTCCCTCTGGACATGCATTGCACCTGTTTAAGACCCAAATCACACCAATAAGGAACAAAAGACTGAAATAAACGCAAAAGAACCATAAAATGAGGTTTCAGAGGTGAGTTTATACAATAGTTGTGGTATGGATATGGATGTGATAGGAAGCGTTTGGAGGAATACATTGAGGTGGTTTGGCCATGTGGAGAGGCTGGAGGGTGAAAGACTGACGAAGAGAGTGTATGTGAGTGAGGTGGAGGGGGAAATAGGGAGGGGGAGGCCGAGGATGAGATGGAGAGATGGGGTGGAGAGGTATATGAGAGGGGGGGGTGTGAGTTGGGAATGGGGCAGTGAAATGGCGGGGGACGGGGCGATGTGGAGGCGATTTGTTTGTGGCCACCCCTAACGTGATTGAGCCTTGTGGCAATAGATAGATAGATAGATAGATAGAAAGAAACATTCTGGGTACTTAGAACAAGTCCCTGGCTCCTGGACTGGCTTGAACTGCTAGTTTGCAGTCCACAATTACTCCTTTGCACTCTAAATTCTAATTTCTTAACACTGCACAACACTGTAAATTCCCATGTGTTCTAGTGGCGAGGTATTGCAGTTTATTCACTGTTTATTCACAAAAAACGAGCACCTGTGGCTTGCATTGCTATAAGCATCTGCTCTCGATCTGATTTAGGCTGTCACTGTTGATGATGGCGGGGTAACAGAGTTGCCAGATCGCAATGGCCACATTACCAAACTCCTCAATTTTCATTACCATTTTTAACTTTCATTACCAAATTCGGAAAGCTAGCATCTATTCTTCACTAATTATATACAGAAGTGGAAATACATGTAATCACTCTTCTTATAATTAACAGCATGTTGATTATTATCATGCTATATAGGCTACCAAATTAATCAGAGAGAGCAAACAATCCACCATCTCCATCCTGTGTATCCTCATACGTGTGAAAAATCCGTTTGGTATTGTACAGTATTATTCTGATTCATTACCAGATGAATTTTTCATTACCAAATTGTCCCACATTTGGTATTGAAAAATACCAATTGGCAACCCTGACAGGGGAGGGGGGAGGGGGGAGGAAGGAAAGGGTGAAGGGACCATGGTGTAACAGCTGTTCGGCACCACGTGGCAATTTCAAATTACGAGTGGGAAAAAAAAGTCAGATTTTTTTCGATTTTTTTGTGGTTTTTGGCCCATTTTGGGAATATTGGATCCCGAGACGAAAATGTCTGGTAATTGGGGATGTCCGGAAATTGGGCGTCCGGATATTACGGGGATTACTGTATCTATCTATCTATCTATCTATCTATATATATATATATATATATATATATATATACTGTATATATATATATATATATATGTATATGTATATATATATATATATATATATATATATATATATATATATATACTGTATATATATATATATATATATATATATATATATATATATATATATATACACTCAACCCTCGGCTATCACGGGTTCCGCTATAGCGCATCTCGCTATCACGCCTATATAAAAAACTACCCAAATACCTTTATCACGCACTAAATGCCTGCTATCACGCACCGCAAATGTTTGAAAATTTCAAAAAGGCCAAGCTCCAGTGCTCCACCCAGCCAACAAAAGCTTCACTGCCTGATTGGTCGTGTGACATCAGGGCCAGCCGAGCACTGATTGGCCGCCTGACCGAGTCTCCTGCCCGCCAAACCATTCAAGTGCGCACCCTCAGACCGTGAACAGTGATAACGAGAACAATAATCTTTTTTATGATATGACCATGGCCAACGTATGCCCTCCCCGTCCCCCTACCATCACCCAACATAATGCTGCGGCACCTGGCAGGGAAATAAAGAAGAGGAAGAACCTAAGTTATGCAGATAAACTGGAAATGTGAAACTTATAGAGAATGGTGAGACCAAGCGAAGTGTGGGGAAGAAACATAACATCAATGAATCAACTGTGAGGGGTATTTATAAGAATTGTGATCACATCATAAAACATGCTCATTTTTAGACTATTATATATTAATATGTGGTACAAAAAAAGTATCTTAGGGGTAAATATTGAGTTCATGGCAGCAATTAAAATTATTACCATAAGTTCTTCAATTCGGCTATCACGGTTTTGGCTATAGCGCAGCCATAGCGGGACCAATTGGGAGTGATAGCCGAGGGTTGAGTGTATATATACTGTATATATATATATATATATATATATATATATAGTGGGCTCACCTGCTGCACAAGCTCAAAGTGCATGAATTGCATTGTGCGCGAGTGACCAAGAATCATATATATATATATATATATATATATATATATATATATATATATATATGTATGTATATGCAGTGGGCTCACCTACTGCGCGAGCTCTGAATACGTGAGTTTACCTCACAGAACACGAGGTAGAGGCAAGGAATGGCTCAAAAACGCCATTTTTCATTGGTACGCAATCCCACCCTCACACACACAACGTGCCAATAGTGACCTAGAGGCTGGTGGGGAAATTGCTTAAGAGGAGTGTACAGTAAGATCTCGCCAATAACAACTTCGACAATAACGTTTTCGGCAGTTATAGTAAGTTAGAATAGATACCCAGTTTCTATAATAATGATGGTTATTTTGTTAATACCAAGTTGTTATAGTGCCAATACGTCCATAACAAAATGAGGAATGAAACAGACAGGCAAGAAGAGACGAAGGAAATTGCTGAAAATATGATATGTAGCGAGGAGAGGGAGGATCCTCCCCTCACCACCTCCCCTGACTCGTCTGCCACCATCCCCTCCTCCTCCTCCTCCACTGTCCCACCTGACTCACCAGCTGCCTCCCCCTCCACCTCCTTAGCCCCACCTGACTCACCTGCTTCACCTGGCATACCTGCAACCCCCCACCATAATGATTGTTGCTGCACTCTGACAGAAATATAACATTTGACAGGCCGTAAATTTCTTCGTCAAAGCGTGGAATATTACAACACTGACAACTGTTAAACAAGCGTGGTGCGGCTGGGGTGGCGGGGGCACTGTAAGTGTGTTGTCGCACATCGGAACCCCTGTTATTTAAGTCCATCAGGCCTGTTGTCAATGAGAATGAGAGGGTAAGAGAGGGCGTATGTCTGATGATAAGCAAGAAGTTCGTTCGTTCGTTCGTTTTTAAAGGCTCCAACATGCTTGCATGTGTCGGCCTTGGTCACCTGATGGCGGCTATTAGGTTTGCTTATTAATACTGAAGATAAGCAAGAAGTAGAAGGAGAATATAAGTGAGTATGGAACAGTGGGTGCAAGGATTGTATGGGTGAGGATGAAAGTAGGTATACAAGCGTGGGCGATTGTATGTACGTATGCTCCGACAGAGGACCGAGTGGCAAGAGTGAAAGAAGAGTTTTGGGCGAGAGTAGAAGCATGTATGGACAAATTTAAGAGGAGCGAGAGAGTGCTTTTGATTGGAGACATGAATGGCAAAGTTGGGATTGTACGAGTGGATGGAGTGGTTGGTCAGTGGGGTGTGCCAGCTGAAGTAGATGGGAATGGTAGTGCTTTGGTGGACATCTGTGATGGTAAGGGGTTGGCAGTAGCCAACACCTACTTTCGGCATAAGATGATCCACTGGTATACATGGAGAGTAATGAGAAGGATGGATGGTGAACTTGTTGAATGAAAGGCAATGATAGACACTGTGTGTGTGGATGAGCGAATGAGAAGACAAGTGTTGGATGCGAGAGTTTGAAGAGGGTGGGGGAATGGAGTCTCGGACCATCACTTAGTGATGGCCAAGGTAAAGCTGCAAAGAAAATGGTTGAGGAGATGAAGGGGAAGACAGGAGGAAACAGCTCCTGTGAGAAGAGTGGAGAATTTGCAAGGTAGTGAGAGAATGGCAGAGTATAAGAGCATAGTGAAAGAAAGATTGGGAAGCTATGGGCTAGAGCAGATGGAAGGGATGGAAGACGTATGTAAGATATTCACGGAAGAGATAGGCGCAGCGTGTGAGGTGGTTTGTGGAGTGAGGAGGAGATGTAAGGGTGTGCAAGGGACAGCATGGTGGAATGATGAGGTGAAACGAGTTGTAGAACAAAAGAAGAAGGCATATAGTGAATGGTTAGCGAGTAGAGGTAGGGGAGAAGATGAGAGAGAGAAGAGAGAGGTATATGTTAGCAGGAGAAGGGAGGTGAAGAGACTGGTGAAGGAGAGTAAGAAGAAAGTGGATGAATAGTTTGGGAGGAATCTGAGTGTGAAATGGAGGGAGAGTAAGAAATTGTTTTGGAAGGAGGTATAGAAAGTAAGGCAGTGTGAAAGGGGAAATAGTAGGGGAGTGAAAGATAGGAATAATAGATTGTTGGTGGAGAAGAGAGAGAAATTGAGGAGATGGAAGGAGCACTTTGGGGATTTGTTGAATCTAGAGAGTGAGGGCAGTGTTAGTATAAGTGGTTGGGGAATGGCTGGGAGAGGAAGAGATGAGAGGAGGGAGGAAGAGATCAGTAGGGCAGAAGTAGTGGAAGCAATGAAGAAGATCAAGTTGGGAAAGGCCCCAGGAATTGATGGAGTGTGTGGTGAAATGCTTAGGTTTGGGGGTGAGATTGTTGTGGAGTGGATATGGAAGTTGTGTAGATTGGTTTGGGAAGAGGGAAGGGTTCCAGAGGACTGGAAATCAGGTATAATTGTTCCTTTATACAAAGGCAAGGGGGAGAGGGAAGTATGTGGTAACCATAGGGGTATTTGCCTTCTTAGTGTGACTGGTAAAATATATGGTAGAATATGCATTGATAGGGTTAGGCATATGACAGAGGAGCTAGTTGGAGAAGAACAAGGGGGATTTAGGAAGGGAAAAGGGTGTGTAGATCAGATATTTGTTCTAAGATGTTTAGTGGAGGCGTATCTAGAGAAGGGAAAGAAAGTGTATGCTGCCTTCATGGACTTGGAGAAAGCTTATGACAGAATAGTTAGGCAAGGTATGTGGAAGGTATAAAGATTATATGGAGTGGAGGGGAAATTGTTGAGTGCTGTGAGGAGTTTGTACAAAGGAGCTAGGGCTACGGTGCGAGTGGATGGTGAGCTGAGTGAGTTCTTTGATCTCAATGTGGGGCTGAAATAGGGGTGTGTGATGTCTCCATGGCTGTTTAATATATACATGGATGGGGTTATAAAGGAGGTGCAAGGTAGGACAGTGGATGTGGGGGTGGCTCTAATGAATGAGGGTGAGATTTGGAAGATTCCAGTGTTGCTGTTTGCTGATGATACAGTATTGTTGAGCGAAGATAAATGGGAGTTGCAAGGTTTGGTGAATGAATTTGGGACAGTGTGTAGGAGGAGGAAGCTGAAAGTTAATATAAACAAAAGTAAAGTTACGGTGTTTGAGAAAAATGAAGTCACAGAATGTACAGTGAAGTTGGATGGTGAGGATATGGAGAATGTGAGTGCATTCAAGTACTTGGGTAGTGTGATGAGTAAGGATGGAATTTTGGGGGATGAAGTGCGTGAAAGGGTACAGCAGGGAAGGAAGGTTGTTGGTTCACTGAAAGCAGTGATGAGGAATAGGGAGGTGAGTATGGAAGTTAAGAAGTCACTGCATGATAGTATTGTGATCCCTACCCTGACGTATGGAAGCGAGGCGTGAACCTAGCAAGAGGGGAACAAGTCAAGAGTGAGAGCAGTGGAAATGAGTTACTTGAGAGGAGCATGTGGAGTGACATGGAGGGACAGGTTGACGAATGAAGAAGTGAAGAAACGTTGTGGTGTGGATGTGGATGTGGTTGAGAAGATTAGGAGAAATACACTGAGGTGGTTTGGACATGTGGAGAGAATGGAGAGTGAAACACTGACTAAGAGGCTGTATGTAGGTGAGGTGAAGGGAAAGAGAGGGAGGGGTAGACCGAGGATGAGGTGAAGGGATGGAGTTGAGAGGTATATGAGGGAGGGGGGGGGGTTAGTTGTGGGGAGGGTAGTAAAATGATGGGTGACAGAGCGACTTGGAGGCATTTTGTCTGCGGCCACCCTTTGCGGGATTAGGGTTTCAGGCTATAGATAGATAGGCCTGTTGTCTACAGTTGATAAGGTGACTGCCCAAATTTTTGTTATTGTAGCTATATCTGTAGTACAGTGTCCAAAAAATTTGACCTTTATTATGTCTCCAAGGGCCAAAAAATGTCCAGGTATGAGGGAGTACCACCATAGGTTATTTTTCCCATAAGATTATGTATTCTCAGTGCGTGATTTCACAGTGCATAGGACCAGGACCACCCAATCTCACACGCACTGTGCAAGCCCACTGTATATGTATGTATAGTAAAACCTCGATTTAATGGCATTCATTATAACGGCAACCCCAAACTTACGGCACAAATCTCCCGAAGCATATTTATGCAAAAAAATTTTAAAAATTCCCATAAAATGGGTAAAAATGAGAAAGAAATTCAAATTTGGTGGGCGCCGTGTGCATCTCGATCGTCTTTGCAGTTCCCGCCAACTGGGTATGTTTATGCTCACCTAGTCTTCCTCCCGCCTAGCCTGACCCCAAAGTGAAAAATCACACGGCACTTCATACGAGGTTTGCCGAGGATACGATGGTAAATCAGAACGGTAACATGGTAAAATTGCCAATGATACCACGGGCATTTGGAAGTCATCTGGACGGATTCCTACCGAGGATACGACGGGCAAAACAGTGTGACCAAAACCCAGGTGACTCAACAGAGAATATATCATACAACAGCACTGAACATTTAGCCTAACACTGAATACTTATTAATATTTTAGAATAAATATCAGTTGTTTTGAAACCCTTATAAAGAGTTAATATTTCCTATACCTAGGAAACTGTGATGTCGATAAAATAATCACGTGTTTACAACTGAGGACTCCACTGCAGCTAGACATACTGCTGCCATTCGCCACCTGAAAACATCACGACAACAACTTCTGGATAATGTGATGTGATGTGTACTTCTCATCAGTATGTGTACCTGTTTGTAAACAAAGTTGCCTCTCCTTATTCTCTACTGAGTCAGCGATAGCAATCACTTTCCACAGTTGCGAGACGGGCTCTGGCAACAGTGTGAGAAGCATGTCCTTTGCCGAGGATACAAGGAACGTGTTTGATAGCGTCCAAGTTTTGTTCCACTTAGATTTTCCTCGGCTGTTCCTGATACGAGGTACCTTGTGATACCCCCTTAACTTACCTGGATTACTGTACTTACCTGGATTACTGTACTGTACTGTACTTACCTGGATTACTGTACAGTACTTTACTACAGCACAACACCACATCTACCTGCTTTCTTTTGTTCTAAATATAAATTTTTTAATTGTTTTTGTATATCTGCACATGTTTATATGCTTAAAAATGTGTTAAAATGTGTTAGCATGAGTTTTGAGGATATCGATAGGTGTAAGCCCCAATCTAACGGAATTTCATTTTTTTTGGCATGCTCAGGGCCCCCTAGGGTGCCGTTAAATCAAGGGTTTACTGTACTGTATATATATATATATATATATATATATATATATATATAAATATATATTAAAAAAAAAATCTTAACACAGCCTTGGAGTGGGGGGTCGTGGGCATAAAAGTCTCCATCATCTAGCTCTTTCCCGGTGACGACCAAGAGAGATGCTTGGAAGCACTGTCTGAGTCTCTTCTTCATTTCTGTAACATTCCTGACCTTTTCTCTAATTTTCTCTGTTGAACACCACCTCTCTTCCTTCAAACCTCACTTTCTCTTCCCGAGGCGACTGATAACAAACCTTTCTCTGTATCCACCTACTTTCTCTATATTCATTTCATAGCCAAAGGTGGCTATTCTGTATATGTACGCGACAGCATATCCTGCTCTTGTGTTCCTGAACATGAATTTTATGAACTGTCTACTCTCTGGCTTTGGCTGTCCTGTCATTCTGTGACTAAATATATCTGTGCTGTTTACTTATCGTCTAATTCTGTTGACTATGAAAATCATTGACCACCTTACTTCTAAGACTGTACACATTTAATTTCTCCTTTCTCTAAAATCTCCATTCTAAGTAATTTCAGTGTTCACCACCACCTTTGGCTCTCCTGTCCTTTCACTGATCCACCTGGTTAACAAGCATACAACTTTTCTCTCCCTATTGACCTAGAGCATCTTGTACAGCACCCTGCCCATATCCCTGACTGCCGTGGAGAGAGTTCCAACATACCTGACCTGTTCCTTACAAGTAATCCTTCTACTTGTGCCGTTAATCTTTTCTCCCTGTTGGGTTCCTCCAATCACAACCTTATCACCTTAACCTGTCCTATTGTTCCAGTAAGGCCTATGGACCCTCCTAAGAAGCGGCGGCTTTGGCACGTTGGAATAGCTGATTGGGAGGCTGTCAGGCAGTACTGTACTTCTTTGATTTTCCCTGCAATGATTATTGCTTCCATGGCCGAGAGCCTTCTGAGTGTGCTCACGCATTACAGAAGATATTCTCTCAGGCATGGAAGCATACATTCCTTTCTCTTATCCTGTGACTAAAGCAAAAAAAAACATTGGTTCAGTGCTTGCTGTAATGGTATCCACAACAAGGAGATGGCCTTCAGAAAATGGCCATCAAAAGATGTTGGAACCAACCCATCCCTCTTATGTTTCTCTGTAGAATCATGCTAAGCCTCTTCTTTGCTCTGCTAAAAATAATGTAATTCGTACTAAGTGTTCTGAACTCTCCAGCTCATATTCTTCCCGCTCCTTCTGGCACCTTGTGAAAAACATTTATGCAGGGTTGTTATGATTTAAATGAAATGATTTAAATCATGTGATTTAAATCAATTTAAATCAGAGTGAAATATCATGATTTAAATCAAAATGGATTTTTTTTTTTATAAATACTGTACAGTTAAATTGAAGAAGACAGAGAATGTGATGGATGTGTACTGTACAGATGCATCAAGTCTGCTTGGCCTGTACTCTTCCTGTACTGATCTTGATCAAATCAGGCACCAGTATTTGCCTTTTGTTGCAAGGCAAATATTAAAAAACAGAGAAAAGAAGGCTCTTTGATAATAACAGTAAATGTGATTATACTCAGTATTATCATAGGAACTAAACTCTTCTTTAAATATACAGTAACATGATTCAATCTAATGATTATGATCCTAATTTGACAAAATATAAAAGACAAGTTGGCAACTTTCTTCAATATCTGACTGTGTGAGACTGAGTAACCTCCCCCATACCAAGAAGTGCAAGCTTGTGATGCACTGCTTTACTCCCACTTCCCATTGACATTATTATTTTCAGTTTTGTAAGTCTGTTTATTTGAACAATGATATATAATCATGCCTAATGGGTGCATTGCAGTAAGTGGGAGGAAAAAAGACCCAGTATGGTACTCTTTTGACAGAATTCCCAAAGGCACAAACAGGGTTGGGAAAAAAAATCTGATTTAAATTTAAAAAATCTGATTTAGATAATTTTTTTTTTTTTTTAAATATATATATATTATATATATTTTTTTCCAACCATGCATTTCTGACAACTTTACTTCATCATCCTTCCCACTTCTTTTCCACTCTGATGAGTCTGTAGCTGTGTCATATGGTAAAGCAGAACTCTTTGCTCTGACTTTCTCCTCCAGTTCCACCTTAGATGATTCCAGTGCTGTCCCTCAGTCACTTCCTCCGTCAGACTTCCACATGGCAGATATTAAAATGTGTCCAGTTGATGTGTTTTCTGCCATCACTGGCCTCAGTATTAACAAGGCATATGAGCTTGATGGACCCCCTCTTGTTGTCCTCAAAAACTGTGCTTCTGTGCTTACACCCTGCCAAGGTAAATTCTCTCACTTTAGTCTGTCGACTTGTACCTTTCCGTCTTCCTGAAAGTTTGCTCTCATTCAGCTTGTCCAAAATAAGGGTGACCATTCCAAGCCTTCTAACTATTGTCCAGTTGTTTTAACATCCTGTATTTGTAAAGTTTTTGAATCAATTCATAGCAAAAAATCCTTTTTTAAAGCACATTTCTCATCATAACCTTCTTTCCAATCATCAGTGTGGGTTCCGCCAGTGTTGCTTCATTGGTGATCTTCTCATCTTCCTTTCAGACTCCTGGTCATCTTCCTTTTGGGACGTTGGCGAAAGTTTTGCCATTGCATTTGACATCTCAAAGGCTTTCCATTGAGTCTGGCATAATTCTTTAATTTCCAAACTGCCCTCTTATGGTTTATATCCTTCTGTCTGTGCCTTCATCTCTGCCTCCTTTCTGGCTGTTCTATAGCTGCTGCTTTAGACAGCCACCATTTTTCTCCTTGAGCTATCAGTAGTGGTGTTCCTCAGGGCTGTTCTGTCGCCATCACCAACTGTATTCCTTCTCTTCATCAGTGACCTAAGCTGTACATCTGACCTTATTCACTCATATGAAGATGACTCCACCCTTCACCTTTCCATCTGCTCCCTGCAGCATCCATCACAGCAATTACTTCAATAGATAAGAGATGTGGCTATGGCACACCTAATGTCTGACTTGGCTCATATCTCTGATTGGGGTAAAAGTAATCTTGTTTTTAACCCGTGGAGAGCGACGATCGTTTTGTAGGTACCTGCTGAGAAGCGACAA
>NC_137051.1:21626368-21808868 GCF_032717465.1 Coenobita brevimanus
AAATGCAGTGTGTCGAGGCATCTTGACATAATGGATCTTGAATTAGGCTGTCTATTATCTTGTTTTCATTTTTTCTTGGAAGGAGCAATTTAGGGGCTCCTAACCTGTGGTTCCTTCTTCCTTATTAAAAACACACACAAACACACACACACACACACACACACACACACACACACACACACACACACACACACACACACACACACACACACAGAGGCAGGGAAGATACAACTTTGGGGAAGGAAATTTTACAGGATTGAGAAAATTTTTCGAAAATGCGGATTGGAGAAAATTCAGAGAAACAAGAGAGATACAAAGGAAGTGGGATATCTTTCTAGACCTCTACAATTTGGGAGTGGAAATATTTGTACCAAGAGTAAGGGGGAAAGAAAACAGGAAAAAGGAGTGGTTTAATAGAAGGTGTATGATAGCAAGAAAAGAAAGAGATAAGGCATGGAACAACTGGAGAAAGAGAGGTAACAACAGAACAAAGGAAGAATATAAAAGAACTAGAATGAGTACACAAGAATATGTAGAGAAGAAGAAAGGAATTTTGAAAAAGGTATAATAGACAAATGCAAGGATGAACCCAAACTGTTTTATAGATTGTTCATGGCAGACTGAAACAAAAGGAAGGAATCACCAAACTGAAAGTAAAAGGAGAGGTCTATAAAGATGCTGCAGTGCAAGCTGAAATAATGAACAAATGTTTCCAAATGAAAAGGAGTTTGTGGAAGGGGAGGGAATGAACAGAAATGTACCGGTGATAAAAGATATAAATGTGGAGGTACAAGAAGTGTATAAATTACTAGAAACTCAAGATGTAAGGAAAGCCCCAGGACCTGATGGAATTTCTAATTGGGTACTGAAGGAATGCAGAAAACAACTGGCAGATAAAATTCACAGTTTAATTGTGTGTTCTCTGGAAGGGGGGAAAGTGCCACAAGAATGGAAGAGGGCAAGTGTGGTACCAATTTATAAGGGAGGAAACAGGGAAGAACCCCTGAATTATAGACTAGTGTCTAACCAGCATGGTCGCAAAATTGTGTGAGAGAATCCTGAAAGACAAATGGATAAAATATCAAGAAGAGATGAATATTTTGGCCGAATGTCAGTTTGGATTCGGAAGTGGAAGGTCATGTGTTTCCACCTTGTTGAGCTTTTACTCAAGAGTGATTGATGCGGTACAGGAGAGAGACGGTTGGGTGGATTGTGTGTACTTAGACTTAGAGAAGGCCTTTGACAAGGTACCCCATAAGAGACTAATGTGGAAGCTAGAGTATATAGGAGGACTGAAGGAGAAACTCCTGGAATGGATGAGAGACTTTTTGAGAGACAGACAAATGAGGACAGTAATAAAGGTTAGGATGTCTGCATGGAGGGAAGTAACAAGTGGAGTCCCTTAAGGCTTGGTGTTGGCGCCATTAATGTTCCTGATTTGCGTAAATTATATGGTAGATGGAGTGAACAGTTATGCAAGTCTGTTTGCTGATGATGTAAAGACCTTGAGGAAGGTAGAGGTTGAGGAGGATTGTAAAATGCTGCAGGAGGATCTAGATAGGATACATGATTGGAGCCGGATGTGGGAAATGAAATTTAACATAAAGAAATGTAAAATATTGGAAATGGGTAAAAGTACCACGAGGCCATTACTGAATTATATGATGGGTAATGAAATAATCACAAAAATGAGAGAAGAGAAAGATTTGGGAGTGCTGGTCCAAGATAGTTTGTCACCTGAAAAACATATTAACAAGATAGTTAGAGAGATGTATAAACTCTTGACTAACATAAGAGTAGCACTTCATTATATGGATGAGGAGATGATGAAAAAATTGATAGTGGCCGTGATCCGCCCCAGGTTAGAATATGCAGCGGTAGTGTGGTCCCCACACCAAAAGAAAGATATAAACAGGATTGAGAGAATACAAAGAACAGCAACCTAAATGGTCCCCAGTCTGGCAGATCAGTCATACAGAGAGAAGCTGGAAAAGCTGGATTTGTCTTCCTTAGAGGAAAGGAGGAAGGGGGAGACATGATTGTTCAGACTATGATAGGAGTAGATAAAATTGACCAAGAAGATCTGTTTATATGGGATAAGAGAGCAACAAGAGGACATAGAATGAAATTGAAGAAGTCTAGCTGCTTGAAGGATATCAAGAAATATAGTTTTCCTTATAGAAGTATAGACCTGTGGAATAGCCTGGACAAAGAGATCATCCAGTCTAAAAACTTAAACCAGTTTAAAGCTAAATTTGACTTATTAAGAAACAGCGACAGGATCCCACGAGCATAGCACATTTCATGTATATCACAATTAGGTATATTAGGTAAATACATAAATATGGAACGACTTAGACGAAGAGGTGGTGCAAGCGAAATACATTCATGTGTGTAAAAGTAGACTAGATAAATGTGGATATGGAGACAGGACAACATGAGCAAGCTCAATTCCTGTATACTACAAATAGGTAAATACACACACACACACACACACACACACACCATCATCATCATCATGATGCATCAGACTTAGGTACTATACCCTTCACTGTTCATCACCGGCCCAATCCAATTCTTGAAAACTCTTTTTTTTTTTTTTTTTTTTAGCC
Source organism: Coenobita brevimanus (assembly GCF_032717465.1). Taxonomy (NCBI): domain Eukaryota; kingdom Metazoa; phylum Arthropoda; class Malacostraca; order Decapoda; family Coenobitidae; genus Coenobita; species Coenobita brevimanus. The sequence goes on from NC_137051.1 coordinate 21,628,981, forward strand.
TCTCTAGCCCATAGAGTGTCAACCTTGTAGATATACATTGTGGCTGATGTGACAGTATATTGCAGTGTCAACCTTGTATATCTACATTTTGATCCTCCTGCCATTTTGGGAGAGTTAGAAGGACCATAAACATCAGAAACTGATAGGTGTCACCTTCTGCTCTCCCACCTGAGGCCACAGAACCCCCAGTAGGGCCAGGCTGTAGGCCTTGGTACCATTGTTTCACCAGATATTTCCAGTATTGAAGTCAGACATTTATAGTAACCAGTTTATATGAACATGTACAGCTACTGCAAATTGACTTAGGACCTCCTCCTACAAGGTACAGTAGAACCTCTCTCATTCGGACTATATGGGGGGAAGGGTTGTCCGAATTAGCAGATTGTCCGGACCATCAGGGTAATCTCCAGTTCATACCAAAAACTATCTACATATGGTATGTTTGTTAATTATTAACATATGTTGCATATGTCAACCCTACATAACTGCAAAAGATGAAAGGATACTAAAATAAACCAAACTAATCATGTACGATAGTTTTGTATTGCATAATTTACAGGTAAGGCCATGACAAGAAACTAGCCTACATTTTAAATTGTAGTAAGTGACTAAGGCCCTTGCAGGCAAAAAAATAAATTAATTAGTTAACTGTAATATTTGGAATAAAAATAAAACTTATGTAGGCAAAAAATACATTGTCATCTTTGGCATATTGATAATGCCCATATGAGCAAGAAGCTAATGTTTGATGTACAAGTAAAGCACATTTAAGTACAAAAAATAAATCACTAAACACTGCAGAATATTCTGACCCATTTTTGTGTAAGCAAACTCCTCCTTTTAACACCTTTATTCATTGCAGAAGCTACACTTGCATTAAGGGGCATGGTAAGGATTAACTTTTGAAATACAGCGTAAAAATATTAGTGGTTGGTGAACTAGTTGGTGGAACGAATGCTAGCATGTGTTTAAACAGGCGCCCATGTTGAGACCTAGCGTGATCCGAGGCTAAACGAATGATGATCGCTTTCCGCGCCGATACTGAAAATGACTTTAGAATTAATTTCAACATATTTTTGGAGCTTATTATTTATAAATTTTGTCCGAATTAACAGAAGTCCGGATTAAAGGGGTCCAGACCAAAGAGGTTCTACTGTTTTAAAAAACACAGAAATCATAGTACAGTATATCACAATGTTTGTTAATGAAATTCCATTCATTAATATGAAATCATATTTCCCTTGTTTTTCAGGACCAGTTGGATGCGTTTTGGCATGGAATCACTTAGATCTCTAAAGTAATCTAAGGACATCTCTTTGCACCAAACATTTGTCAGTTCAGTTTTGAGGTTGTCCAGGTTGGGTGTCTTCTCTGCCATGATTTTCTTCATCTTTGCCCAGCAGTTTGCTATTGGATTTAGATCTGGACTGTTGCCAGGCCAGTCAAGGACCTCAATCCGATTATCCTGAATCCATTTTGCCACCTTTCTTGACTTGTGACATGGAGCTGAATCGTGCATGAAAAAGTTGCACCCATGTATAGCAAAAAAGTTTAGCAAATGATCTTTCAGAACTTGAATGTACCAGCCACCATTCACCATCAAGTGCTTAGGAAGAAAGTAGAGGCCTCCCCTTCCCATTTCACCTGAGAAACACCCCCATACCAGTACTGATTGTGGGTGCTTAACAGTTGGCACCGTGTAAGCAGGGTCATATTGACTACGGGAGTCAGGGCGACGAACTTTGGCAGAATGCACCCGAAACACTGGAAATGTGCTTTTTTGGAAAACATAACTTTTCTCCACTCATCCAATGTCCAGTGTGCATACTTCTTGGCAAACTGAATGCACTGCATCTTCATGCGGTCAGTGAGAAGCAGTTTCTTGGCCGCGGTGTGGCTTGGCAAACCCAGCTCCTGCAAGCGATGTTGGATATTTTGAATTGAGATGTCTTGTAACAGTTGGGGATGCATTCTCTTCAATTCCACTACTGTCAGTCGAGGATTCTTGATTACTTCTCTCTTCAGAAGCATATCTGTACCTCTGGAAGTCGTCCTCTTCTTTCCACTGCCATGCATGTGCTCTGGTATGACATCAGGTGGCAGGCTGCGCGCTGCAGCAAGACTCTTCATGACGGTCGACTTTGCGAGTCCTGTACGTTCACAAATCCTGTTGATAGGGATATTATCCTGCCTCCATGCAGTGATATGGACTCTTTCATCCTGTGAGCAGTACTTTCCAGGCATGACAACATGTCTCTAGGAAAATAACAGGGCAAACAGTAATGCATACGAAGAAAGAGGGAGGTGCAAGGTCGGAGCGACGGGAACATATACTCCCACTCTTGCTTCTGGTCAAGCACTGACGCGCTGCATGTTTCACCACTTCCCATCAACGCCAGAGGAGTTGCCAGTTACTTCTTGCCCCAAAAATTCACTTGGTAGAGGTGGAAACACAAAGCAAAGACAGACAACTCTCCCATAGCAATTCTGTGTGTAGGTCCTAAGTCAGTTTGTGGTAGGCATATAATATAATGCAGTATAAGTGATAAAACACTCACCAGAATGCATTAGAACATAACAGTGAAAAAAAAAGCATAATTGCAACATCACAGAATGATGGAGCAGTATCCTCACATGGCCATCTAAACAGCAGGGGGGTGTGAAACTTGTATCCACTTGATTTTTTTTTTTTCCTTATTTCTTGGGCCAGAAGGCACCCTGTTATGCAAGGAACCAAACATCAAATTTACCAACCTGGGGACGTCTTGTAGGTACTAGTGGCCTGCCGCCAGGGTCACATGGCCTATACAGTGTAGAAACCTCAAGTGGTTCAGATATATCCAATTGTTATATTCTTTTTTTTGGCCAAAAAACACCTTTTTAGCGACTAACTCCAACATCGAGATTTGCTGACCTGGTGACGTCTTTTAATGGTACAGACAGCTGACCCTTTATGGGCTAAATAACCCCCCTCCCCATGCATACATATTGCAAGTTACATTATGCAGTCACGAAGACACCACACACCTGTGTCTCCTTTTAGCAGTGATAATGAACCATGCAGTGAGACAGCATTCTGCTCCTACTCATTCTTCACTACCACCAACAGAAATCTCTGTATAGCATTCATCAATTTCCCATATCAACATAGATGAACTCCTTGGATAACATGGTCTGAGTTCATGTGAGAAGGTCCAAAGAACAACAGGAAATAAGTAGAGCCACATATAGCCAATCCTCGATGTACACATACTTTTATCGCAGAATTCCGTCTTACGCAATGTTTGTGATAAGTGGGTGCATAAGAGATGTAGTGGTATTAGAGGTAGACTGTGAGATCATGCTGATTTCACGTGTGCAATGTGACGGGGAGAGCATGTGGAGATTGTCAAGGGTGAAAGGATTGATCTTGCTGGTGAGTCTTGAGTGTGTGGAAGAGTTTTCTTATTTGGGAGACATAGTATATGCTGGAGGTGGGGCTGGAGCTAGCTTCATGGCTAGAGTGAGGAGTAGTTGGAAGAAGCTCAAGGGGCTGTTGCGTCTCCTGACATTGAATGCACTCACATTTTCCATTTCCTCACCATCCAGCCTCACTGTACATTCACTGACTTCACCTCTCTCTAAGACCATCACTTTACTCTTCCCTACATTCATCTTTAGATACGGTTTCTTACACACTCTCCCAAACTCATCCACCAAGCCTTGTAACTCCCCTTCGTCTTCAGTTAATAACACAGTTTCATCTGCAAACAAGAGTGCAGGGAGTTTCCAAACGCTACCCTCTCTCACTAGGGTTACTCCAACATCCACTGCCCTACTTTGTATCTCTTTTATTACCCCATCCATGTACAGATGGAACAACCATGGAGACATGACACATCCCTGTTTCAGCCTAACCTTCAGAGAAAAATTCACTCAGTTCACTGCAGCCTTAGCACCATCATACATACTCTTCACAGCATTCAGCAACTTCCAGTCTACTCCATATATTCTTAATACTTCCCACAATCCTTGTCTATCCACCCTGTCATATGCTTTCTCCAAATCCATGAAGGCTGCATAAAACTTCTTTCCCTTCTCTAGAAACTTTTCCACTAAAGATCTAAGAATGATTATCTGATCTACACAACCTCTTCCCTTCCTAAAGCCTCCCTGTTCTTCTCCAACTAATTCCTCTGTTATATCCCTAACTCTGTCAGTAAGTATCCTACCATACACTTTTCCTATTACACTAAGAAGACAAATGCCCCTATGATTACCACACACATTTTCCGCTTTTCCTTTGTACAAGGGAATAATTATACCTGACTTCCTATCCTCTAGGACTTTACCTTCCTCCCAGGCCAATCTGCACATCTTCCACATCCATTCTACTGCTATCTCTCCCCCATGCTTCAGTATTTCACCACACACTCCATCAATTCCTCGGGGCTTTCCTCAATTTGACTTTTTTCATTGCTTCCACAACTTCTGTCCTACTGATTTCTTCCTGTCTTCTCACCTCCCTCCTTCTCCCAGCCATTCCCCAGCCACTTATACTTGCATTACTTCCATTCTCTATGTTCAACAATTCCTTAAAGTGTTCTCTCCATCTGCTCACTTTTTCTCCCTTCTCCACTAGTAATCTACCATTTTTATCATTCACTCCCCTACTAACTTCACTGCCACCCTGTCTTATTCTCTTCACCTCTTTCCAGAACATTTTCTTACAGTCCCTCCACTTTACAGTCAAATTCCTTCCAAATTCCTCATCCACTCTCTTCTTACTCTCTCTTACTAATCTTTTCACCTCTGTCTTCCTTTCTACATATAACTCTCTCTTCTGCCTCTGAACTTCTTCCACACCTCTATTTCTCATCCATTCATTGTATGCTCTCTTCTTTCATCTGCAATAAAGGTTAATAAAATTGTGATATACTGTACAGTAAGTGTTTGTTTCTCCTTCAAATCTTTGTTTAAATGTTAGTGTTTCTTATTACTGTTCGAAAACTTGGTAAAAAAGTGGCAAAAATAGGTCAAATATGTGGTCAACTCAGGGGTTCAGGCACCAGTTATAATTATTACCATAGGTTTTTCAGTTCTGCTATAGCGAATTCTGCTGTGATGGTATAATTTAGGCACTAATTAAGCTTGATAACAGAGGGTTGACTGTATAGCAATTTACGGGGATCCCTATGCCCTGAAAAGTGTAATGTGGGATTGACATAAACTATTACTCTATTATCAATTAAATTAATTGTACACCTGTCTCTTCATTAAGTTCCTTTTATTGCTATAAGAATGATTTATTGTTACCTTTATTATAAAAGATATTGGTTATTACCCTGAGTCCCAGATACCCATAATTTGAGATAGGAAAACAAATTATCAGTAATTACACTCAGTCCAAACATAAGGTCTGGAATGTGCACAGGCAGAATGGTACTAAAGGAAAGTGTTTTAAGTGAAGCATGCTTTTGGTTTATTTCTGTGGGGTTAAATGTCCCCAAAACACTTATTTCTGATTCCAAATAACTTTATACTGTAGTGAATTATGATCAAAAAATGAAAACTGTGGGTTAATTAAATAACTTTATACTGTAGTGCATTATGATAAAAAAAATGAAAACTGGGGGTTAATTAATCATCCTTTGGTAAGAATTTAGATTAAATGAGGAATGTCTGACATCATTAGCAGGTTGTTTACTGTGTATTAAATTGTTTTATACTGTATTTTACTTTTGTCAGTGCGTGGCGTGTTAGGGCTGCTGGTGGTCATAGCATGGCAGCGGTTTCGTAAGCAAGTTCAAGAGTTGCTGGGCCCATCTGTCACCCTCTGGTTCACCCTCATCACTGCCTCACAGTTCCATTTCATCTACTACCTCTCACGACCACTGCCCAACACATTTGCTCTTGTTGTCGGTGGGTACTATATTGGTCTTTCTGCATGATGAGAAACAACATAGCTGATAGCTAACCCTCTGGTACTCTCTTTCAGCTAATGCCAAACAGTTTTATAAAGCTAAGAGTGAGTCATTGGAGCCTGAGCAAGTTAATTGAGCCTTACAATATAGATTTAATGGCTTGTGTATGAGATAATCTTTTTTCTGGAACCTTAGATACTCTAGCATCACGGGTGGCAGTTATTGACTAAGTTTTAATGTAGTGCCATAATTTTAGGTATTGGCATAAGCTAGTATTGTAAGTGTAATCTTAGGTAATGTTATAAATATAGTCTGTACAATTCAAAGTTTAACCGTTAAGTTCTGTATTTAAGTCTAGTCTTAGTTGATATTCATAATGTGTGTGATGAGAAGGGTGGGTGGTGAACTGAATGAAAGGAAGGCAATGATTGATTATGTGTGTGTGGGTGAAAGGATGCGAAGATGTGTAATGGATGCAAGAGCTTATAGAGGTTGAGGAAGTGGACATTCTGACCACTACTCGGTGGTGGCCAGAATCAAGATCCAAGAAAGATGAAGTAGAAGAAGGGAAGGATGCGAGGAAAGAGTAGTTGCAAGGAGAGTGGAAAGGTTACAAGAGGATGAGAAAAAGGCAGAATATAAGAAACAAGTGGAGGAACAATTGGATAAATATGAATTGGAGCAGATGGGGACGTGGAAGGTGTGTGCAAGATATTCATAGAAGAAATATGTGCAGCATGTGATGTGGTGTGTGGGGTGAAGAGAAGACAGAAGGGGATGCAAGGAACAGCATGGTGGAATGAAGAGGTGACATAGGCTGTGGCACAAAAGAAGAAAGCATACAGTGAATGGATGAGAAATAGGGGCGTGGAAGAAGTTGAGAGGCAGAAGAGAGAGTTATATGTAGAAAGGAAGAGAGAGATGAAAAGATTAGTAAGAGAGAGTAAGAAGAGAGTGGATGAGGAATTTGGAAGGAATTTGAGTGTAAAGTGGAGGGACTGTAAGAAAATGTTTTGGAAAGAGGTGAAGAGAGTAAGACAGGGTGGCAATGAAGGTAGTAGGGGAGTGAAAGATAAGTGGCTGGGGAATGGCTGGGAGAAGGAGGGAGGTGAGAAGACAGGAAGAAATCAGTAGGATAGAAGTTGTGGAAGCAATGAAGAAAGTCAAATTGGGGAAGGCCCCAGGAATTGATGGACTGTGTGGTGAAATACTGAAGTATGGGGGAGATAGTAGTAGAATGGATGTAGAAGATGTGCAGATTGGCCTGGGAGGAAGGTAGAGTCCTGGAGGATAGGAAGTCAGATATAATTATTCACCTGTATAAAGGCAAATGGGAAAAAGAAGTGTGTGGTAATCATAGGGGCATTTGTCTTCTTAGTGTAATAGGAAAAGTGTATGGTAGGATACTTATTGACAGAGTTAGGGAAATATCAGAGGAATTAGTTGGAGAAGAACAGGGAGACTTTAGGAAGGGAAGAGGTTGTGTAGATCAGATATTCATTCTTAGATCTTTAGTGGAAAAGTTTTTAGAGAAGGGAAAGAAGTTGTATGCGGCCTTCATGGATTTGGAGAAAGCATATGACAGGGTGGATAGACAAGGATTGCGGAAAGTATTAAGAATATATGGAGTAGATGGGAAGTTGTTGAATGCTGTGAAGAGTATGTATGATGGTGCTAAGGCTGCAATGTGTGTGGATGGTGAACTGAGTGAATTTTTCTCTTTGAAGGTTGGGTCGAAACAGGGATGTGTCATGTCTCCATGGTTGTTCAGTCTGTACATGGATGGGGTAATAAAAGAGATACATACAAGGTAGGGCAGTGGATGTTGGAGTGGCCCTAGTGAGAGAGGGTAGTGTTTAGAAACTCCCTGTACTGTTGTTTGCAGATGATACCGTGTAGTTAAGTGAAGACGAATGGGAGCTGCAAGGCTTGGTGGATGAGTTTGGAAGTGTGTGTAAGAAACGGAATCTAAAGGTGAATGTAGGGATGAGTAAAGTGATGGCCTTTGAGAGAGGTGAAGTCAGTGAATGTACAGTGAGGTTGGATGGTGAGGAAATGAAAAATGTGAGTACGTTTAAGTACTTGAGGAGTGTGATGAGTAAGGATGGAAGTTTGGAAGGTGAAGTGCTTGAAAGGGCACATTAAGGAAGAAAGGTTGCTGGTTCCATGAAAGCAGTGATAAGAAACAGGGAAGTGAGCATGGAAGTGAAAAAGTTACTACATGACAGTATTGTGATACCAACTCTAACATATGGAAGTGAAGTTTGGACGTTGTTGGAAGGACACAGGTTAAGAGTGAGAGCAGTGGAAATGAGTTATTTAAGAGGAGCCTGTGGAGTCACATGGAGAGATAGGCTGACAAATGAGGATATAAAGGAGTGTTGTGGTGTGGATGTGGATGTGATAAGGAGCATTAGGAGGAACACACTGAGGTGGTTTGACCATGTGGAGAGGATGGAGGGTGAGACACTGACGAGGAGAGTGTATGTGAGTGAGGTGGAGGGGGGGAGAGGGAGGGGAAGGCTGAGGATGAGATGGAGGGATGGAGTGGAGAGGTATATGAGAGAGGGGGATGTGAGTTGAGAGCGTGGCAGTGAAATGGCGAGGGACAGGGCGACATGGAGGCGATTTGTTTGTGGCCACCCCGTACGGGATTAAGGCGTCTGGGAATAGATAGAATAAATAGATTCTGTTATTGAGAGTACTGAGTTGAGTATTGGTGTGAATATGACTAATGTTTATACATAGTGAACCAGCTGTTTTTAACAAAGAAGTATAACCACAAAAGTTTAGTAGAGATTAAAAATCGCAAAATGTCTTCCTTCGTATGCTGACCTTGAAATTTACATGTCAGTGTTAATAATATTTCCTTTTTGAACTGTGCAGTGGTGAACTGAGAGTGTCTGAAGTAAGATTGCTGAAGGTAATCATTAGTGAGGCACGAAATTCATGTTATTGAGTCGTGTTTACAGTCACGTAGGCATAGGAAGCTTGCACGGGTAGTAAAACTGTTCAAAGTCCTAATTGATTTGGCTTCGTTATGATTAAAGTTCCTGCACGCTTAGTACAAAAATTTTAAACATCGTAAGTCATTTATCTGCGTGTGTTGAGTGCAAACGTATATCTCGTATTCTTTGGAGATCTAGTAGAAAACAGAATATTACAGAGTAATCAGTTAAAGTTTTAGCCGATTCCCGAACACTGTCTTGATGCTTATAAAAGGCGGGGAGAGCCATGCCAAGCAGTGAGACACCGCTTCTCTCTCCATCATTACAGGTTAGTGCCCGAACTCTCATTCCCCCCCTCCCTCATGTGATAAGTCCTCATATACGTTCCTGATGAATGAGACCGTCGCTCCTCTTCATCTTTACAGACCGTCCGTCCAAGCCACTGCCAAACGCATCACACTAAATCACTCCCCCCCCTCCCTTTTCCTAGTTCATGTAGCCTAAGTAACGAAAATATCGGCTGGTCCATTTTTTATTACAGTCCATTTGATCACTGCTCATGTAATTACTGTAACTTTGCTGCATATGATTCTTGAGCTATACAAGTTTAATCTTAAGAGAATATCTTGGTGGTAATTAGTATTCTTTGAATCTTCCCTAAGAGTCCAACTGTGACCACGGGATTAATATATTCACGTGTATCAGTACCCTTTGAATCTTCCCGTGAGTCCAGCTGTGACCACGGGATTAATATATTCATGTGTATCATTATTCTTTGAATCTTCCCGAGAGTCCAACTGTGACCATGGGATTAATATATTCGTGTGTATCAGTATTCTTTGAATCTTCCCGAGAGTCCAATTGTGACCAGGGGATTAATATATCAGTGTGTATCAGTATTCTTTCAATTTTAAGGTAGCTCGTAAAGTTTCATATTTCTAGTGATGTAGATCCTCATTATTATTTCGTTTGGGTTCATTCACAGTTTGAAGAGTAACCTGTCCCAGTTCTTAATGCTTAGTAAATCTTAGGTTAAGTTATTTTGAGTTCAAGTTTTGTTCTCCTTTAAGGAGTGGTACAGACGAGATTGAGTGGCCCGCAAGTTGTGCTAATATCTAACGGCTCATGCCCTCTCAAATAGGTTCACGCAACCACATTTCCCATAAACCCTCTAATAAGATCACGTTACATCATTTCCCATAAATCCTCAGATAAGATCGCGCTACCCTATTTCTCTTAATCTCTTAAAGCCTCAGATAAGATCACGCTACCCTGTTTCTCTTAATGTCTAAAATACTCAAATAAGATCACGCTACCCCATTCCCCATAGTCGTTAAAATTCTTGCGTTACACTGGTGACTGAAGTACTGAGCCTTACAATAATACAGTAGTTGATATCCAAAAGTACAATATTTAATGAGGAAGAAGTTAACCAGGGGGTAGACATTACCACATAGTAAAATGAGAATCAGGATTGTAAGGCATTATACCTAAAATGCTGAACTGTATTTTAACTTTTTTTTTTTTCCTTTAGATGGCTTTAATTAGTTTAGGAGAGGTCCTTCGAGTTGGTGGACTGGAAACAGTGTGATTTGTCCTGGTTAACCTGAGATGATTTTTTGATACAGCAACTAATGTTACTAAAATATGCAGTGCATTTATAGAGTACTAACAGTGTAATTCATAGAGTACAGTAGACCCTCATTGTATCAAACAAACTGAGGGAAAGCCTGGTCTGATAAAGCTGAGAGTTCAACAAATCCAATTGTCCCCTCCCCTCAGGTGGGAATTCAAGCACATGCTTGAAAATAAATGGGTACAGTATCATTCTAGTACCAAAAATGAAAACTATACCCATTTTACACTAACTTGGCCCATAATTTTGCCCCACACTGGCTTATTAATATTCTTGTCATAGCAATTCTTCATGACTAGTACAATATTACTGTAATCTGTTATTACAGTTCAGCAGTCATGATGTGGAGAGGGCAGTTTCAGGCTAGGTTGGAGTAAAATTGGTAGGAAATGCATACATTGCACGCAGTACAGGTATACCCCAGTTTAACAATGCGATTGATTAGGTAAAAACCCTTCGCTAGGTGGGGTAACGTATATCGGGGGTGGGTTTAACATGTAAAGTATAGGGTTTGCATTTTTCAGGATTGGGTTCCCCCCCCAACCAAGTCCAAAACCCACCCAAATAAGCCCAAAACAAGTTTAAAGCCAATCAAAATGGCCTAACAGCTGTAAAAGAAGCTAACCTAAGCATAAGACCTGTAAATAACTCACTAAAACCAACAAACACAATCTGAAAATCATAAAAAATAGGTTAGAAAATATCATACACTTGTCATCACTTACTTCTTATAAGTCCATGTCCAGTCCTGGTTGTCATTCTTACTATCCCACCCGAGGCTAGGGGACATGGGGTGCTCCCTAGCACTCACTCATCCTCCTTAAAGCCCTCAAACCCCATGTCTGGGGGAGGGTCAGAAGCGGGGAAAACCTGGCGAGGTGGGGTGATTTCAGTGGGAGACGTGCACTGGCTGTGGGGGTGGCAGTGGGTATGTGATGTGATGACTCAGGTGGTGGAGATTGGGTGCGATGTGATGACTTAGGCGGTGGTGATGGGGTGCGATGTGATGGCTCTGGAGGTGGCGATGGAGTGCAATGTGATGACAGAGGAGGTGGTGAGGGAGACAGCTGCAATGACCGGTGAGGTGGCAAGGGATACCGCTGCGATGACTGATGAGGTAGTGATGGAGGCATATGCGGTGGCTCATGTTGTGGTGAGGGAGACAGAGGTAGTGGCTGAAGTGGTGAGGGAGATGGAGGCTGGGGCGAGGAAGGCAGCGATGGAGTGATGGAGTGCTGTAGTGGAGGCACAGGTGACACATGAGACGAGGATCAGCTGGAGGTGAGGTCCAGCACTAGGGGCCGTGCACGTCCTCAGCAGGAGGAGAACCTGGGTGTTTCTCCGCTGGTCATTGGCTGGGGAAATGTTCTGCTGGTTGAAGGCTTGGGAGATGCTCTGCTGGTCAAGGGCTGGGGATATCCTCTGTGGGTTGCTGGCATGGTGGGGACCTGTTTGAAGAAGGCAGTGATTGTAGTCTGCCTGGCCATCCTTTTCTTTTCCCCAGCATCATCCTGCACACCTTCGTCCCCTCCTCCAGCCGACCAGCTGTGTCCCTGCTTCGTCCTGGGAGAGGGTCATGTATGTGCATAAGTGCAATGACCTCATTCAGCCTGGTCACCATCTTCCTCAGAATGTTCATGTTGAGGGCTCACACCTCAGGGACGACCTCCTCCTCTTGCACCTCCTGGTATGCCTGCCACTGAATCTCCATATTGAAGAGCTCCTCATTGCTGAGCTCTCCCTGTGGCTTTCCAGGACCTCCTCCACACCCTCCTCGTCAACCTCTTCAAAGCCCGTCTCGCACGACAGTTCAACTATTTCTTGCTACAACCGCTGCACCGACGGAGTTTACACACCCTTGGGGAAACCAGTGATGGATTGTATGCACTCCTGCCACAGCTACCACCACACACTGTTCATGGTGGGCTGGCTAACTTCCCGCCACGCTGCAGTGATGTTCTCTGTGGCGTGGCTTATAATGTAGCCTTTCCAGAACATTTGCATTGTCGTCTTATCATCACTGTCACAGACCCTCGCCAACTGCTACATACTGCGGCAGAGGTAGTACGCCTTGAACGTCGCAATTATCCCTTGGTCCATGGAATGCAACAATGACATGGTGTTGGGGAACAGGAACACCACTTCAGTGTTGCTTGCCCATTCCTTCATCGTGGGAGGGTGGCTATGCGCGTTGTCTACCACCACGAGAAATCTGTTCTCCAAATTCTCTCTGGAGGCGTACCTCTTGAGGACACAAGAGAGGTAGGAGTGAAAATAGGACGAACAGATGTCGAAAGTCAGCCAGGCCTTCTTGTTAGACTTCCAAATCACCCCTAAATTTTCCTTCACATACCCCACCAGAGCCCTGGGGTTCTCGGAGTGGTAGACATGGAGTGGCTTCAACGTGAGGTCACCCTCAACGTTGCCCCCCAGCAGGAGTGTAAGCCGGTCCTTCGAGGCCTCGAACCCTGTCGTAGACTTTCCCTTTGTTGCAAGGAATGTCTTTGAGGACATTCTTTTCCAAATGAGCCCAGTCTAGTCAAAATTCAACACCTGCTTTGTACTGTAGCCACCCCTTTGTGATGATGCGTTTCAGCTTGTCAGGAAACGCTGCTGCCATCACCATATCCACAATTGCCACCTCATGATACATCTTCACATGGTGCAGATTAGCGTGCCTCTTCAAACAGTCAAATCACCAATGGCTGGCCTTAAATGTATCGCTATCATCAAGATTCCGCCTCACCTTAATTTCCTCCCATAATGAGAGAGCCTTAGTGCAAATAATCTCCTGACTCATGGGTGCCTTCCTTCTGTTCTGGTCCTCCACCCACATGCAGAGCATCCACTCCAGCTCCTCCATTGCAGGCTGTTTCTAGCGGGTGATATGGTAGGCATATAAGGTTGCAACTTCCCAAGTGGCGGCCTTAATGGTTTCCCCCTTCTTGGTAATGGTGGAGACAGTCGACTGGGCCAGGTGGAGAGCCAAGGCAATTGCACATGCACCCTCGCCTTTGTTGTGGAGCTTATCCCCTAAAGTCCTAATCACATCAGTTGATGTGATTTGAGTTTTATGCCAAAATACCTAATCACGTCAATTGAGCGGGGCCCATAAAAAACTGTGGAGCTCTTCTTTCACCCCGATTATGATGTACATGGCTTCAAGCCAATGAGAACCCACCCCTGAGTGGCATGAGGGGGGATCGGACCAACCCGGGCAGTGGGGAGGCACCCCCCCGCCTCTGGGCCACCCCCATGCCACCCTCCACCCCACTCCCTCATTCCCTCCTTTTCCCCTATCACCCTCCCACCACTCCATGCACCTGCATCTCTCCTTCCACCACCACCTGTGTCCCTTCCCACCCACTCTTCCCCCTCCTCCCACCCTGCTAGCCTTGTGTCCCCCTGAACCCCACCCCATCCCTCCCTCCTTGTCCCTTACCACCCTCCCACCCCCTGCAGACCCCCCAGGGGTATCAGGCTGCCAAGATATTGCAGAACACAATAGAGTGCTTTCTTTTCATGGGAAAAGTTGGTTATTTTTCCAACCCCCGTATCTACTGTATAGGCCTACTACTCACAGCCTACTTTACCTCCCCACAGGCTACTAATCTCCCCACACTTACATACACCTGTTTTCATGGTTGGTGTGACAGAACACTTTGAAATGTCCTGTTGCAAGAAGAATAATATGTAGTTATCAAAATGTTCATTTTTTAGAGTGTTTCCGAGGGGTAACTATTATAAACTTTTTTTTAAACATTTACGCGCGATTGTGCGGTAACCATTTGGCCTACGGGGGTGCGGATTGTGTTATCAGGTATGTAAATTCTTCTTCTTTAGCCAGAACACAATCAATTTGCCCTTGGTGAAAGTCACCAAAACACCCCCAAGTTGCAGTTGTGGGAGGTACCCTGCCTGAAATAATTGCGGTCTTTAGGGGTTAAGAATATCTAGTTTCGCTTCCAGGGACTCAGTTTTACGAGCATGCTTCGTGGGAACGTCACCAGTACTAACACTAGTAGGTTGCTTACCACTCTGACTAGGGTCTCCACTAGCACCACCACTCGCCCCACCATGTGCAGCGTCCTTACCAGACATACTGTAATCACACATATTTAGGCCAAAATTCACACAAAATTGCACTCCACACATGATTAGTGTCACTGCTCAACTCACGGCACTGCATGTACTTAGTTACGATGCACTATAGTAGCGGCTTGCTTAACGTTGGTGATGCAACCTGATCCAGGGTGGGCAAGCATAAGAGAGTTCCTCACTCAGGAATGGCCGGTGCGAGAAGAATGACATGGATGAGCACTGGGTGAGTGATGACTGTGGGGGCGCGCGAGCATTTCTGCACATCCTGGGAGGTGGGCAGGCTCAACTGGCTGCAGGAATGCGTGTGATTCAAAATTTTGGCCTATCGCCCGTGGACGTGACCTTGGAGGGCCCATCGTTAAACCAGGGTGTTGCCATCATCCAGCGGGGTATGGTGGTATTTGTACCTCCATCGGTAAGCCAGCGTATTGCATCCAGGGGTATCATATATCAAGGTATACCTGTACTTATATATGAGGTCTGTTCTGAAAGTATATGACCTTAGGCTCTAGAAAAATAAGTAGGTAACCTGTTGAACTAGGACACTAATCCCCCTCAAAGTAGGCCCTTTCTGACTTGACACATAGTCCAGTGTTCTTTTCACTGCTTGAATCATTTTTCAGAGTTAGTTTTCGGTGTCTCCCGCAGGTGCGTCGTTGCATTTGTCATATTTTCTCTTGGATGACCGTTGCTCAAGACATGTTTGAGCGTGCAGATCACAATCCGAGCTTTTTGAAGACTGTTATCACTGGAGGTAAGACTTGACTGTATGTGTATGACCCAGAAACCGAAGCATAGTTGGCCCAGCGGAAGCATGCAGGGTTGCTTCCGCCAAAAAAAATCATGAGAGGTCTGCAACAAGGTGAAATGTACATGCACGTTGATATTTTTTTTTTCAACTACCATGGTGTTGTGCATCATGAATATGCACCAGGTCAGAATGTCAGCAGACATTACAACCTCTACGTTATCCGTTTGTCTTTGTGACGCAGTTTGGTGGAAGAGACCGGATCTTTGGAAAGTGGCAAGTTGGAAGTTGCATCATGACAACATCCCTGCCCATTATTCTCAACTGATTCAAGAAGTTTTGGTCAAGCAGGACATCCCACAGGTCCGGCAGGCTCGCTACTCACCAGGCATGGCTCTGTGCGACTTTTGGTTTTTCCCCAAGCTGAAAACTCCGCTGAATGGTTCCTGATTTGAGATGAAAGAGGAGATCACGACCAGTGAAGCGAAGCGCCTCAGAAGATATTGAAAACCGACCTTGAAAAATATTTCAGGCAGTGGAAAGAATGCTTGGCTGTGTATGACAAGTCAGAAGGGGTCTACAACTTTGAGGAAGATTAATGTCCTAGCTCAACAGGTTAGCTATTTATTTTTTTTAGAGCTTATAGTCAGATACTTTCTGAACAGACCTCATACATAGCTTTGCACTGCTTACACTTCCACTCATCTTGTAGACTATACACTAAGTGAACTGTCACTCTTGGCAAAGATGACTTCTGGTGGCTCTGGTGTTGGGTTTGGAATAGTGTCGGGTTTGGAATAGAGTCCTTAGGTGTTGGGGGTTAGGGTCATGGAGGCAGTAGTGCTGGATCCTGAGGCCATGTGGAGGATGGCTGAAGAGTTTAACCCCTCAAGACTGATGCCGCATGATCGTGCTTTTGTGTAATTTGACACACCAGCCTATCCCTCACGATCAATAAAGACACACAGAAAACTGGGGAAGGGTAGCTCCGCCCCTTTGGTGATGTATATAGGATCAGACCAATGAGAGCTAGAGTGTCTGGGGTGGTATGGTGTGATTGGCCCCCTACGGTGGGGGAGAAGGAACCCCCTCCCACCATCGTCACTTTACCTCTCTCAGCCCCACTGCGTCATCTCCACATTGTCCCCTCCCAACCAACCATACCCCAACATACCTCCTACAGCAGTGTGTGTGCATAGCAACCCTCCTCCCCTCTCCCTCCTCCCCTCTCCCTCCTCCCCTCTCCCTCCTCCCCCATCCCTCCATCCTCCTCCCCCCCCTCCAGCCATACACACTCCACCTCCACTTTTCGCCTGGCTTGTTTTGTTTTTGCTATGGACATATGCCACACTGACGTTTCATGTCTAGGGAACATTTCACTTTGACATTAGTTATGTATATATAATTCATTCATTCATCATTCATTGCCAGTCGCCATGTATCCCAAACGGGGTGGCCAACGGCTTAGAGTTAATTGTTTTACAGGGAGGGGCACTAATCCTCCACCAACCCCACTTGACACGTAGGGATGCCAACAGCATCTGGTGTTCCCAGGCGGTCACCCATCCAAGTACTAACCAGACCCAACGTATATATAATTATTTACTGTAAATAATGCATTTTCTGTCAGTGGCAAACCCAGAAAGGTGAAGAGGGGGGGGGGGCTTTTTTTTTTCTTTTTTTCTTTTTAACTGTGCAGCCTGTGACTTTGGCGAGCGCAGTGAGCCTGTACAGCTGGGGGGTTGGAGGGGGGGGGTGCTGTAAGCCCCCCCCCCCAGAAAACTTTGCATTTTGGCCAATTTTATAATCATTTTGAGGCCATATGGAATGGGTATATGACATAAATATAGCATATTCTAAAGTCATTTTTAAGTGCTCTGTACCACTGAGTTACTGGAGAGATTGATTCAGTCTCTCCAGTAAGCTTATGCTACTAAAATTCAAGCACTCACATTTCGATCAAACAACTTCACAACTGTAATAAACTAATAAACTATATATATATATATATATATATATGCAAAATGGTCAAAAAGGGGGGGCCATGGCCACATGCCACCCCCCTCAGTATGCCACTGTTTTCTGTAGTTTTTCCATTTTCACCCATGGGGGATTGGTAACTTTTTTTAAACTTTGACGGGCGACTGCGATAACTATTTGGCCAGTCGGGCAGGAACATACATTTTCAGGTGTTTAAATTCAGTCTCTTGAAATGTGGAAGAAAAATTTTTACTCTGGTGAACGTTGAAAAATCGGTCCTGTTTTGCGGCTGGAGGGACAGACCTGCTGAGCGAATTGTGTACTTTAGGGGTTAATGCTACAGACACAGCGGAGGTCTTTGACTCTGCGTGGTTCCTCTTGGCAGCAGGAGAGGACACAGAGTTTAAAAGCTGGGAGATCTTAGGCTGAATCTTCTTTGGTTGCCGCTGCAGCATTAGCTCCAGCCTAATGGACCACAAAACCTCATTATGTTGAGCAAGAGGTCCTCCAGCTATGTCTATGATAGTCAGGATTGTGTCTACAGCATCAGTGTCTGCAGTAAGAGATGGTCCAGGCATCTCCTCCTCAGCTTCCTTTTTTGCTGTTGTCCAGTCTTCCTATAGATCTGCCACAGTCTCCTCCTTTGTCTGGTGATGGTAGCCAGGCACACTAGCATTCTCATCCAGCCACTCCTGCAGGTCCTCCTCAGCAAGGTTCCCCTGCCCAGCAACTGCTAGCAATTCTGCCATCCTCAGTGGCTTAAACCCCTCAAAATCATACTGTTGTACTTGAGTCTTAAAGGTTTTGAGGAGTTTGCCCTACCCATCCTGAGCATGGTAAGTGGCACTTTTTTCTGTGCCACTGTGCAGCTGAAGATGGCATCCTTAATGGTGTAGTTCTTGAAATTCGGCTGGATTTTCTCACCTCTTGTGTCTTCATAGTCATCCAGATTTATCCCATCCTCAGTAGCAGTGAGGCGTTGTTGCAGGTACAGGTTTCTGTTGTGCCTCTTGGCACTCTCTATGACTCTTTGGTCCATGGGGTGAATCATGACAGTGGTGTTACATGGCAAGAACGAGGCTTTGATTTGTCCATCATTGCTGCACAGTTGGATGTTGGAAGGATGGATTGGAGTATTGTCGAATAATAGCACTGTCTTTATTTCATTAGGACTGATGCCATACCTTGTTTGGTGTTGCATCGCAGAAGAGTCAAAGCTGTGGTGAAACCAGTCATTAATGATATCCTGGGTAAACCAGGCAGGCTTGTTCCTGTGGTACTCCACAGGAATCTTGGCTATGATGTCCCTGTGTGGCCTAGGCCACATGTTCTTACCTAGTATGGCTGTAGGTTATGATAACCATCAGCATTGGCACAGGCCAGAATGGAGAGCCACTCATTCATTGTTTTATGCACTGGAGTGCTTTCAGTATCTTTGGAAACCTTGGTGTTTTGAGGAAGAACATGCCAGAAGTGCCCAGTTTTGTCCACCTTGTAAATTTGGAACTCATGCCAGCCTTCCTCCTCCATCAGCTCTGAAGATGCTGAACAAATGGCTCCACAGCATTAACATTGGCACTGAGCATCTCCCCAGTTATGGCTCGTTTAACAATGCCATGGGTCCTCCTGATCCTCCAAAGCCAGTTGTTTCTATACTTGAAATCTTCTATTCCAAGGTGTGCTGCAAGCCTCTGTGCTGCATGTTGGATGTCCAGCCCATGAACAGGGACACTCTCCACCCATAAGCGTGCACCACTTATACACAACTTCATCTGGCTTTTCGTTTGGCAGCTCCCTGGTCCTGAACACACCCTTCCTCTTCTTCTGACTTTCCATTTTCTTCATTGTTTTCTCTGTTTTATCTTTAGCCTTCAGGATGACATGAAGGGTCATCTTTTTCAGCTCATACTTGCACATGAGATTGGCCCATCTTGTGCCTATCTTGTGGGCTTCAGTCACCTCACTCCTTTCAGCATTGGAAAGCTTTCTCCTGCTTTCCCAAAAGAAGAAGTGCTGGGAGATTTTTAGTAGAAACCATTCTTCGCAGGCACAGTGGAAAAACACTTGGCAAAGTGAGACATGAACGCTGTTTGTAACCTGATGTAATTGGTGCGCCAATTGTTGATCCACCACTCGTTGTTGCAGGGTAACTCAAACTCTTGGGTGATTATTTCATTCATTCATTCATTCATTGCCAGACGCCATGTATCCCAGACGGGGTGGCCAAGGACTTAGAGTTAATTGTTTTACAGGGAGGGGCACTAATCCTCCACCAACCCCACTTGACGTAGGGATGCCAACAGCATCTGGTGTTCCCAGGCGGTCACCCATCCAAGTACTAACCAGATATGTATTTATAGAATTTGAACACAGATCTTGCTTCCATCATGCCTGCCTTGTCTCTGGGGCAGCAAGTTGGCCTGCTCCTAGCTCTCCCTCATGAAAAAGACTATGTCAACAGAATTTGAACTAGATCAGAACTAGGTAAGGATTTAGATCACGTATGCCCTACTTAGAGCACTTAAAGACTACTGGTAGAACATACAACATACTTACATGCTAATGGATTACAAGTGGTTACAAGTTGTCTGAACGCAACGAAAGACATGACGAGACTGAGGTTGATCATGTGTGATACTGTGTGTGTACAGATTCAGGTCCTGCCTGTCCTATCAGAAGTAGTCCAGAAATAGCCCAGTTGCCCAGCTTGTCTCCTATTCCGCCCAGCAGGTCTCCAACTTAACTCACTTGGGTGGGAGAAACTGCCACCAACCTTGGCAACTGTTTTGAGTCACCCCACATGCGTGGAATGGTTTGGAAGAGCTGCGTGATGCACCTCATTTATTGACCATCATTCTGTATAGCCAGTGAAAGTTTGATGGGCTCTGAGGCATTTGATGAATCTGAAACCTGTCATTTTGGAGTTTGATATAGAGAGGATCTACTATAATTATGAACTAAATTATATTTTGCAATATATGACATAGGCAAGAAAATTGTAATGTGTAGAGGTAACCTCACTCATATTATTCTTTTTCCAGCCTTATTTGCCTTCTCATATTGGCTGGAGCAGAAACACAGCAAATTTATATGGGCTTGCGGCATCGCTGTGTTGATATTCCGTTCTGAACTGTGCCTCCTCCTGGGACCCATGGTTTTAGCGGACCTGTCAACAAAGAGGCTACAGCTGATTCCGTAAGTTTTTAAATATATTTATGGTTGTGTACTGTATACAGGTCTCTCTCATTATCAACAGGAGTTACATTCCTAAGATTCCATCAACATGCAAATCATGTTGATATTGATTTTTCGATGATTGCTTATATGTAATCACCATGTAATTCTTACACAGCCATTCATATATTATGTTAACATGATTCTTAATGATTAAAAATGAGTTTCCTTTACCCATACCATTCCACCATAGGCCTGTCTCTTAAGATACTGTCAAAACGCAAATCCTGTTGATACCAGTTTTTCGATGGTCATCATTATACGTGTTATACGATGGGGTTCCATTCCCGAAAATCCCATCATATATCGAGCCCATTATAACATGGAGTCAATGGGGATACATTTCCAGACCTGCCTAAACTCTCACATACACACACTTTAGCACTCACATACATGAAATATCCTTATGTTTAAAGTAACACATTAATAATGAATAAAGAGGAAAAAACATGAAAATGACAGTATGTAGTAGTTCCTACCTTTACTGAAGCAAGTAGGGTTGTTGATGTGGTTCCAAGACAATTCGCCGTGAAGTCAGTTCGCTGTCAGACAATTCGCTGTTGAAATATGGACAGTTCCCCGTCAGGACAGTTTGCATGCTGGACGATTCCTCTTCATTCTGTAAATATACTTATTATTGATTAATTGATACTTTAATACCTAATTTTCAGGGGGATCTATCAAAGTCTATGTTCATTCAATAGCATAGGCTTTGGATAACAGTTATAAGTTGCACTTTTAGACAATAACTTGTTTCTAACTCGCTGTAGTTGACTTTGAATTATATTCTAGCGTCACCCATAGCTTGAATGATATTCTAGCATCACCCATAGCTAACTTCATTAATATCCATTGGTAGGAATCATTAGGAGAAACACACTGAGGTGGTTTGGCCATGTGGAGAGGATGGAGAGTGAGAGACTGACGAGGAGAGTGTATGTGAGAGAGGTGGAGGGGGAGAGAGGGAGGGGAAGGCCAAGGATGAGATAGAGGGATGGAGTGGAGAGGTATGTGAGAAGGGGGTGGTGTGAATTGGGAGCGGGGCAGTGAAATGGCGGGGGATAGAGTGACGTGGAGGTCATTTGTTTGTGGCCACCCCGTATAAGGGAGTAAGGCGTCTGGCAGTAGATAGATAGATAGGTACTACAACATCCTGGTATATTTTAAAATGACTTTGAAGAGGTACAAGTATTCAAAAGCTAGTGTACGTGCTAAATAAACTGATATGTAAATTATCATCATTCCTGTCACATATTATTGCTTTTCTTTCCGTTACAGGTGGCTTTACATTGAGTGACAAGCCAAATGGTTTCCTGTAAGCCAAGAAACCATTTACAACACTGGGTGGTAACCATATAACCAAACCATACGTGCTCCGTACGTGTCAACAAGTGGGTTGGTGGAGGGTTAATGCCCCTCCCCGTAAAACAAATAACTCAGAGTCAAATGGCCACCCTTTACGGGATTATGGCGTCTGGGATTAGATAGATAGATAGATAGTAAATAAACGATGGGGAATTGTCCTGACGGCGAAGAGTCCTAACGGCAAATTGTCTTGGTATTGTTGTGATGGCGAATTCACTTGATGGCAAATTGTCCCAAAACCTTTATATAGATGTAATATGAAGATTATTCGTATAATTCCAGAGTATGTCGATCGTTCACTTAAGGTCATTAGGCATTTATATAAATGCCAATGTCTTGTATGTAGCCTTATGTTAACTGATGAAGGAAAGATCGTAAAATGCATGATTCGCTTTTCAATATATTTATATTTTTTAAGTTAATACCCATTATTTGTTGCCATATTTTACATTTATTTTAAAAACAATAAACCACCATCACTTTTATAACTCATATAATTCAAAAACTAGTGTACTTGCTAAATAATCTATCTATCTATCTATATACCTAGGCTGCTTCCCCCAAGGAAAGGGAGGTAGCCGAGACAGGACGACTCACTCTCCATTTACTCATCCATTCAAACACATTCATTCGCATCTTAGCCCCAAAGGGGAGAACGGACAGATCCTCACCGCATCACACCGCACAAGGGTCAACTGCGCAATGCAAGCAGTGACATCCACAGCAGGGCCCGACAGCAGAACTGGTTTACCCCTGCCACATCATAACAGACCCATCCCCTTACCTGCACCTGACCTGACTAGCTGATCAGACCAAATGCGGGAGAATATCCCCTCAGGGCTGCGTCATCACTTATTCATTCACAATTTCTCTCCATTTATTTCTGTCACGCACAGCCACCCTTCCTTTCTCAACGGACATCCCTCTCGCATCCAGCGCTCTCTTCACACTGTCCATCCATCCTATTCGTGGTCTTCCTCTCAGTCTTACACCTCTCACATCAGATCTAGTTATCTTTTTCACCAGTCGCTCATTATCCATTCTCTCCATATGCCCAAACCATTGCAACACCCTCTGCTCAACTCTACCAGCCATCTCCCGAACAACTCCAGTTCTCCTTCGCACTTCATCATTTCGCACTCGATCCATACGCGTCACTCCACACATACTCCTCAGACATCTCATCTCCATTACATTCAAACTTTTCCTCTCTGCTACACCCATATTCCATGTTTCAGCCCCATATAACGCAGTCGGTACCACAACACCCTCATACAGCCTTCTCTTTACATCCATTCTAAGCGAACGACATTTAAACACTTTTTTCATTCCTCCCAGCACCTTTCCTACTTCATTTATTCTAAACTTCACTTCTGCATCTATTCTTCCATCCACAGCAACATGTGACCCTAGATATTTAAAACAATCTACCTCCTCAAGCATCTCACCATTCAAAACTATATTCATCCCCCTACCATCTATCAACCTCGTACACTTCATCACTTTACTCTTATTCTCATTTACTTTCAATTTCCTCCTTTCACACACCCTTCCAAACTCCTCTACCAACTGTCTCAATCTCTCCTCTGAATCAGTCACCAGTGCAGTATCATCTGCAAACAGCAGCTGCTTCAGATTCCACTCTCCTCCATCAACATTTACCAGACTCAGACCACCTAAAACTCTTGCATTCACCTCCCTTACAACACCATCCATGTAAATATTAAACAACCAAGGCGACATCACACATCCGTGTCGCAGCCCCACTCTCACAGGAAACCAATCACTCACAGAATTTCCCACTCTTACACACGCTCTACTATTTACATAAAAACTTTTCACCCCTTTTAGCAACCTACCATCAAGTCCATACAATCTTAAAACAGTCCACAAAGCCTCCCTATCAATTCTATCATACGCTTTCTCTAAATCCATAAATGCCCAAAACACATCCTTGCCTTTCGCTAAATACTTTTCACACACTTGTCTCACAGCAAACACCTGATCAACGCATCCCCTCCCTCTCCTGAAGCCACACTGCTCATCACTAATCACTCCCTCTGTACCCTCTCTAACTCTCATAATTAACACTCTACCATACACTTTACCTACAACACTCAACAGACTTATACCCCTAAAGCTAGTACATTCATACTTATCACCCTTGCCTTTATACAGCGGGACCACACAAGCACTTGCCCAGTCAATTGGCACCATACCTTTCTCAAAGCACACATTCAATAATCTTACTAACCAGTCAACAATAGTCACTCCACCACCCTTCAGGCATTCCACAGCACACCCATCCATACCTGCAGCTTTCCCTGTTTTCATCTCCTTTACTGCCTTCTCCACTTCCTCCTTCGTGATCAAAGAATCATTCAACTCTCCCAACACATTTATTCCTTGCACCCTTCTATCTGCCACAATCTCAGCCACCCTTTCCTCCTCTACATTTAACAATCTTTCAAAATACTCTGCCCATCTCTTCCTTACTGCATCCATCTCAATTAACATCCTTCCATCCTCTGCTTTTACTCGTTCTTCCTTCCCAGACTCTCCCTTTCGCACCCTTTTCACCTCCTTCCAAAACATTTTCTTATTCTGTTGAAAATTCTCTGCTAAATAAACTGATATGTAAATAAATGATGGGGAATTGTCCTGACGGTGAATTGTCTTGTTATTGCTGTGACGATGAATTGTCCCGACTCCGAGGCTAAGGGACAGTAAGGGCCTCACAGCCCTCACCCATCACTGTCAGAACTGGTTGGGTGGGCGGGGTTGGCTGGCTGGGTAGGGCTGGCTGATGAGGCTGGACCAGTGGACAAGTGTGTGTTGTCCAGCGCCGACAGTGTGGGGACGTTTGAGTTGCTTTCGCGCGTTCACTGAGCTGCGGACGATCCATCGTTGTAGCGAATCGTTCCCATCGTATAATGAGTGCAGGGTACTAAAATGTCGACATCGTATAAGTGAAATATCATATGATGAGGCATCGTATAACAAGGGTGTACTGTATAATCATTATGTGATTCTTTACGCAGTTGTTCATATTTTAACATGATATATATATTTTTTTAAATTAAAATGTGTTTCTGGTTTACTTACCATTCCACCATAGGCCTGTCACTTTCACACTGAATACATGTTCAGCTACAGGCACTAAAGATAGTGTTATTTATTAAGGGTAGTGAGATATGTACGTGGAGAAGGGTAGAGATGAAATCGGGCAACTAGCCATGTGTGAACAATAACAAAGAAGACAGGCTGGCACAGCCAGTTGTATATTTACCTAAATATTTTATTATTTTCCACAGAAGGGGCTACAGACACTAAGAATATTTAGGTGTTATTAAAAGTGAAAATGAGATGCATAAGTTATATGGAAATGGGTAGAACTGAAAGCGGTTACTTGTTGTATAGGTACAGTAATAAAAACAGGCTTGCACTGTATGGTGCGTATTTATGTAAATTTTATAATTTTCCACAGAAGGAGCTACAGACACTAAGAATATTTTGTTATTTATTAAAAGTGAGAGTGAGCTTTGTGGTAGGTGGGGGAGCTCACCATCCACTCACTCGATGTAGTGCTGCTCTCGGGTGTCTGCCTTTTCCTCTGCATCCTTCTTTCCTTCCATTCTCTTCTGTCTTTCTTTCCTTCATTCTTTCTTGTCCTTCTGCCTACAGGTGACTTTACACTCCCTCTTCTGTCTTTCTTTCCTTCATTCTTTCCACTTCCTTCAGCCTGTGGGTGACTCTACACTGAGTGACAAGCCAGATGGTTTCCTTTGCACCAGGAAACCATTTACTATGCTGGGTGGTAACCATAAAACCAAATTTTGGCGCCTGGTGGTTTAGTGGGTAATTATTGCGCTCCAGTCGGATTGAGCCGGTGAAGGTTTATATCCAAGGGGTGGTTGGGGTTGATTGCTCATGTAATGCCACTCAGGGATGAGTGAGGCTGGTCACTCTCATCTTAAATGTCGGGACCAACTGCCTAGCCCCGGGCTCCTACACTCCTCATGGGGCAATGTAGGATTGGATGATGGATGGATGGATGGATGGATGAGAGTGAGCTGCATAGATGGAAATGGGTAGGGTTGAAAGCAGGTGACTCTGCATGGCAAGAAGACACTGCCAGTGCCTGCCTTTGATATACATTGGGGGACAAAGGCTGTCCAGGTTATTAGGTTGTATGAATGGCCTGGTTGACAGTCAATTTTTTTTTTTTTTTTTTTTAAGTAAATTTATTTGGGTGATTAGATGATGATGATGATGATAAATGTGCCAAATTATCCTATGCCTATAGTACAGTTAATTTGACAGGCCAGAGAAAAAAATTTGGAGATATCATCCTTCAAAGATTAGCAAAAAAAAAGTTGATGGTTGCGTGAGCCTGAAGTGGCCATGACGTCATAAACCCGGCAGGCCCAGAGACAAACCAAGACTGATCCCCAGCTAAGTTGTGTAATTGGGGGAGGTGGTGGCTGAATCAGTATAGAGGCGGCCTGCAGTCCTGATGGACCCAGGTTCGAATCCCGGCTGGGGCAGGGAACAGTTTAAGTATTTGAATTTCATAAAAAGCGGACTTTCCTGATCTACCAGATTACCTGCCGACATGTTGTAAAAATACCCCCACTAATACCAATACACCAGTCCTATATGAGACAGCCCTAGCATGTACTGTATTCAATATGGACAGTGGGTGTTAGCGCCGAAGTGGTGACATGTGGAGGTGTAGGAGGACTATTGGGCCTTGGGATAGGCTACTGGCCCTGAGGTATAGGCCCTGAAGCCTTTGCCCAGAGTCAGACACATAAAAAAAAAAAAAATGTGGTTCTGCTGATTACCCAAGCTTTGTTTCATCATGCCCACATTCATGCACTCCTAATGGTAAAAAATCTGTGCTTAATATGACTGTTAATAAATAAATCAGGTTTCAGAGCTAAAACATGCTAAAGTTAGCAGATATTTCACTTTCAGATCGTCAGCACGCATTGACAGACTTCCATTTTGCATAAATATTGATTTAAAGCACAAATAAATGTACAGTATTCCCTCCAAGATCCAACTTAATAGAGTCCAAGGAATGTCCGGGACTTGGTCTTGTCTGGGACTTGGGAAAAATGCCCCTGGCCAGGTACTTATAGACCCCAGCCCAGCCGAACTTTGAAAGCCACCTAAAGAACTCCCTACTTGACATGCACAGCACCTATTTAAGACCCTATTCACACAAATTAGGGACATAAACCATAAAATAAATGAAAAGTAACCAGAGAATGAGAAATTAGAAGTAAGGAAAATACTGTATTTAGCGGTGTACAGGTTACTTATGACACGCCTGTGGCCGTCGTGAAGGCTAACCCGCCTCCTCTGTGGCTCTGACAGTGGTGAAGGTGCACTTGAAGCATGTACAGTAATCCATTGTTGCGCTGCACTTCATCCTTTGCACTGTGAATTATAGTTGTTTAACACTGCACATTCTGTTCTTATTTGTGCTATGCCAGTTGCAGCATGCCAGTGTTGCATTCTGCACTTAATCCTTTTACACTCTGAATTCTAATTTCTTAACACTGTACAACACTGTAAATTCCCATGTGGTCTAGTGGCGAGGTATTGCAGTTTATTAACTGTTAATTCACAAAAGCGAGCATGTGGGCAGCCATGGCGATGAGCTTGCAGTCACTACGGTAGGTAGGCAGCAAATGGGGAAGATACAGGGGTGCTCTAGTGGATGTCGCCGGAACTACACGCCAAAACACGGCTGTTCGTCACCTCGCGGCAAATTTAGAGTAGGGATGAACATATATCTGTTTTTTATTTATTTATTTTTTTTTACGTAAGCCCAAAATGTCTGGGACTTGGGGTGTCCAGGACTTGGGCGTCTGGGTCTTAAAGGGATTACTGTATTTGCATTGTAAATCAGAAGGCATGTTTTCAAGCTATAGGTGGAACACTTCTGCCAACTTTAGCAAATTTTTGTTTTGAATCCTGAATTTTTATTAATAGTCAAAGTAAACACACATTTTTGACCAGATTTCAGATAATTAGGGGTGTATGAACCTATATGGTGATGAAGATTATAACAGCCTGACATACACAACTTAACCTAACCTAACAGCCACCTTTCAAGCAAAATCAGCCCTAACACTGGCTTAAGCCATTGGTAGGGATTTAAAAATCTTATTCCCTAGGTCAGACTGGCTGTTACCAAAAAAATGTTCAAACATCACCAGTTCATAAGACAAGAAATCAGATAACCAAATACTCCACAGTGGTCTAGCTGTTTACAGTCAGGCCTATCTAGGAGGAAAAAACATTGAAATATTTCGTTTTTTGTGACATTCCCTATGCATTACTGCCCAATTTTAGGGCTAGATGCTCGTGGAGTTGGGACCAAGCAATACTTATACTGATTCAGTTCATAAATCACTTCATTACGACTTTATCAACTCTAATCTTGGTGCTACCGAGTTTTCCTACAAGTGTTGCAAGGTTCGCTGTCACCACTAGTCTCTTTAAAACCAACAAAACTCTTCACTAAAGCACAAACATAACTTGCTTCATCTTTAAGAGAACTATCACACTAAGTCTTACATGCCTAGCATGATAATAACAGCTGAATATCACAGAAATCTTACCTGTACTGAAGTATGATTCCCAGACATTGACTGCCACTCTCAGCTGAGAGTGGCAGTCAACTGTGGCCCTGGCTTGTGACGTCACAGTGAGGGTGCATGTTTCGCATGAGGTACGATAATCTCCAACTTTGACTGACCATTTTTTCATAAATATTAAATCGGAGAGAAGAAATAGATATTCCAATGATTAAGAGTGACCTTTTTATTATGTTATGTAACTTGTACACGACTGTCAATCAGTCCATTATAACTGACATTTTGAAGAGCCTTTTATCTTATTGTAAAGCTTATAAAGTAGTGGTAGGTGGGGGCACCCATCATCCACCCACTTAGTGTAGTGGTACTCTGTTTTTTTTAGGGTAGCTGTACATTGAGTGGCAAGCCAAATGATTTTCTGTAAATCAGGAAAGCATTTACAACGCTGGGTGTTAACCTTATAATCAACCACAAGTGTTCTCTACGTGGCAACAAGTGGGTTGGCGGAGGGTTAGTGCCCCTCCCCGGAAAACAACTAACTAAAAATATGAACAAGAAGCCTCAGACCAGGACTGACCAAATGGTGATGACTAAGGACCTAACAAAGGACATGGTACGGATTGCAACATGGAATGTAAGGGTTGCAAATGATGAAGTGAAACAGAGAGAGATTTTGTCTAGGTGCTTGAGGGTGCGAATGTGGATGTAGGCTATGTGGATTAACTGAAACTAAATGAAGAGGTGAGACTGTGAGAGAAAGGGAGTATGGATGGGGTATATGCACGGGAGTAGGTGAGAATGAGATGGCAAAAGAAGGAGTTTGTATTGTTGTGAATAACAGACGGAAGGAGAGTATAAGAGAGTATGGATCAGTTGGTTTGAGGATTGTGTGGGTAAGATTGAAAGCTGGACTACAAATGTAGGCGATTGTGTGCGTGTCTGTGCCAACACAAGATCGTAAGCAAGCAGAGTGAGAGAAGAGTTCTGGACGAGTGTGGAAGCATGCATGGAAAAGTTTGAAAGGAATGAGAAAGTTGTTTTTGATTGCCGATATGAATGGTAAAGTAGGGAATGTGAAGGTGGATGGAGTAGTTGGTGAGTGGGGTGTGCCTGCTGAGGTAGATGAGAATGGCAGTGCTTTAGTGGACATTTGTGTTGGGAGGGGGATGTTGATAGCCAATACCCTCTTCAGGCACAAAATGATCCATAGGTATACGTGATGAGTGATGAGAAGGGTGGGTGGTGAACTGAATGAAAGGAAGGCAATGATTGATTACGTGTGTGGAGATGAAAGGATGGGGTGTGTAATGGATGCAAGAGCATATAGAGGTTGGGGGAGTGGACTTTCTGACCACCACCAATGGTGGTGAGAATCAAGGTCCAAGTGAAATGGAGATATAAAGAAGGGAAGGACAGGAGGAAGTAGTATATGCAAGGAGGATGGAAAGGTTACAAGAAGATGACAAAAAGGCAAAATATAAGATGGAAGTGGAGGAGCAATTGGATAAATATGGATTGAAGCAGATGGGGGATGTGGAAGGTGTGTGCAAGATGTTCACCGAAGAAATTTGTGCAGCATGTGAGGTGGTGTGTAGGGTGAAGAGAAGACGAAAGCGGGTGCAAGGAACAGCATCGTGGAGGGAAGAGGTGAGCGAGGCTGTGGCACAAAAGAAGAAAGCATACAGTGAGTAGATGAGAAACAGGGGCGTGGAAGAAGTTGAGAGACGGAAGAGAGAGTTATATGTAGAATGGAAGAGAGAGGTGAAAAGATTAGTAAGAGAGGGAAGAAGAAAGTGGATGAGAAATTTGGAAGGATTTTGAGTGTAAAGTGGAAGGAATGTAAGAAAATGTTTTGGAAAGAGGTAAAGAGAGTTAGACAGGGTGTCAGAGAAGTTAGCTGGGGAGTGAAAGATAAAAATGGTAGATTATTAGTGGAGAAAGGAGAAAAAGTGAGTAGACGGAGAGAGCACTCTACGGAATTGTTGAACATAGAGAATGAAAGTAATGAGAGTATAAGTGGCTGGGGAATGGCTGGGAGACAGAGGGATGAGAGAAGAGAGGAAGAAATCAGTAGGATGGAAGTTCTAGAAGCAATAAAAAAAGTCCAAATGGGGAAAGCCCCAGGAATTGGTGGAGTGTGTGGTGAAATGTTGAAGCATGGGGGAGAGATAGTAGAAGAATGGATGTGGAAGACATGCAGATTGGCCTGGGAGAAAGATAGAGTCCCGGAGGATTGTAAGTCAGGTATAATTATTCCCCTGCACAAAGGAAAAGGGGAAAAAGAAGTGTATGGCAATCATAGGAGCATTTGTCTTCTTAGTGTAATAGGAAAAGTATACGGTAGGATACTTATTGACAGAGTTAGGGAAATAACAGAGGAATTAGTTGGAGAAGAACAGGGTTTTAGGAGGGGAAGAGGTTGTGTAGTTCAGGCATTCAGTCTTAGATCTATAGTTGAAAAGTTGCCAGAGAAGGCAAAGAAATTGTACCCAGCCATCATGGATTTGGAGAAAGCATGTGACAGGGTGGGTAGCCAAGGATTTTGGAAAGTATTAAGAATATATGTAGTAGATGGGTAGTTGTTGAATGCTGTGAAGAGTATGAATGAGGGTGCTAAGGCTGCAGTGCATGTGGATAGTGAACTGAGTGACTTTTTCTGTTTGAAGGTTGGGTTGAAACAGGGATGTGTCCTGTCTCAATGGGTGTTCAATCTGTATGTGAATGGGGTTATAAAAGAGATACAAAGTAGGGCCGTGGATGTTGGAGTGGCCCTAATGAGAGAGGGCAGTGCTTGGAAACTCCCTGTACTGTTGTTTGTAGATGACACTGTGTTGTTAAGTGAAGATGAAGAAGACCTGCAAGGCTTGGTGGCTGAGTTTGGGAGAGTGTGTAAGAAATGGAATCTAAAGGTGAATGTAGGGAAGAGTAAGATTATGGTCTTTGAGAGAAGTGAAGTCAATGAATGTACAGTGAGGTTGGATGAGGTGGAAACGGAAAATGTGAGTGCGTTTAAGTACTTGGGTAGTGTGATGAGTAAGGGTGGAAGTGAAGCGTGTGAAGTGCTTGAAAGAGTACAGCAAGGAAGAAAGGTTGCTGGTTCCTTGAAAGCAGTGATAAGAAACAGGGAAGTGAACGTGGAAGTGAAAAAGTTACTACATGACAGTATTGTGATAGCAACTTTAACATATGAAAGTGAAGCTTGGACCTTGTTGGAGGGACAGTCAAGAGTGAGAGCAGTGAAAATGAGTTATTTGAGAGGAGCCTGTGGAGTCACATAGAAAGACAGACTGACAAATGAAGATGTGAAGGAGTGTTGTGGATGTGACAGGAAGCTTTAGGAGAAACACAATGAGGTGGTTTGGCCATGTGGAGAGAATGGAGAGTGAAAGACTGATGAGGAGAGTGTATGTGAGTGAGGTGGAAGGGGGGAGAGGGAGGGGAAGGCCAAGGATGAGATGGAGGGATGGAGTGGAGAGGTATATGAGAGAGGAGTGTGTGATCTAGGAGCAGGGCAATGAAATGGCGGGGGACACGGTGACACGGAGGAGATTTGTTTGTAGCCACCCCTTGTGG
Source organism: Coenobita brevimanus (assembly GCF_032717465.1). Classification (NCBI taxonomy): domain Eukaryota; kingdom Metazoa; phylum Arthropoda; class Malacostraca; order Decapoda; family Coenobitidae; genus Coenobita; species Coenobita brevimanus. The sequence goes on from NC_137051.1 coordinate 21,661,083, forward strand.
GATTAAGGCATCTGGCAATAGATAGATAGATAGATAGATCATTTATGAAGGCTCCACCAAGATTGCTTGCATCGGCCTTGGTCACCTAAATGTGGCTGTCCATGCTCCTTGATCCCTTTCAGCCTCCTTATTCACTCCCTTATCCCTGAGGTCACACTCTGTGGCCTCCTCCCAGGTCTTTTTTCCCTGTCACCACCCTACTTCCAACATTCACACTTCTCATCTTCCACACCCAGTTGTCATCTTCCATGCTTTCAACATGCCCAGACCATCTCATTCTACCTCTCCTCATCACATTAGTACATTCCAGGCTCATCCTTCCTCAACTATTCATCTTAATCCTAGTATCCCCAGGTCACATTCAAGGCACACACTACAGATCCATCTAATCATTGTCATTATTGTATGAATTGGTCCTACAAGCTTTCTTCCTTTTCTGCCCAGGTATAAAGCATTACACACCTGACACATACCACATGCAAAGGTTCCTTAGCATAAAGGGAGAGCTGTCTCATTATAGGAGAGGCAACAGCTCTCTGAGGTTCCTCCATCCATTCCTTACCTGAGCCACAGAGCCAGCTTCAGCTCCACTTCCAGCACACAACACATCCCCAAATAATAAAACTCCTCCACATACTTGAGAGATTTTCCAGCAAGATCAATCCTTTCATGCCTGACAGTCCATATATGCTCTCTTTGACACAGTGCTTACACTAAATCAGCATTATTTCGCAGTCTGCTTCGAAGTCCACCACATCTCCTATGCATCCACTTATTGCTAACAACTGCATAAGATGGAGTTACTTCACACTCCCTTCTGGCAGACTACACATGGCTACACTCCCTCTCCTATTGACAGTACTAGCACCAGCCCTAGATATCACCACTTTTATTTTATCTGCATTTACTCTCAAACTCTTTTGCCCCATTTCATCTCTCCATTTCCTAAATATTTTCTCTGCCTTCATTTTATTCTCTGCACCCAACATCATTAGCATACATCTCCCGTGGGTGTCCATTTCTGAAGTAGATAGAGAGCGCCAAGCATCATGACAAACAGTAAGGGGCTCAAGACTGACCCTTGATGCAAATCAACATTCATGGAAAACTCATCATTCAGATCTCCATTTACTCTCGTCTGGTGCAAGCACCCACATATACAGTATAGCCATAATCGAATCTAACCAGCCACTCCTCAGTCCCATGCTTTCTCATTGCCTATTTCACTGCCTCCTTAGGGATTCTGTCAGAGACTTCTCCAAAACTTCCTTTCAGTCTTCCCTTTGCCAGGCATAAATCCAAACTGCATCTCATCAGTATTCACTTTTTCCCTTATCGTACCTACAGGGACTCTTTCCATTACCTTCATTATCTGATCCAAAAGTTTTATTCCTGTTTAATTTCCTCTTTCCAGGTCATCACCCTTCCCCTTATACAGATATACAGTCACATTCTTCAGCCAGTCATCTGGGCCAAGCCACTCATACATAATTGAATTATCAAATCCGTAACTTAACCTACCCTTGTATCTCTTGAGGACTTTAACATTTCTTCAGTCAACCCAGACACAGCTGCTGCATTCCCTAACTTATCCTGCTTATTGCCTTGCTCACAGTAGCAGCAAAAATCAAAGACCAAGGGCCAAAGAGTGGATCCACTGACTTCTAACCTTCCTGGTTGCAGTAAACTCCACATTCAGCAGTCGGTAATAATGCTCTCTCCTGGTATCTTTAATATCTTGACTGTACAGGTGGGTCCCATTATATGAGTGGGATATGTTAATTGAGGACTGCATCAACAGCAAAAACTCTCGACATATAATGGAGTACATACAGCTACTGCAAATTGACTTAGGACCTCCCCCCCCACAAGATATTAAAAAACACAAAAATCATAGTATATCACAATATTTGTTCATGAAATGTCATTCATTAATATGAAATCATATTTCCCTTGTTTTTCAGGACCAGTTGGATGCATTTTGGCATGGAATCACTTAGATTTCTAAAGTAATCTAAGGACATTTCTTTGCACCAAACATTTGTCAGTTCAGTCTTGAGGTTGTCCAGATTGGGTGTCTTCTTCTTTGCTATGATTTTCTTCATCTTTGCCAAACAGTTTTCTATCGGATTTAGATCCGGACTGTTGCCAGGCCAGTCAAGGACCTCAATCCGATTATCCTGAAGCCATTTTGCCACCTTTCTTGACTTGTGACATGGAGCTGAATCTTGCATGAAAAAGTCGCACCCATGAATAGCAAAAAAGTTTAACAAATAATCTTTCAGAACTTGAATGAACCGGCCACCATTCATCATCAAGATCTTAGGAAGAAAGTAGAGGCCTCCCTTTCCCATTTCGCCTGAGAAACACCCCCAGACCATTGGTGATAGTGGGTGCTTAACAGTTGGCACCTTGTATGCAGGGTCAAATTGACTACAGGAGGCAGGGCGATGAGCCTTGGCAGAACGCACCTGGAACACTTGATATGTGCTTTCATCAGAAAACAACTTTTCTCCACTCATCCGATGTCCATGCGCATACTTCCTGGCAAACTGGATGTGTTGCTTCTTCATGCAGTTGGTGAGAAGCGGTTTCTTGGCTGCGGTGTGGCTTGGCAAACCTAGTTCCTTCTGCATGCGGTGTTGGATAGTTTGAACTGAGATGTCTTGTAACAGCTGGGGATGCATTCTCTTCAATTCTGCTGCTGTCAGTCGAGGATTCTTGATTACTTCTCTCTTCAGAAGTGTATCTGTACCTGTGGAAGTCGTCCTTTTCTTTCCATTGCCATGCTTGTGCTCTGGTATGACATCAGGTGGCAGGCTGCGCGCTGCAGCAAGAATCTTCATGATGGTTGACTGTGCGCGTCCAGTACGTTCATAAATCATGTTCATAGGGTCATTATCCTCCCTCCATACAGTGATATGGACCCTTTCATCCCGTGAGCAGTACTTTCCAGGCATGACAACACGTCTCTAGGAAATAACAGAGTAAACAGTAATGCATATGAAGAAAGAGGGAGGTGCAAGCTCAGCGTGACGGGAACACATACTCCCACTCTAGCTTCTGGGCAAGCACTGACGCACTGCGTGTTTCACCACCTCCAGCCAGCACCAGAGGAGTTGCCAGTTTCTTCTTGCCCCCCAAATTAACTTGGTTGAGGTGGAAACACAAAGCAAAGACAGACAACTCTCCCATAACAATTCTGTGTGTAGGTCCTAAGTCAATTTGCAGTGGGTGTAACTCATGGTAAAAACAGGATTAGGTTAACTGACCCCCACTAACCCAGGTCCAGGTAATTTTTTGGAAGAATAAAGGTTATAGACACCTTATACACCTGTATTACTTTCTTATGCCCCATAATAATACTGTAGTAATAGTAGTAGTTGTTCCCTAGGCAGTCTGGCCGAACAGCCCCGAGTCCCTTAGGAAGGCCATAGCCAAGACCGGGCTTTCCCACAGAGCTCTCAAAGAGTGTATGTTGTGTTGTTGGTGTAGGTGATTGTGTGCAATGCAGTTTTCCATAATGTGCTTAATAGTATGGGGGTGCTGTGTTGCATCCTGGACAGGCATCAGCGACGGAGTCATCCAGCCTCTTCTGGTAGCTTAAGAGGGCTGGATGGTGCCCACATCTCAGCCTGGCCAGGTGGACCCTGTCCTCATGAGGAAGATAGGATTCAGAAGGGTGGATGTCAGGAGGCTGTGCATGCAGCTGTGTGTTGTCTTTAAGTGACTAAATGGAGCGGCGAGTGATCTGAGTGTGGATATGCTTCTGGAAGCTGGTCTGAGGTGGATGAGGGGGGAGAGATTATAGTATTTGTGTATGGTATCGTGTGCTGGGTGTTATTTTGATGTTCCTTGGTGTGGGTGGATGTGCTGCCATGTACTGTAGTGGATGTTGTGGGTTTGTGGAGGCTGCAGCGAGAAACTGGGTGCCTCTCATGTCTAGGTGATCCTTGACTTTGAGGACTTTGGTTTCTTGATGTAGGTGGTCTGTGGGTGTAGTAGCTGTGCAGCCTATGATTCTTTTTAGGGCCTTGTTCTGTATGGTCTGTAGAGTGTTGTAGTGTGTTTTGGTGAGGTTAGAAGCCCAGGCAGGGCTTGCATAATTCATCACTGAACGTATGTATTGTTTGTATACAGTGGTGGTGGTTTCTCTGTTGTGTCCGAATGTTGTATGGGCAAGTGACCTCAATGCATTGAGTCTTGGTGTTATTTTATTTTTAATGTTTGTGATGTGTTGTTTAAATGACATTGATGTATTGTATGTTACACCAAGGATTTTGTGTGTGTGTGTGTGTGTGTGGTAGGGGAGTGTTGTTTATGGTGAGGTGTGGGATGTGACTGTGTTCTGCTGTCCAGTTTGTGAGAAGGGTCATTGTAGATTTGGCTGGGGCTATTTTGAGCCTGTTTGTGGTGAACCATTCGTGTAGTGTGTTGAGGTAAGGTTGAATGATGTGTGCAGCTGTGTATGTGTTTTGGTGCATACATGTAAGTGTTATATAGGAAGGTATGTGTATCTGTGGTGTGTGGGTACATCGTGCATGTATAGGTTAAAGAGTGTAGGGGACAAAACAGATCCTTGGGGGATGCCGTTTGTGAAGTTTCTGATGTTAGAAGACTGACCGGCGAATGTTACATGTGCATATCTGCCTGCTAAGTAGTTTGCCAGCCATCTTATTGTGTTATTGTGCATGTTTGTGTTGAGTATTTTGTTTGTGAGGTTGTGGCGGGGGATGGCATCAAAAGCTTCGCTAATGTCTAGTGTGATTAGGAGTGTTCTGTGTGGTGGCCTAGCTGAATTCATGCCACTGAAAACTCTCTGTGTAAGGTCTGTAAGAAGGGTGTTTGTGGAGTGTAGTGGCCTAAAGCCATGTTGTGACTGGGCTAGGGGAATGTGAGGTGTGACTAGTTGTAGTACCAGTCGTTCAGTGACTTTAGAGGGGGTGCAGAGGAGTGTGATGGAGCAATGTGAGGAGGGTAACGTGGGGTTTAGGGATAGTGATGATATTGCCATGCTTCCAGATGTTGGGTATTATGTTGTGTGAGTAGCTGTAGTTTGATATGTTGGTGAGTGCTTGTATGCCTTGTGGTCCTTGCTTTGTTGTCTGGTCCACAGGCAGGTGAGTGCTTGAGGTTGTTAATGATGTGCTTCGTCTGGTTGTAAGTGAAAGGTGCGTAGTCTGGGTCTGTGGGGAACTGTCTCTTACATTGGATGATACGTCGGTCTTTGGGATGGAGGTTTAGATGGCAGACTTGTGAAAAGTGATTGATGAGAGTGTTTGCTTGTTGTTTGTTTGAGGGTATGGTGTCTGTTGTTGTGATGGCAGCGTGTGATTGTGTGGTATTGCTGTTGGAAAATGTGATGCTGTTTAGTGTTTTGTAGAGTTTTGCTGATGTTTGTTTTGTGGTCAAGTGTTTGGAGGTAATTTTTCCAGTTTAGTGTTTGCTGTTCTGATATTTTATTGCTTATTTGAGTATTGAGTTCTTGTATCTGTTGTACAGTGTCTTGTGTATGGGGTGTTGGGGAGTGTTGCAGTGTGTCGCATTGTCTGATGAGGCCTTGAATTTCTGGTGTGAAGATGGGGTTGTCTCTCTTTCTGTTGCCCCTAGGGATGTGTCTTTTGTCTGCATTTTGTATAATTGTATTGAAAGTGTGCACAGCGGTGTTGATGTTTGTGATGGGTGTACTGTTTAGTGTTTCGAAATGTTGTTCTGTTTCAGTTACAAAGACCTCCCAGTTGGCTCTCTTAAAATTAGTGTATGTGTGTTTGTAGCCAGCTGGGGTGATTCTGGTTTTGGTAGTGATGATGATTGGGAGGTGATCAGAACCTAGGGTTTTGACCACTCTTCATGATGTAGTGGGGACGAGGTTTGGGGAGCAGAAGGTGATGTCTGGAGATGATGGGAGGAAGAGGGCTTGGTGTGGGATATGGGTATGTTGGTCTAGATTGTTCAGTATGGAAAGATGATTCTGTCTGGGATTGTAGTACCAGCCCTCTGTCTGTGTCAGGGTTGTTGACATGTCAGGCCGATGACTTGGCATTGAAATCACCACCTAGGATGATGTTGGGTATATTAATGGTGTTGTGTATCTGTGGGGAGTAATTGTGTGGTACTGTGGGGGATGACTGGGGGGGAATGTATGTGTTAGCAATTGTTATGTGTGATTTGTTACCAGTGCGTATTTTAATTGATTGTATTTCTGTTGTGGTGTCATATGGGGGGAGAAGTGACTTTGTGTGTGCACTGGTATCTGCAAAGTTGATGGGTTTGTGTACCAGGGTGATGAGTCCACCGCCATCGCCATCGGCCCAGTCTTGTCGAATGGTGGTGAAGTTATGAAATGTTGATGTTTTCTGTGCTTTGTGTAGTTTTCTTTCCTGTAAGATGGCAATGTGTATGTTCTGTTGTTTGATGAATTGTGTGAGTTCTTGTTTTTTGGTGTTTATGCCATCTGTGTTTAACTGAATGATGTTTATGTTGTGTGTGCGATGTGTGTTGGCTGCTGCAGCACAGGGGGGGAGGTGGTGTGGGTGGAGGGGAAGGGGTAGGAGGAGGTTGTGATGGAGGTAAGGGTTGAGGTGGATTAGGATGGGTTGGAATGGGAGGAGTTGGGGGACTGGATGGTGTGGGAACGATCGGTAGGTTTGGCTGTGGAGGTGTGAAGGAAGTTGGAGTAGAATTGGAAGGGGGGTTGGTGGGTGGGGGGAAGGAGCATAAGGAGCTGGTCCAGGTGTTTCGTTTAGTTTCGTTTTTAAATGCTCCAACATGCTTGCAAGTGTCGGCCTTGGTCACCTAATGGCGGCTCTCCACGCTGCACGATCCATTGCAGCCTCCCTGTTCAGTCACCTAACCCTAAGGTCACACTTAATGACCTCGTCCCATGTCTTTCTCGGTCTACCCCTCATAACCTCACCCCCAATATTAACACTTCTCACCTTCCTCACCCAATTATCATCCCCCATCCTCTCCACATGTCCAAACCACCTCAATCTTCCTTTCCTCATCACAACACCAATACATTCCAGTCCCATCCTACCTCTCAACTCTTCCATTGTAAACCCAGCCCCTCCAGGCCTTGGACGCAGGGACGCACTGCACATCCGCCTAATCATTGTCATTTCTGTATGTCTGAGCCTGCGAATATCTTCCTCCTTCACTGCCCAGGTCTCACTTCCATACAGCATTACACTCCTAACACATGCTGCAAACAAAGACCCCTTAGCACGTAGGGAGAGCCCTCTCAATGTCAGGAGAGGCAAGAGCTCCCTGAACTTCTTCCAACCACTTCTCACCCTAGCCACAGAGCTAGCTCCATCCCCACCTCCAGCACACAACATGTCTCCCAAATAACAAAACTCTTCCACACACTCAAGAGATTCACCAGCAAGTTCAATCCTTTCACGTCTGACAATCTCCACCTGCTCACCCCGGCACGCCGTACACATAAAATCAGCATTATCTCGCAGTCTACCTCTGATACCACTACATCTCTATGCACCCATTTATCACACACACCGCACAAGATGGAATTACTTCCCACGCCCTTGTGGCAAACTGCACATGGCCACTCTCCCTCGTCTTTGACAGTACCGCCACCAACCCTAGATATCATCACTTTTGTTTTATCTGCATTTACCCTTAAACCCTTTTGCCCCATACCATCTCTCCACTTCCTAAACCTTTCCTCCGCCTCCCTTTCATTCTCTGCAATCAACACCAAATCATCAGCATACAACAACTCCCACGGGAGTCCGTTTCTAAAGTCACGTGAAAGGGCTTCATGTACCATGATAAACAACATGGGACTCAAGACTGACCCCTGATGCACACCAACATTCACGGAAAACTCATCACTCAAATCTCCATTCACTCTCACCTGGGTGTGAGCACCCACAAACATGGCCATAACCACCCTAACCAGCCACTCCTCCAAGCCAAGCTTTCTCATTGCCGACTTCACCACCTCTCTAGGGACTCTGTCAAAGGCCTTTTCCAAATCAACAAAAACAAAATAAAGATCCCTTCTCCTACCAATATATTTTTCCTGAAGCTGTCAAACAATGAATATGGCATCAGTGGTCCCCCTACCTGGCATGAACCCGAACCGCATCTCATCAATATTCACTCTTTCTCTAATCATACCTTCTAAAACTCTCTCCATTACCTTCATTATCTGATCTAAAAGCTTTATACCTCTATAATTTCCTCTTTCCAGGGCATCACCCTTCCGTTTATACACATTTACAATTACACTCTTCAGCCAATCATCTGGGACAACACACTCATAAATAATCCTATTTATCAGGTCAGTGACTAAACTCACCCCTATATCGCCTGAGGCCTTCAACATTTCGGCAGTCAACCCAGACACACCTGCTGCCTTCCCCACCCTCATCCTGCCTATTGCCTCACTCACAGTAGCAGCTTGTGTAATGTTTTTTGGATGCAAGTGTTGCACGTGTAATGGGTCCAGTTCTTGCAGGAATTGCACTGAACTGAACCCTTTGTCTGTTGGCTCAACGTGATATGTTTTGAGCATGTTGGACATATGTATTTGTTAGTGGGTCCTGGATTGCTCTCAATGTCCCCGGCTAGACGAAGTCGTCAAGAAATGACAGCCGGGGAGTCATTTCTCAGTGTAGAAAAAATGGTGTTGTTGTGTGTGTTGTGTTGGGAGATGCAGTACTTGCCCAGGCGACCGAAGCCACTCCCAGGTACTTGAGCCCTGTGATGGGCCGGGGGGGTTTGTACATAATTGTGGTTATGGGAGCAGATGGATGGAGGAAATAGCACGAATGAAGTACAGTAAACAGCTGTCGCTGTATCCTGTGCTGTTGGCTCGGCTCAGTTAAAGCAATATCCGGCAAAATTATGGAACATCCGACACCGAAGTGGGAAGTAACCAGTGGTTCTGTGCAGTATCGGGATGCGAGGCGTATCAACCAGCTCGTATGCGGTAGCCAACCGGCGCCTGGGAAAACCCCACAGCGTGCCAGCCAAGGAGAACACCCACAATATGCCAGCCAATCAGAATTCGTTGCCTCCGGTACGCTGAGCCTACTGTCACTCTCTCATTCTCTCGTGCATCTAATTCAGTGAAGATGTACCTGCGCGCTCTGCTCTTGTGACCATGCGGTGGTAAAACCCTAGTGCTGAGACTTGCTCTGTGGCCTCCCATGCCCTGCTTGTTGCTGTTGCAAAGCTTGTGGCCTCTCAGTGCTTTGTGCCGTAGTGCTCTATTGTGATTCTGAAATTACTGTACACGTAATTATTACCACTAGACCACACAGGATTAAGTGCACTTAACTGTACTGCATTGTGTACAGCTCTACCCTCCATTGATGCCAACACCTGGTGAGTACATAGTACACGATGTACTGTATTACTGTACTGTATGAATACTGGATTGCATTTTTTGTATAATTTTCATCTTTTACTCATGGGAAAATTGTGAGGATAGAGGGTTGAGAAGTGCAGGATGAATAAATCCACTGAAAAAAAACCATGTCCTTCGTTGGCAGAAAGTGTGATGCCTGTGTAGTTTTCTGCCTAATGAACCAACTCTAACTACCAGTGAGTTTACAGTATCTTACAGTATCTTGGCAAGTCCATTCTGTTAAATGGAAAAATAAACTGAAGAAATAATTCTTGAGAATTTATTAGTCAGCTGATGATTTGGAAAGTAGTGTTGTACAGTAGAATAATATAGAATTGTCACACTTGCTCACAGTTATGTAAATGGCTGTAGCCCACCAATTTATTCCTTACCTGACGGCCGTTACTCCACTCCTCACTCACCACTCAGCTGGTTTGCAGATAATACAGTAGATATATACAAACTGTTAGCATGGTAATTTCATCCAACAAAACAAACCTATATTTCTGTCATTTGTATTTTATCTTCTCAGCCAGTGGAAATACATTCTAATATGATGTATAAATTCATCTTAGAACACTTTGCACTGGCAGAGAAGATAAAATATAGCAGATAGAAGTGAAGGTTTGTTTTGTTGGATAAAATTACAGTAATCCCTCATTTATCCGGATATAATAGAGCCAAAGACATATCCGGGTAGTGGCAACATCTGAATAATGAACACTGTTCCCCTACCACACACAGACCTTACCCTGACCCACCTCCAACCTATACCTAACTTATATGTACAGTACCTTTGCTTAATTTGACAGTGTTTTCTGGTCATTCAGGCATATTTATACATCAAAACTCACACAGGCATATCAAAAGTAATGATAAACACCAAGAAAACCATGCAGAAAAACCACTGAAAACCAAAAAACACTCTACGTATACACTACTGTATGTACAGTACCTCTCCTTATTGTGATAGTGTTTTCAGGTCATTTGGGCATATTTTGGCATCAAAACATACATAGGAATCGTTTTCGTTTTCGTTTTTAAAGGCTCCAACATGCTTGCATGTATCGGCCTTGGTCACGTAATGGCTGCACTCCACTCTGCACGATCCATTGCAGCCTCCCTGTTCAGTCCCTTAACCCTAAGGTCACACTTAATGACCTCGTCCCATGTCTTTCTCGGTCTACCCCTCATAACCCCACCCCCATTATTAACACTTCTCACCTTCCTCATCCAATTATCATCCCCCATCCTCTCCACATGTCCAAACCATCACAATCTACCTCTCCTCATCACAACACCAATACACTCCAGCCCCATCCTACCTCTCAACTCTTCCATCGTAAACCCAGCCCTTCCAGGCCTTGGACGCTGGGACGCACTGCACATCCACCTGATCATTGTCATTTCTGTACGTCTGAGCTGGCGAATATCTTCCTTCTTCACTACCCAGGTCTCACTACCATACAGCATTACACTCCTTACACATGCTCCATAGCACGTAGGGAGAGTCCTCTCAATGTCAGGAGAGGCAAGAGCTCCCTGAACTTCTTCCAACCACTTCTCACCCTAGCCACAGAGCTAGCTCCATCCCCACCTCCAGCACACAACATGTCTCCCAAATAACAAAACTCTTCCACACACTCAAGAGATTCTCCAGCAAGTTCAATCCTTTCACGTCTAACAATCTCCACCTGCTCACCCCGACACACCGTACACATAAAATCAGCATTATCTCGCAGTCTACCTCTGATACCACTACATCTCTTATGCACCCATTTATCACAAACACCGTACAAGATGGAATTACTTCCCACGCCCTTGTGGCAAACTGCACATGGCCACTCTCCCTTGTCTTTGACAGTACCGCCACCAACCTTAGATATCATCACTTTTGTTTTATCTGCATTTACCCTTAAGTCCTTGTGCCCCATACCATCTCTCCACTTCCTAAACCCTTCCTCCGCCTCCCTTTCGTTCTCTGCAATCAACACCAAATCATCAGCATACAAGAACTCCAATGGGAGTCCGTTTCAAAAGTCACGTGAAAGGGCTTCAAGTACCATGATAAACAACATGGGACTCAAGACTGACCCCTGATGCACACCAACTTTCATGGAAAACTCATCACTCAAATCTCCATTCACTCTTACCTGGGTGTGAGCACCCACATACATAGCCATAACCACCCTAACCAGCCACTCCTCCAAGCCAAGCTTTCTCATTGCCCACTTCACCACCTCTCTAGGGACTCTGTCAAAGGCCTTTTCCAAATCAACAAAAACAAAATAAAGATCCCTTCTTCTACCAATATATTTTTCCTGAAGCTGTCAAACAATGAATATAGCATCAGTGGTCCCCCTACCTGGCATAAACCCAAACTGCATCTCATCAATATTCACTCTTTCTCTAATCATACCTTCTAAAACTCTCTCCATTACCTTCATTATCTGATCTAAAAGCTTTATACCTCTATAATTTCCTCTTTCCAGGGCATCACCCTTCCGTTTATACACATTTACAATTACACTCTTCAGCCAATCATCTGGGACAACACACTCATAAATGATCCTATTTATCAGGTCAGTGACTAAACTCACCCCTATATCGCCTGAGGCCTTCAACATTTCGGCAGTCAACCCAGACACACCTGCTGCCTTCCCCACCTTCATCCTGCCTATTACCTCACTCACAGTAGCAGCATCAATCAAAGGCCAAGGGCCAGATACTGAATCTGCTGGCTCCAAACCTTCCCTGTCCCAGTCAAACTCCTCATTCAACAACCGGTTATAATGCTCTCTTCATGCATCTTTAATATCCTCACTGCTCACTACTACCCTTCCTTCATCATTCTTCACACACTGCTCACCTATAATATCCTGATTATCCCTCTTCACCTGAACCTGCCACCCTAAATATCATATTTTTCCTTTCCCAATGATTCAGGTTATCAAGTAATAGTCTTTGTGACTCAGACTTTGCCCTGTATACCTCTCTTCTAGCCCTCTGCTTGGCAGCCAAATATTCCTCTTTGCCACAACCCTTCTTCCATTCCCGGAAAAGCCTTCTTTTCTCCTTAACTGCAGCTTCTACACCCTCATCCCACCACCAAGTTACTTTATGTCTTGGTGGTCCTCTTGTCCAACCGCAAGTTACATCAGTAACTCTCAAGAAATTGTTCTTCAGGGCTCTGTACTGTTCATTAACGCCTCTGTCTACAGCTTCCTATTCAGCCACCACTCTCCTCAACTCGCTATAGAAGGCATTCCTTACTACTTGGTTTTTCAGCTTCCATATTTTCCTTTTAGGTACATAAATCCTCTTTTTCATCACTTGTTCTTTAAGCACCATATCACAAATCAATAGTTTGTGCTGCTGCACACACTCCTCACTTCCTATTACTTTAACATCTCTCACTAACCTCCTATCGGCCCTCCTAACCAGAAAATAATCTATCTGACTGCTATTTCCCCCAGACTCATACATAATTAACCTACTGTCTCTTTTCCTAAAATATGTGTTGCACACAATCATGTCCGTTGCCTCCCCAAACTCATGTATCCTTTCCCCTTCTGCATTCCTTAGACCATATGCACATCCCCCATGCACTCCTTCATAACCTTGTGCTGCTTCACCTACATGACCATTTAAGTCCCCTCCCAAAATCACTATCTCATTATTCCGTATACCACCCACTACACGTATTAAATCATCCCAAAATCTATCTTTCTCTGCTTCATCCAATCCTGCCTGTGGAGCATATGCCGATATAATCGCAGCTACATTTCTACCCAACAGAATTTTCACTACCAATATCCTATTGCTTACTCTCAAAACATTCATAACATATTCCACCCATTTCTCCGCAACCATCACACCAACATCTCCATATCCATCTGTCCCCCCTTGCCAAAACAACTTATAGCAACAGTCCTTCCCAACAATCTTTCTGGCTGATCCACCCCTGTACCGGACTTCCTGCAAACACGCCACATCCACCCACCTCCTACTGAATGCCTCAACGACTTCCCCCGCTCTTCCCCTTAAACTGCCCACATTCCATGAATCCCTGATCCCCTTGGGTGATTTACTGTCCTCAGGCTTGCTTTGAAACTTATTCTGTTTTGTCATCTTCAGTATTAAATATTAATAAAGGGGGATAGACACAGCACAGGTTCCACTCACTGCACAGTCCCAGGTCCAGGCAATGGATCTGGGACCCCTAGCCCACCAGCTTACCAGTGGCTGTGGTAGTGGCCTCGGGGCACCCTGCCAGGACAGCTGCAGGGACACCCTCCAAGCGCACCTTGGCACTGCAACTATCCCGCCATTATACACCCACTGATAGGGCAGCCTCCTGGGGCGCTACTCCCAGGTTCGGTCCCCTCTCTATTGGGCAGAAGCGGCAGCCTGGGAACCACAATACCCTGTATCTTCTAGCACAGGCCCGAGCCCCATCTCGCCCTGGACCAAGGATCTATGCCGTCGGAACCCCCGCCACGCCTCCTCCCAGAAGTCCGCCACTAGGTAGCGGGGGCAAAGTTTTCTGGCTGCATGCCCTTGCTGGCGCCAACCCCTGTAACGTAGTGGGATACGTTGTATGAAATATAAAGTGCATGTGGTGTAGTGCATAGATAGCTAGAGGAAATGTTTGGGAGAGTATGCTGGTCTACTCTCCATGTTACTGTCACACTGAAAAGGTCAGCAAAGGGGGATGGTTAGATAGCTAGTGAAACAGGAGCTCCAGCTCTCCCTATCACCAGCATTCCCATTCCCCTCGGGAATACTACCCTTTTTGGCCTGTGCTATGGCCTTCTTCTACCAAATATCCAAATTAATTGTCAACACCAGGAAAACCATGCAAAAAAAAAAAAACACACACACACAAAATAAAAAACACCCTATCTAAACACTACTATATGTACAGTACAGCACCCCTCATTTTGGTAGTGTTTGCAGGTCATCCTGGCATATTTTGGCATCCAAACACATTTAAGAATATCCAAAATAAATTTTAGCACCAAGGAAACTACGAAAGAAACCTAAAGCTACATGCTAAAAAACATTCGGTTGGGGTACTTACCACCCAGTGCACTGCCGCCAGGCATTGTAACCTGTCACTGCCAGCAGGTTGTCCTATGTGGTCTAGTGGCAAACACTAGCACCTAACAGGTAAAAAAACTCCTCCTTGTCATCCTCAACCTGCTGGAGCTGGGTGATGACCAGTGATGTGCTGTGCGGTGATGGTGGCCTACCCACCTCAGGAGACTCCGAAGACAGCCACAAACTTACAGCTAACGGAGACTTAGTGGCTGTCGACGTGCTCGGTTGTGGGTCCGAAGGTGAAGGCAGGAAATGAGCTGGTAGTGGGGGTGGTGGTGAGACTGGGCTGGCACTCGTGGGGGTTGCAGGCTTGAAGAACGAGTCGGTCCTGGTCTGACGGTAGGACCGATTTGGCCAGAGGATAACAGCGTCCCGGACTGCCCGCAGCTCCATCGTCAGGTGGAGCGGCACCAAGTCCCTGTCACAGAGTGGGTGCTCAACATACTGCAGCACCCACTCAAGGTAACCACAGAGGACACTGAGACGAGGGACTGAAGGACTTGTGGAGGGCTACGAGTAAGGGTCCTCATTCTCATTGATCCTGCTGTCCTCTTCCACGCCCGCTGGGGCAGCAGCGACAAGATCCTCATCAGACATGGTCTGGTAACCAGGATCACCGCCGTCGTCATCCAACCAATCCTGTACATCATCAGCGTCCACCTGCTCTCCTGCTTGTCTAAGGAGACTGTGGAAATTATCCACATCAAACCCCTCAAAGTCGTGCTCAGCATCGATTCCCTGCAGGAGACGAGAGCAACTGCTTTTGAGGGTTTTGATGGAGACTTCCTTCCACACATTCGCCCAGTTGAACATGGCAGACTTCAGGTCATAACGCCAAAGATTCTGCAAGGTCTTCTCCCCACGTGTGTCCTCCACCACATCCTCATCCTCCAGCACCACCATCACCTCGTTCAGGAACCTCTGGCAATACAGTCTCTTGGCAGCCACGATAACACCTTGGGCCATTGGTTGTATCAGAGCAGTCATGTTAGGTGGCTGAAACATGCACCTAATCCACCCGTCAAAAGCAACCAAATCCTTCTCAGACGGATGTGCAGGAGCATTGTCCTGGAGCAAGAGGGCCTTCACCTGGTCATGAAAGATTCCAAGGACCTCCGTTTGATAACAAACAACCTTCTTGACGAAATGTCTGTGGAACCAATCTCTGAAGATCTTAGCGGTAAACCAGGCCTTTACAGAATGGTACCACACAACAGGCAGGCTATCCATCAACCCATGGAGACAGTGTGGTTATTTTGCACGCCCAACGACAACAGGTTTGAGGTGGTGCGTCCCATTAGCTTTGGCACAGCACAAAACAGAGATACGTTGTTTTGACAACTTCAGACCAGGCACAGGCTCCTCCCTTTCGTCAGCCAGGGTATGGGTGGGCAGTGAGCGCTAGAACAGACCAGTTTCATCAGCATTATAAACTTGACCAAGGGCAAGGCCCTCATCCCTGATCAGGCCCTGCACTTTCTGGCAAAACGGGTCTACTTCTTCTGCTGCCGCGTCCAAGGCTTCGCTGTGTGCCTAACATCCAGTAAGTCCATGGTGTAGCTTGAAGTGAAAGAGCCATCCCTCGAACGTCGTGAAGTCATGCACGTTGTGCAGGCAAAGCAGCAGTCTTCACCTCAGTCCCACACGCTAGCTCACTGGCACCACATTGCTGATGAAACCACATCAAAGTTGACCAGTTGATAATGGCGTGCTGGGCCTGGGCCAGTACCTTCCTGTTGCCGCGACATGTGCTTTCGCCAAAGTCCTGTCCGTACTGAGTAAGCCTGTCACATGACTTCTTGATATCGAACAATGTTGAATGGGCCAAATCATATTTGCAAAGAATGCATCCTGTGGTCCAGCCCACGTCAGCCTTTCCCAGTATCTCACGCTTCTTCTCCAAACTCAGAACCTTCTTCTTCCACTTCTCAGATGGTTGTGGGTCCATCACCACACACACAAGACTGCAACAGAGCAGGGCCACAACCTGAGGAAGGTAGGGAACCACCACAAAAGCAACTGTAGTCACAGTCATTGTTGTAAGGTGAACCACTCACAAGGGACAGAAAAGCAGGAACTGAGGTGCGGGCATCTGTTCACTGGCAAGCAGTACAGTACAGCACTGCCATATTGCACCCAATGGTTGCTTTCAAGCACGGAGGAAGCCACACGCAGCAAACTGACATCTGTCTATGAGGTTCACTTCCGTTTGCCCAGGCAAGGGTTAATACGTGAAGGCAACAGCAGATGACCAGTAGAGCACCACCTCAGGCAGTGTATGACTAATGCTGCTTGCCAGGTGACTCTGACTATTCGGTAGGGAAGTGGACAGGCACACATGATAAGGGTTTCCGCACTAATCCCGGAGGCTGGGGAACTCCTTGCATTCGGTGTAGGGCCGGATTGATGGTTTTACTGTACATTTACTCTTGGGTTGTGGTCTGTGTTACACGTACAATGGCCACCAGTACCCCTCAGCCAGGAACAACGCTCGCCTCCTCCATTAAAAAATAACCATAGAATTTTCTTGAAGATATGCTCAATGCCTTTCCCAGGTAAAATAACAAAGGATATCTTTAACTAACCTTACCAAACCTAACCTTTCCTAATAGTGCTGCTTGGCATTGGTGGCTGACTGTGGTATTGAAATGAATACCCATACCGAATGGAAGTGTATTGCACAGTACGGTACAGTATTATGCTGTACGTACTGTATACACACATACAACTCTGCTGTGTACAGTACAGTACCGTACTGTCATAATAATTGGTACAGAAATTACTGTACTGATACTCATATTGTAATCATAGTGTGTGAAGGAATCTCTTTCTGTGTGTGGTGTGTGTGTCTCCA
The DNA here is from genome assembly GCF_032717465.1 of Coenobita brevimanus. NCBI lineage: Eukaryota > Metazoa > Arthropoda > Malacostraca > Decapoda > Coenobitidae > Coenobita > Coenobita brevimanus. The sequence continues at coordinate 21,678,419 of NC_137051.1, forward strand.
GGTGGCCAAGTGATTTTCAACCTTTGATAGAGAGGTGGATGGGCACTGTCACCGAACATGTACTTGTGGGTTGTGGTGTGTGTTACACGCGCGATGGCCACCTGTACCCCTCAGCCAGGAACCACGCTCGCCTTGTCCTTTCAAAATAACCATAGGATTTTCTCGAAAGTATTCTTAATGTGTTTCCCAGACAAAACTACATAGGTTAACTGTATTTTACCGTACCGAACCTAACCTATCCCAATACGGCTACTTGGCAAAGGTGGGTGACTGTGGCATTGAAACAAATACCCATACAGAATGGAAGTGTATTGTACAGTGTTGTACTGTACAATCACACATACAGTACCATACTGTGTACAGTACAGTACTGTAATACTATCATAATGCATTGGTACAAAAATTACTGTGCTGTACTGATACAGTGCCCCCTTAGCATCCATGGGGATTAGGTAACAGAGACACCCACGAATGTTAAAAATCCACGGATATCTGCTGCCCCCTTTAAAAACACCCCTGGACCCCTCTTAACCCTTTGGCTGCAGTGGCTGTGATGACAACGTACTGACTGTGCTCACTGCAGAGAAATAGGAAAAAAAATTGTGTGTTTTCATCTCGTGTTTTAACCCTCTTTTATTTAATCTTGAGAGCTAAAATTTTTGTCAGACAAACGTCAATCTTTCTACCTCGTTTGCAACAAACTGCATTTCCGTAGGCATTCCAAGCACGGATAACGATATGAGAGAATACAAGGTATGTTTTTACTGTCTGATCCAGGAAATAGCCCAGGGAGGTGGAAACTTCCACCAGACCACAAGATTTTTTTTCCCTACAACATAGAGTTACAGCCACGTTACCTCATCACAATAATTGGAATAAAATAAAACACTTCTAGCCAGTCTCCTATGATTTTGTTATGATATTCATGTGTTTACGTTAGACTTTAGCAAAACAGTAGAAACAATAACGATGTGAGGAAAATCATTACAAACTGTATCAAACTTCATGAATGACTTTTATTACCACTTACTTTTATAAAGCTTATTGATATAATGTCATGAGTCATTTCATAGCATTGCTGCACAGTTTGCAACTGCAAAAATGTTTGGTAGCTAATGCACTTAGCATCGTGACTTCTCTTATTGCAAAAGTATCACTAAATCACTTTTATTTTATCGCAGTAATTCACAATATAATATAAACTAATGCTTTCAGCCACTCTAGTATGATTTCAGTGCAATTTGAGTGCATATTGCTTCATATTAATTACGAGAGAGAGAGAGGGGGGGGGGGCACCAAACTGTTTTAGACCAGCTCATCGAGGGGGTGCAAGGGAGAGGTGGGGGGGCAGCAAACTGGTTCAGAGCAGCTCATTGAGGGTACATGGAAGAAAAGAAATACTCCCAGCCTGTCCAAACTCTTCCTCTGATGAATTAATGGCATAAATAAATGAAGTGGCCAAAAGAAAGAGACCGCAAAAATGTTTGCTAGCTAATGCACGTAGCATCACGACTTCTCTGATTATCGCAAAAATATCACTAAATCACTTGTATTTTATCACAGTAATTCACAGTATAATATAAAATAACACTTTCAGCCACTCTGATATGATTTCAGTGCAATTTGAGCGTGTATTGCTTCGTATTACACATGAGAGAGAGAGGGGGGCAGAGGGGGACTCCTGGTCATCCTCCTTTCAGGACTTTGGGGAAAGCTTTGCCACTGCACTTGATGTCTCAAAGGCTTTCAGTCGAGTCTGGCATAAATCTTTAATTTCCAAACTGCCCTCTTACGGTTTCTATCCTTCCATCTGTGCCTTCATCTATAGCTTCCTTTCTGGTCGTTCTGTAGCCGTTGTTGTAGACGGCCATCGTTCTTCTCCTAGACCTATCAACAGTGGTGTTCCTCAGGGCTCTGTCTTATCACCAACTCTCTTCCTTTTATTCATCAGTGACCTTCTAAGCTGTACATCTAACCCTATCCACTCGTATGCTGATGACTCCACCCTTCACCTTTCCATTCGGTTCCCGCAACGTCCATCTCAGCAGTTACTTCAGCAAACAAGGGATGAGGCTATGGCACACCTAATGTCTGACTTGGCTCTTATCTCTGACTGGGGTAAAAATAATATGGTTGTTTTTAATGCATCAAAGACTCAGTTCTTACACCTGTCAACCTGACAAAATTATCCACAGGTGTACTCACTAATGTTTAATAATATTCAGCTTAATTCTGCATCATCCTTGAACATGCTTGGGGTTTCATTCACTCGGGACTTAACTTGGAAAGATCGTATTACATCTCTTGCAAAATCTGCATCCAAGAGATTAGGTGTACTAAGCCGACTCCGTTCCTTCTTTACCCCTGCACAATTGTTGACTCTATACATGGGTTTTATTCGCCCCTGTGTGGAGTACAACTCTCATGTGTGGGGAGGTTCCCCACATACAGCTTTTCTCAATAGTGTGGAGTCAGAGGCTTTTCGTCTCGTTAACTCTCCTCCTCTTACTGGTTCCCTTCAACCTCTGTCTCTTTGCCGGACTGTTGCATCTTTATCTCTTTTCTATCACTACTTCAATGGCCGCTGCTCCACTGAACTGTCTTCTTGCATTCTTCCAGCTCTATGACGGGTGCATAGCACCTGTCTAGCAGCAAACTCTCATCCCTTTTCTGTCCAGCTCTCCAATGCAAGAGTTAACCGTTACTCCCAGTCCTTTATATATGCAACAGGTCAACTCTGGAACTGTCTCCCTCTGTCTGTATTTCCTGCTTCCTATGATCTCCACTCTTTCAAACGCAGTGTGTCCAGCCAGCATCTCGAAATGATCGAATCTTTAATTTGCCTCTCTCGTGTATTTTGTTTTCTCTTGGAAGGAACAGTTATTGCGGGCTCATGGCCTTTGGTTCCTTCTTCCTAGCATAAAAAAAAGCTCATTGAGGGGCACGAGGGAGAGGGGGAGGTGGGGGCAGCAAACTGGTTCAGACCAGCTCATTGAGGGTACATGGAAGAAAAGAAATACTCCCAGCCTGTCCTAACTTTTCCCCTGATGAATTAATGCCATAAGTAAATGAAGTGGCCAAAAGGAAGAGTGTTATATTTGATTCACTGGATAATGCCCTCAGTAAAACAGCCATGAACTGTGCCTGGGATAATGTTACATTTGCAGTGAACAGTGTCAGCAGAGTTCAGTGAGATAAAATACTTTTGTAAATCCAGCCCTGGTACTATATTCACCTGCTGATATTCAAAACCGTTTATGTTATATCCACCCGCGGATAGTTAAAACCATGTATGTTAAAAATGCGGATGTTAACCCTTGCAATCCGGTGATCTGTTTATTTATTCTATTTTTGCTGCTTTCAGGCAATTGTATTCACCTTAATATAGGCCGTCTGAATTGTGTGAGTTAAATATGGGCTTTCTTAACCCCTTCAATACGAGAGGGCTTTTGTAAATTGAGTAGTCTTGAAGTATTAAGCACTAATGAAAGATGGCACCGGATTCAAGAGGTTAACAGGAGTACATGCAGCACAACTGTGGTTTATCGTCATACTGTAGAGAACATTACTGCAGTTGCACTGCATTTTCATTGTACTGCAACATAACCCCCTTGATTCACTGACGTCTTTTCCATTTTAATTAAACTAATATCATACGATTTTTATTAAACTGCACGAACACTAGTAGGGAAGAGGTTAATGCCAACTGTATATATTTAACTCTATAGTGCGAAGTGTCCTGAAACCTGAATAAAATAATCTGAAGGTAGTGGGTGTTAATAAAGAGGACGTCACCCGGATCCAAAGGGTTAAGGGATGACTGTACTGTACTCAGCATGGGAAGATCTCTCTCTCTCTCTGTCTTTTTGTGCGGTGCTAGTGCCTCCCAGTGTCTGTGCAATTTTTGATCATCGGTAGAGAGGTGGACAGGCACTGTCACCAAACAGGTATTCATGGCATGTGGTCGCTGTTTGATGGTGGTGGTGGTTGGGCAATACTTAGCCCTGTGGCCATGTGACTTTCAACGTTCAGTGGTAAGGTGGACATGCGCTGTCACAAAACATGTACTCGTGGCTTGTGGTCTGTGTTACACACGCAGTGGCAGTGAGGAAAGAGCTATCCCGGCAGCCACGTAATACTAGACATTGGATGGGGATTCGTATAGATGTTTTGACACCACTTGCGGGTTACAGTTGTATTGCTTGGGTGCCGGAGGTTCATTGGGAGTGATCGGATGAGTGTGTGACTTTGACTATTCAATACAGGGGCGGACAGACATTTTAGCTTTGGTTATGGGTTACAGACTACTTCCCGCTCATGGCTCTAGCCCAGTAGCCACGATACCAAATGTTTGGACATGTCGGCTGGGTGACCAAAGTTCTTGTCCACATTTACATCCGGATAATAGCAAATAAATTCGGATAATGGTTTAATAGAGCCAAGACTCTGTAGCTTGATGCTGAACACGTCCGGATACTGAGCGTCTGGATAAATGAGGGATCACTGTACTGCACTTGTAATTTGTACATATTTACTGTATTATCTGCATAACAGCTGAGTGGTGAGTGAGGGGTGGAGTGATGGCAGTCAAGTGAGGAATAATTTGGTGGGCCGTGGCCGTTTACATAATTGTGAGTAAGGGAATCGTGATAATTTTGTTGTAAAATATTACTTTCCTAATCATCAGCTCATGAATAAATGCTCAAGATTTATTTATTTGGTTTATTTTTTTATGCAGCTTTTACGTATTTACTCTTTTATCTGCAAAACAGTTGATTGGAGAGTGAGGGGTGGTTTGACGGCTGTCAAGTGAAGAATAAATTTATGAGCTGCAGCCGTATACATTACAGGAAGGGAGTAATCGTGATAATTCTACTTTACAACACTTCTTTCTTAACCCGTTAACTCCGCTTGGCGTTTTTTTGGAGATGTCTGTGGTGCATAGACATAGAGGTAAAAATGAAATTTCCCAAAGGCCAAATTTTGTCTTAGGAATTGAGAGAACACATGCCAAAGTATATAGTAATGAGATATTAGCTCAATATTTACCTGGTAAAGCCATGGATGAACATCGAAGTATCAGATTCCCTATTGGAATGTATGGTTTTCGTTTTCTTTTTGGGTTTTGGTTTTGGTTTTGAAGGCTCAAACATGCCTGCATGGGTCGGCCTTGGTCATCATAGTACCATATTCGAAATACATCAGGGCTGTATTGAGCAGTTGCACTTGGAACAGCCCAGGCTGTATAGAACAGTTAACGGGTTAATCATCAGTTCACAAATTAATGCTCAAGTTTTTTTAATTAGTCTCTTTTTCCCTGCAGTGTGTTTGTATGTACTGAATTATTTTTGCAAATCAGCCGAGTGGCGAGTGGGAAGTGTCAGGTGAGGAGTAAATCGGTGTGTTGCACCTGTATACATAACCTTAAACAAGGAAATTGTAATAATTCTACAGTACAGCACATCTTTCCAAATCATCAATTCACCAATAAATGCTCAAGATATATTTCTTTAGTTTATTTTTCCATGTTTTATAAATGAAATTACAAATAATGCTTAACAAATTGAACTTCCCTTGTGCATTATGCACCACTGCAAGACACTGCAATCATGTGCGTTATGTCTAAGAGGTGTGTTTAAGAGGAGGTTATGTTTCAAATGGAACTGTTTGTGTGGCCTTGGATATGAGTGGCATTGTTTATGCATCAGTGATAGAGCCTGTGTATAAGAGTATACATCAGATATCGGAGAAAGATAAGTAACCGGGAAGATAAATTCCCAAAGCTTCCCGGTTAACTGGGATTGTACTGTACAGCATTACGGTATTGTTTCAGTACTGTATTGCATTTTATGTTTAGTTTTCATCTTTTTCTCATGGGAAAGTTTTTAAGATAGAGAGTCGAGATGGTTAATAACACCATATCTGGTTTGAAACCAAACGTTGAACTTATGGGAGGGTACTGTGCAATATCTGGCATTTCACTTTATTCGGTGTAGGGCTTGGCTGAATTACATCTGATAATTTAGAGTTCACTGTATGTAAACTTACTTGTACAGGGGTAAGAGCATTGTCTGGTTGAGCCACCCTTAAGTCTCTCCACCACTGCTGGGGCTGGATGCATTTTCTCTTACCAAGGCACAAGAGAGAAAATGGTGATGGCAGTAGTATGGGGTGGCTAAAGATCTCCCTCCCCTATCTCAATTGCTAGAGATGTCTGAAAAACTCATATTTTCCACTTGTGGTAAATAGTTTTCTCGCAACATCAGATTTTTGTGTTCGTGTCACCGAATTTGGGTCTAAATTGCCTGTTCTTTTATCATCGGTTTCTCATGTGATGGATGCTTGGGTAACGAGACTCACTTGTACACCACTACCTTTTCTTCATTTTTTTCACACAGCACACCTATAATGTCCCTGTTTTTCCCTCTTCATGTGGTACCATATTCTTCCCTTCAGTACTGGTAGGTTATTCAGTAAAAGTCTCTGAGACTCAGATTTTGCCCTGTATGCCTTCTTTCTAGCCCTGCACTTGGTAGCCAAGTATTCCTCTCGGTTACCACCTTATTTCCAATCTTGAAAAAGTCTTCTTTTCTCCTTAACTGCAGCTTCTGCATCCTCATTCCACCTCCATATTACTGTAAAATGTGTATTTTTTTCCCCCAGGTTGTAACAGATAAATTTAAAATTGCCTTTTCTTGGATATACAAACACTTGTTTATGTCTGGGGGCAGGCTTAAGCTTAGGGCCAAAATTCTTTTTGTACAGTGACCCCTGTGATTACGCGGGTTCCATTTACAATTTTTACCATTTACGAGGAGAGATAAACCCTACGCTGATTCTTGTTACCCGGGAAAGAATCTTGTTTGCGTGGGAAAATCCTTAAATTGGTCCCTCCCCCAAACACATGTGAGTGAGATATGTAGATGGATATGAGTTGAACCAAAAGCAGGTGACTAGCTATTAAAATTACATAACACAAAAGAGGCAGCCTGGTGGCATCACCCTGGCATTGTCTGCATGCATGTTTATGGAAACATTTAACTATTCCACAGAAGGACAGGCACTAAGAATATTTTGTTATTTATTAAAGGTGAAAGTGATATGCTTTGATGGATATGAGTAAAACCAACTCTAACGTATGGAAGTGAAGCATGGACCTTGTTGGAGGGACAGAAGTCAAGAGTGAGAGCAGTGGAAATGAGCTATTTGAGAGGCTCATGTGGAGTCACATGGAGAGGAAGACTGACAAATGAGGAAGTGAAGGAGCATTGTGGTGTGGATGTGGATGTGATAGGAAGCGTTAGGAGAAACACATTAAGGTGCGTTGGACATGTGGAGAGGATGGAGAGTGAGAGACTGATAAGGAGAGTGTATGTAAGTGAGGTGGAGGGGGGGAGAGGGAGGGAGAGGCCAAGGATGAGATGGAGGAATGGAGTGGAGAGGTATATGAGAGATGGGGGTGTGAGCTGGGAGCAGGGCAATGAAATGGTGGGGGATGGGGCAACATGGAGGAAGTTTGTTTGTGGCCACCCCTTTAGGGGATTAAGGTGTCTGGCAATAGATAGATAGATAGATAAAACCAAAACCAAAACCAAAAGCAAGCAACTATGCACATAAGTTATGTAACACAAAGAAGATGGCCTGGTGTCACACATCTGGGTGCATGTTTACATGAGTTTATTGTTTTCCACAGAAGGAGTTACAGACATTAAGAATATTTTGTTGTTTACTAAAAGTGAGTACACCGCTTCCCGTCCGATCAGCGAAGTTAAGCAACGTTGGGTCTGGTTAGTACTTGGATGGGTGACCGCCTGGGAACACCAGATGCTGTTGGCATAACGTTCTCCTTACGTGTCAAGTGGGGTTGGTGGAGGATTAGTGCCCCTCCCTGTAAAACAATTAACTCTAAGCCCTTGGCCACCTTGTTTGGGATACATGGCGTCTGGCAATGAATGAATGAATGAATGAGAACAGTATGCATAAATGAATATGAGCAGAACTGAGAGCAGGCAACTAGCAACATAAGTTATATAGCAAGGGAGACAGCCTGGCACCTTGTGTCTGCATTCATGTTTATGTAAACATTTTATTATTTTCCATGCAAGGAGCTTCAGGCACTAAGAATATTTAATTATTTATTAAAAGTGAGAGTTAGATATGTAGATAGATATGAGTTGAACCAAATGCAGGCAACTAGCTATGTAAGTTATGTAATACAAAGGAGGCAGCTTGGCAGCATCTTCCTGGCACCATCTGCATGCCTGTTTACAGAAATATGTTATTATTTTCCTCAGAAGAAACAACAGGCACTAAGAATATTTTATTTATTAAAAGTGAGAGTGATACACCCCTCCCTGACAACAAAGCATTGCTCCATCCCCTGTTATGGTAAGTGATCACCATTTACTTACCACTTCATACACTCTAATTATCCCTTTTTTTGTGCCCATTGATGTTGCTAGAGGTTATATGTATACTATAATTAATATCAGGTACGATCTGGGTTGGTCAGAATTTTCAAGAGGGCAAAAAGGGGGGACTTTGGGACAATTTTTGGATTTCACCTTACTAATTAGCCTTACAACATGGATTCTGTGGTACCATTTGCACAAAATCCATTTCCGTGAAACAATTCAATGATACGTTAGCTGCATGACTGGAGGGGGTCATTTCTGCCTGTATTAAAAAAGAAAAAAAAAAATAGTAGAAAATCATTCATATTAAACATGTATCTGCAGTAGCTAAAGGCACATGCCACCTTAAAAGGAGTTACAGCCAAAGGGGAGAGCGAGATGTATAGATGGGTATGGGGAGAACCGGAAAGGAGATTAGCTACTTACAGTATGCACATAAAGGAGACAGCCTGGCAGTGTCACTGTGGCATCCGTCTGCATGCATGTTTGCGTAAACACTGCATTACTTTCAACAGATGGAGCTACATGTACTAAGGATATTTTTTTATTAAAAGTGAGAGTGAGTTGCATAGGTGGATTTGAGTAGAACCGAAAGTTGGTTACCATCAACATAAGTTACATAACACTAAGTAGACAGGCTGGCATCACCAGTGTGCATATTTATGTAAACATTTTATTGTTTCCCCTAGAAGGAGCAACAGGTGCTGAAAATATTTTATTTATTAAACGTGAGAGAGGTGCATACATGGAAGTGAGTAGAGCTGAAAGCAGGATGCTAACTATGTAGCTACTTAACACAAATGAGACAGGCTTGCACCACCAGCATGCATATTTCTGAAAACATTTTACTGTTTTCTACAGAAGGAGCTACAGAAACTGAAAATGTGTTATTATTTATTAACCCCTTCGCCGCAAGGGTGACTTATCTTGCGCATTACTGTGTACAAGGCTTCCTCCCCCCCCTCATTCCCCTACACTACTCTTCCAGGGAAAAGTTGCTATCTTGCAAAAATACAGTAGCTATGGTGTTTTGTATGTCTGTGTGTATGTGAGTATATGCCTATGTGTGTAAGACTGACTCTGTCACTGGTTGTTCTTATTATAAAAATAATATAAATTGAAAAATATTTTTAGTAGATTTATAAAAATTACAGTGCAGTGAAAGATTATATATATATATATATATATATATATATATATATATATGAATTAATTCAATGTACCTACCTATTAGAAATGTTTCCTCTGAACTCAAATCTAGGCCACCATTTTCTTGGCCTTCACGCCCCTGCTTGGCCTAGGCTGAGGCGTATCCTGGCTGTTCCACTAACAATACTGTACAACATACTTCTGCTGTAGTACATGTAAATGCCCGGCAATTTCAATATTTCCATGGAAACAAAAGGCTGAGAAAAGTGTACATATCACTTGCAGAATCTGGATGCCAAAAAATGCTGTTTACTTTACCCCTTTTCTGTGGGTGTTCACTGAAAAATTTGTCTTCAGATTTGTCCACTCACATATTTGCTTCATCACATCTGCATCAAAAAATAGCTTGAAGGAGTCCAAAGGCGACACAATTTCAGATTTGCTGATTGCTGGGTTCAGCCCGAAAAACTCAGTCGTAAATTCAGGCACGTGGTTGGGACATGTGTCAGCAGATGTGTTGCTTATCAACCACCAGCCACCTTCAATTTCTTTTTCATGAATATCATCAGTTTCATCAAATTCATCACTCTCAAGTTTCATCACTTGACGAGTCATCAATAGAGTCTTGAGCCGACGGCTGATAGTCCTCATCACTTGAGGAATCGCGAGATTCCTCTAGAATATGCTGTGATTCGGCAAAATTCACTGCGGAGGAAGCGAGAGTACACCACACTCCCCTATGACACACAGTCAAGACTGATCCTGGTAGGATGCAGAGCTACTGTCCAACTCGCCATCAATCACGTGCCCTCCCATATATATTGGGATTGGCAGAAAAAAAAAGTGGGTGGAGCTTATTTTATCCTCAGTAACATATACGAGCCAGTATGTAAGGCCCTAGCACAATAAACTAAACCCTCTGCTATCTCCTTTGGTGGCATTGAAATACAGTATGACGACACAGAGGCGTCGTAGTTTGCGTGCACTGGAGGGTTACGATGATGTTTAAGCGTCATCATGGCAAAGGGGTTAAAAGGGAGAGTGAGATATGTTAAGTTAGATGGAAGTGGGTAGAACTGAAATCAGGCGACTTGCTATGTATGTAATAAAGGAGACAGGCTGGCACCATCATCGTTCAGTTTATGCAGACATTATGTTATTTTCCACTGAAAAAGCCACAGACACTATATTTTGTTATTTATTGAAAGTGAAAGTCACATACTGGTTATATCATATACAGTCATGCCTTGGTATATCCTACTTTGGTATGCAATAAATCAGGAGAATGATGAAGTAAAAGTTATACCAAGTTTTGGGTTAACAATTGCATAATTCAATTACAGTACAGTAAAACCTCATTATAATGGACTAATTGGAGCCCAAGCCATTCCGAAAAAAAGCGAAATTCCCATAAAAATGACATCCGGACTTCCCCCAGCTAACCCGGACCTTTTCTGATATATCAGATATTAGTCCATATTGCACCAACATTTTTTAAACTGTTTTCACTACCATTGTAGTACTATACTGCATTATACATTCACTACAATAATCATATGGTATAATACAGTATGTACACTCAATCCTCGTAAATCGCATGTTCATAAATCACGGATTCGTAAATCACGGCTAGGTGGCCGTCAGACTGCCGGCAACCTTAAATCACTGTTAAGTCACGAAAATCGTGGATCTGGGCACCCAAGTGGGCCTTTTCCAAGGAGAACCGTAAACCGTGGCATTCAAACTGAAAATCGCGACCCAACAACCAATCACTGCGTGTCCCTGGTGGCATATGTGCATACTAATGCCGCAATGTTGTTGTTGTTCTTGTCTCGCCAGTCGGCACACTACAGACTGTCGCCTTGGAGTACGAGAGTTACCTGCCTTTTTTGTGCAACTTCCCCCCGCCTCCTACCTGCCATGGCCCATCCCGACCCCCCAATGAAACGCTCTAAGCAGTATGACATCAAGAAGCTGCCGCAGTTGTCGTACAGTCAACGTTTGGAGCTCATTTGTCGTGTTGAGAGGGGAGAGAAGTTTTCAAAGCTGATGAAAGAGTTTGGGAAGAACAAGTGCTGAGAGGTTCTAAGTTCTTCCCAACACCACCCCACTCCATTCATTTAAGCAATTTCGTCATAGGATTACGGTGAGATCCCTTAATACATGCACTAAATACAGTAATCACTCTAATATCCGGACGCCCAATAACCGAACATCCCCACTAACCGAACCTTATCGTCCTGGGATCAAACATTCCCAAAATGGTCCGAAAATCCAAAAAAATTGGAAAAAAAACCGATTTTTTGCCGTCCGTAATTTGAACTTGCCGCGCGCGCCGCGTGAGAGCATTGTTTTGGTTCGTCATTCCTCCGACGTCCGATAGAGCGCCGCTGCATCCTCCCCACTTCCCGCCTGTCTCTCACCGCGACTGGACCTGCGCTCTTCGTAATGGCTGCCCACGTGCTCGCTTTTGTGGTGGTGCCGTACTTGCTGCAAGGCCTCCTGCTGCTCTCTGCCCTACTCTTAGTGTGTGTGATGATGGCCCCGCCTCCTGAGAAAAGGAAGAGAGTGGTGTTGACTCTGGAGAAGAAACGGGAGATATTGGAGAAGGTTGATGCGGGTTGGTCTTCCTCTCGCATTCTCCGCGAGTTCAACCTGGCCTGTCGACTTTGTTTGATATCAAGCGTTCCCGAGACAAGCTCATGCAGTACACGGCTGACTTCTCGTCGAGAAGCAAACGCAACGTGGAGAGGAAGGTTATGTTTACTCCCAAGTATGCAGAGATCGACCGCTCCACGTTGATTTGGTATCGACAGCAACGTGCAGCTGGTGTGATGAGTCGTGGAACGGAGCTGAAGGCTGCTGCTGAGAAGTTTGCAAGGCTTCACGACGCCCTAGACTTCCAAGGCATCCGAGGGTTGGCTCTTCGCGTTCAAGTTGCGACATGGCCTTACTAACCGTAAAGCACATGGCGAAGCATTGGACGCTAACGAGGATGGAGTGGACGAGTTTCGGCACAAGGTGAAAGGCTTGATCGACAGGGAGGGCCTCACTCTCGGTCAAGTCTATAACGCTGTGAAACTGGCCTATTCTATCGCTCGGTGCCAACGAACACTCTCGCCGATGAGACGGAGAAGCGTGTACCTGGCCGCAAGCTTTCTAAGGAACGGATATCTGCTTTGTGTTGTGCCAATGCTAACGGCATGCACCGGCTTAAGCCCGTTATTGTTGGCCGTGCAAAGCAGCCTCGGTGCCTTCGTGGGGTGATGGATGTCCTTCCTGTCGTATGGTACCATTCTTTGAAAGCATGGTTCACAGCTGTGATTTTCAAAGACTGGTTTCACCATCACTTCGTCAAGGAGGTCATACATTACCAGTCGAAGACACTGGGAATTCCTCGCGACCAGGTAAAGGCTCTCCTTCTCCTCGACAATGCACCTGCCCACCCGTGCGACAAGGACTTGGTTGCTGAGAATGGCAGTATTAGGTGCATGTTTCTGCCACCTAATACGACTGCTCTCATTCAACCAATGGACCAAGGAGTGATCGTGGCAACAAAGCGCCTGTACCGTCGGAAGTTCCTGGACGAGGTGATGGTGGTTCTCGAGGACGAGACGAGGCGCAGGGAAGGACGTGACACTCGAGGCAAGCGGACTTTGGAAAACCTTCGCCAGCTACAACATCAAGTCTGCTGTACAACTGGGCTAGTGCATGGAAGGAAGTCCCTGTGAAAACTCTTGAAAATGGTTGGTCTCGTCTGCTTCTCGGAACAGATGTAGTACGATTTCCTAGGGTTTGACGTGGATGACTTCCATGCACGGCTACGTACGCACGGCGGCGATGTTGATGTGGACGATGTTCGTGAGTGGTTGGACGACGACGAGGGCGATCCTGGGTATCAGACGTTGTCTGATATCGAGATCGCGTCTTCGGTTGCTGGTGTCAGTCCCGAACTTGAAGATTCCGGCAGCGAAAGGCGATGATGATGCAGACTCCGCCCAGCAGGACACTACTCCAGCCATCCCCAAGCTGGCGCACTCCGGGAACATCTAGAGTTAGGTCCTAGACTACCTGGAACACCCGGACTGCGACAGGGAGATGGGGCCCTTGGGACTCGTGGAGGAAGTGCGTGCTTTCCGGCAGCGCATCATCAATCGCCAGAATCGTCGGTCCTTGCGTCAGTCCAGCGATTGACAGTTTTTTCAGGCCCGTGACCCCGCTGTGCCAAGCCCTGGTTCCACTCCGTTGCCTCCCCAAGACAGGCCCTCATGCTCCGAGCCACAGCCCAGCACATCAGCTACAGTGGAGTCACCGCTCGACGTGAGTTTGCGGCTGTCTTCAGAGTCTTCTGTAGTCGATGCCGCCATCACCACTACCCACCGATGCACCCCTTGGACGCCTGCCAGTGATACTCTCGGGCTCTGACAGTGAATAAACAGCAAGAACTTCTCCACTAGACCACACGGGAATTTTGAGTGTTGTGCAGTGAAAAAAACGGTGTGTTGTGTTAAGGTTTTCAAGTTGGGAGAAAAGACTAAGTAGAAAAAGAAATTTAACGTAACTAACCTTCTTTGTTTTGGCTTTGGAAACTTAAAAAACTTGGGAAAAGTTAATGTGCAACACTTAAATTTAATGGAACATTATTTGGACTAAAGTGAACACTGTGAAAAGAACGGACTTCTGTGTGTTAGTGACTAAGTTCAGTGCAAGACTTCAGGAAGAGTGTAGTGCAAGTGCTTCAGGAAATCGTTCTTACTGTCAGAGTCCGAGAGGAGGCGGTTATTCATCGAGGTGGCCAGGGACTTGCTGTAAGTAGCCAAAATGTTTCATGTTGTACTATTTTCCATACTATATTTACCAGAATGTTTCATATTGTATTTTTTCCCATACTATACTTACCAGAAAGTGTCATACTGTACTTCTTTCCATACTAAACTTACCTCATGCATGTGCAGTAGGAATGGGTTTTTCAGAGTTCGGTTAGGTTCGGTTAGGTTAGGTTCGGTTAGAGTCCATAAGTACCAGAATGTTTATTAATGTATGAACATACTTCTAAACCCACATTTTATGTGTCTATTGCATTTATTTCAGTCATTTATGTGCCTTATTGGTGTGATTTGGGTGTTAAATAGGTGCTATGCATGTCCGGAGGGAGTTGTATAGGTGTTTCTCTGTGTTAGGGTCCGTAAGTACAAGTCCATAAGCTGGGGCCCAATATCCGGACAAAACCAATATCCGAACCTACCGATGGCTCTATTGATCCGGATATTGGAGTGATTACTGTATTCCTAAATTTGTATGAGTGTGTTTAATGGTGCCTAGATAGGTGTAGGTAGGGTGCTGTGGGGGCGACTTGGCCAACGTCCAGACTCAAATTAATTTTTCACATAAGAGTTATTATTCATAAATCACAGAATTCATAAATCACGGCAGTGGTCCAGACCCAAATTGCCGCGATTTACAAGGATTGATTGTATATAATAATACTGTATTGTACACTGATAAACATGTCTTTTGTTTACCATATTGTAGTGAACATAGCTCAAGTGATCAGGCAGTCTGGACTACTTTTGGCTTTATCAGACTTTTTCCAATATTCTGTATAAGAATATAGTCTGGTAGCTCCTCGATTCCGATAAAAGCGAATTATGGTTTATTGAAGTCCATTATATCAAGATTTTACTGTGTATAATCTTTGAGATGGCCAAGCACAGTGATTCTGTGCGGACACTTGCCGCTTGGACCTAGTGATGGCACCAATTTCATCATTGTACCATGCATCACCTATCCCAAGTGGTGTGTGCTTTCCTAGTCTTACCTGGAGTCATGTAGAGAATGTGTAGAGGACGTACATACTGTATATAGATATGCGCATTCTTTACACAGTAATGCATGGGTGCTTGAGTGTGTGGTCATCAGTACTGCAGTGGGTGTGACGGTCATGAAACTATCAGGTGAATGATTTATTTTGAGAGCATGCATGTATGCTCATTCTCTAAACATCAATGCAAGGTTGTGTGTATATGTGGTCATCAGTTGTGGTCATTGGTGCTGCAGTCTATGTATTGGTCAGTGAATCTATCAGGTAAATGAGTGAGGGACCCAGTCAGAGACAGATGTTAGCCAGTTCAGCATCACAGTGCTACCGAAAATGTCGTATGTAAAACACACACCAATTCTTGGACATATTTCACTGCACAGATATGTGTTTAGCAGTCAGTGGAGCAGTGAATTGAGTGGCTGTGTTATTGTGAGGATGCGAGAATGGGGATGTTTGGCATGCTTTTTTATGGCATCTGCAGCCATATAGTTAACTGACAATTTTCTCCCAGCATTGAGCACTGTCTTCCATATTTCTTATTCCTTCCCAAACGACAGAGTACTGTACAGTGCAGCCTCATTATACGACTTCCCATTATGTGATAAATCACTACAATGATAATTCAGAAGTTATACAACAACATTAAAACATTAAAAAATTAATCGTGATTTCACTAGAACAATATTTTTGACAGCCGTCTCTGAAAATCTCTTTTGGATGCAGTGAGGCGCACAAGCCGACAGTCATCCATCAGAGGCATGATGACCACTTGATGTTTACACGTGCAGGACTCCCATCTTGGGTTTGTGAAGGCCATGACAGTGTTTGCATATGCAGAACCCCCATCTCAGGTTTGTGCAGGCAGCCACCTTTTAGCCAACCCTTTGATTCTCACTCGGCTACACTCTTGCATGTCCTGCACCTGTGAACGTCTCCCACACACTCCCTAAGTGACCATCCCACTTGTGTAAGACCCACACAATATTATCGCTTACACCAATTGACAGTGCAAGTGTGATACAAATATTTCTGCATATGATATTAAGCAGAGAGAGAACTTTTGTGTGTGAAGTAAGCGAAACGGTGAACTTTGAAATCATGTCTGGTGATACCCCCAGTGGAAAGCATGATGCAACTGATGGTGTTGAGGGTAAGGTTAAAAGACCAAGGCATAGACTTTCCCGTGACATTCAATTGGACATTATTAAGTGCCATAAGAAGGGACAGGGATTGAGTAAGATTGCCAATGCCCTGAAGCAGCCCCAGTCCACTGTCTCCACAGTCATTAAGAAATCTGGGACAGTACTTTCGGCATCGCAGAACATACCTTCCATCACAGCAAAATGGCTAACTAGAGCAAGGGGGTCCTTATTGGAGGAAATGGAGTGGCTGTTGGCTGTGTGAGTTAATGACCCAAACAGAGCAAGGCAGCCTTTTCACTGCCTCTTAATTTGCACAGAAGTTCTTGATATTTGGAATGACCTAAAGGAGGAGGAAGGTAAGGAGGTCAAGGAGGAGTTGAAGGTGCAGGTTTGTTTGAACGTTTCAAGGCCCGTGCAAGCCTTAAACAAGTGACAGTGCAAGGGGAGGTAGCAAATGTAGACCACATGGCGACTGAGGCCGTCCCTGCGAAGCTGATGGCGATTATTGAGGAGGGGGGTTACACTCCAAAACAGATCTATAATTTTGAGAAAACCGGCTTGTTTTGGAAGTGGATCTCGTGGACGACTTACATTAACCAGGAAGAATGGCTTGCACCTGGCCTCAAGGCTGCAAAGGATTGTCTCACCCTCCTCCATGCTGCCAGTGCAGAGGTGGACCTGAAGCTGAAACTGCTTCATATTATCACTGGGAGAACCCTCTAGTGCTGGCAGGATTTGAAAAGGAGAACCTTGGGATTTTTTGGAAAAGCATCTGCAGGGCTTGGCTGGCATCTGCACTCTGCAGGTCCTACATAGCAGGGTACCTGTTCCTCTGCCTGTCTGACTGTGCAAGCAGAAACAACTTCACAAATCATTTCCTGCCTCTGGTTGACAATGCCCTGAGCCACTCAGAGTGCATGGAGGACTGGGTTGACAATATCGAAGTGGTGCACCTGCCCCCCCAACATGACATCACTGCAGCAGCCCATAGACCAGGGGATCATCACAACATTCAAGGCATTTTACCCCCACTGAGCCAGAGCAGATGGTGAGAGAAGGTGACGCTGGAGTGAACAATGCAGTGCAGCACTTCTGTAAAAGTTATAACATAAAGCATGCCATTGACAACATCAAAGTGGCATGGAAGAAGTTGCAGCAAAGTACACTGAACGTTGTGTTGTGCAAGGTGTGACCGAAATGTGTGTACTTCTTTACTGGTTTCCTGGTGGTTTCAGACATCCTTGACTTCTTGCATGAGGTTGGCTTCGAGGATGTGGATGAGGAGGATGTGCAAGACATCCTTGACAGCCACACCAAGCAGCTGCCAACAGAGAAGCTCATTGAGCTCAGGGAACAAGTGGTGGAGACACAGGAGGGTGGCAAGGACAGGCACCTTCATGTCTTGGTCATAAACACTTTGAAGAAGTTCCTTGCAGTTATGGAGAAGGGCATAGTGGTCATCAAGGACAAGGACCCAGAGGTGAGGAGTGATGCATCAATGTATGGAAATTAGCAACACCTGTCGGTGTACAGGGAGCTGCTTGTATCTAAGAAAAAGGCAGCACGCCAGACCACCATCACCTCCTTCTTCCCTGTTAGGAGCACTGAGGAAGAGTCACTGCCATCAGTGAATGGTATTCAAAAGGAACGTCTTGCATCACGTACCTCCGTTATGTCTGTCTCGTCTTCATCACCACCTGACACACCCATATGCCACTCTGCCACATCACCACACTCTCACCCGCACTGCACTGCTCTCCCACAGCCTCATCGTATCACTCTTCCTTGGCTGCACTGCATCATTTGTTCTTATCATCACCACGTCACCCTCCCCATGACTCTTCACCTCCTCCTTAGGACCTGGAGTGATCGTCGAGGCTCTCCAGCTGTCCCCTAGCCTCAGGGGGGACCATTGGTGATGACTTGGAAAGGCTTAGGATAAACTTCAAGTGGGTGGCAGAATTTTATATTTTGGTAATTTTAGGATTCTTGATCGAGGTCACCCTCGCAAATGCCATTGAATCCATGTTACATCGACCATGTTATGTGATAAATCGTGATGCAATACGTCTTCACCTGACACAGCCCTATCACATAACGAAGCTGAACTGTATTCTGTGTTCTAATGCTGTCTTACATTTTTCATATACTGTAGCTACAGTATAACAAAAATAGTTTATGTAACATGAGCCTTTGACCCAGCTGTTCATGAAATAAAAATTTTGCTCATGGCTGTACATACATGTTAGGCATGGCAGTGCTCAGCTGGTTAAATGTTGCCATATGTTGATGTTTTTCCTGGTTAAAAACTTCTGTGCTGTTGTCTCGATCATGTAATAAACTCCGTTGCTACTTTGTGGAAGGTACAATAGAATATATGCAAATTTATTTGCTCACTAGAGCATGCTTAAATATTAGAAATGTAAGCTTGTGAAACTTAACTCTGCTGCAGTATTCAGCTTCACTATGAAGAGGGCATTATTAGAAACATTCTGTTTGGTTGACTTTTCAAACTGGATGGTAGTAGTAGTAGTTGTTCCCTAGGCAGTCTGGCTGAACAGCCCCGAGTCCCTAAGGAAGGCCACGGCCGAGACTGGGCTTTCCCACAGAGCTCTTAAGGAATGTATGTTGTGTTGTTGGCCTAAGTGATTGTGTGTAATGCAGTCTTCCATACTGTGCTTAATAGTATGGGGTGCTGTGTTACATCCTGGACAGGTATCAACGACAGAGTCATCCAGCTTCTTCTGATAACTTAAGAGGGCTGGATGATGCCCACATCTCATCCTAGCCAGGTGGACCCTGTCCTCATGAAGGAGATAGGATTCAGAAGGGTGGATATCAGGAGGCAGTGCATGCAGCTGTGTGTTGTCACTGAGTGAATGGAGTGGCGAGTGATTTGAGTATGGATATGCTTCTGGAAGCTGGTCTGAGGCAGTCTAGGGGGGAGAGATGACGGTATTTGTGTATGATATTGTGTGCTGGTTGTTGTTTTGATGTTCCTTGGTGTACAGTATGTGGATGTGCTGCCATGTAGTGTAGTGGATATGGTGGGTCTGTGGAGGCTGCAGCGAGAATTTGGGTGCCTCTCGTGTCTAGATGATCCTTGGCTTTGAGGACTTTGGTTTCTTGATGTAGGTGGTCTGTGGGTGCAGTCTGTGCAGCCTGTGATTATTTTTAGGGCCTTGTTCTGTATGGTCTGTAGAGTGTTGTAGTGTGTTTTGGTGAGGTTAGAAGCCAAGGCAGGGCTTGCATAATTCATCACTGAACATATATATTGTTTGTATACTGTGGTGGTGGTTTCGTTGTTGTGTCCAAACGTTGTATGGGCAAGTGACCTCAAGGCATTGAGTCTTGGTGCTAATTTATCTTTAATGTTTGTGATGTGTTGTTTAAATGACATTGATGTATTGTATGTTACACCAAGGATTTTGGGTGCATATGTGTGTGTGGTAGGGGAGTGTTGTTTATGGTAAGGTGTGGAATGTGACTGTCTTCTGCTGTCCAGTTTGTGAGAAGGGTCACTGTAGATTGGCTGGGGCTATTTTGAGCCTGTTTGTGGTGAACTATTTGTGTAGTGTGTTGAGGTAAGGTTGGAGGATGTGTGTGGCTGTGTTTGTGTTTTGGTGTGTACATGTAAGTGTTATATCATCTGCAGAGGAAGGTATGTGTATCTGTGGTGTGTGGGTATGTCGTGCATGTATAAGTTAAAGAGTGTAGGGGACAAAACAGATCCTTGGGGGATGCCATTTATGAACTTTCTGATGTTCGAAGACTGACCGGCAAATGTTACATGTGCACATCTGCCTGCTAAGTAGTTTGCCAGCCATCTTTTTGTGTTATTGTGCATGTATGTGTTGAATATTTTGTTTGTGAGTCTGTGGCAGGGGATGGCATCAAAAGCTTTGCTAATGTTAAGTGTGACTAGGAGTGTTCTGTATAGTGTTTATGGAGTATAGTGGCCTAAAACCATGTGATGGGGCTAGGGTGGGTGTGAGGTGTAACTAGTTGTAGTACCAGTTGTTCAGTGACTTTGGAGGGTGTGCAGAGGAGTGTAATGGGATGGTGTGAGGAAGGTAACATGGGGTCTTTGTTGGGTTTTGGGCTAGTGATCATAATGCCATGCTTCCAGATGTTGGGTATTATGTTGTGTGAGTAGCTGTAGTTTGATATGTTGGTGAGTGCTTGTATGCCTGGTGGTCCAAGGTGTTTAAGGTGTATGGTGCTTATGTTGTCTGGTCCACAGGCAGATGAGTGCCTAAGGTTGCTGATGGTGTGCTTTGTCTGGCTGTTAGTGAAAGGTGCGAAGTCTGGGTATGTGGGGAAAGCTGTCCCTTGCGTTGGATGATACGTTGGTCGTCACGATGAGGGTTTGGATGGCTGACATGTGAAAAGTAATTGATGAGATTGTTTGCATGTTGTTTGTTTGAAGATATGGTGTCTGTTGTGATGGCCGTGTGTGATTGTGTAGTGTTGCTGTTGGAGAGTGTGATGCTGTTTAGTGTTTTGTAGAGTTTGCTGGTGTCTGTTTTGTGGTCAAGTGTTTGGAGATAATTATTCCAGTTTAGTGTTTGCTGTTTTGATATTTTATTGTTTATCTGAGTGTTGAGTTCTTGTATTTGTTGTATGGTGTCTTGTGTATGGGGTGTTGGGGAGTGTCGTAGTGTGTCCCATTGACTGATGAGGCCTTGAATTTCTGGTGTGAAGTTGAGGTTGTGTCTCTTTCTGTTTGCCTCTAGGGATGTGTCTTTTGTCTGCATTTTGTATAATTGTATTGAAAGTGTGCACAGTGGTGTTGATGTTTGTGATGGATGTACTGTATAATGTTTCAAAGTGTTGTTCTGTTTCAGTTGTGAAGGCCTCCCAGTTGGCTTTCTTATAATTAATATATGTGTCTGTGGCCACCTAGGGTGATTCTGATTTTGGTAGTGATGATGATTGGGAGGTGGTCAGAGCCAAGGGTTTTGACCACCTTCCAGGATGTTGTGGGGGTGAGGTTTGGGGAGCAAAAGGTGATGTCTGGAGATGATGGGAGGAAGAGGGCTTGGTGTGGGATATGGGTATGTTGATGGAGATTATTCAGTATGAAAAGGTTGTCTGTTTGGGATTGTAGTACCAGCCCTTTGTCTGTGTCAGGGTTTTTGACATACCAAGCCGACGCTTTGGCATTGAAATCACCACCCAGGATGATGTTGGGTATGTAAGTGACGTGGTGTATTTGTGGAGAGTAATTGGGTAGTACTGTGGGGGATGATTGGGGGGGAAATGTTATGTTTTGGCGATTGTTATATGTGATTTGTTACCATTGCATATTTTAATTACTTGTATTTCTGTTGTGGTGTCATGGGGGGGGAGACGTGACTTTCTGTGTGCACTGGTATCTGAAAAGTTGATGGTTTGTGTACCAGGGTGATGAATCCACCGATACCACCATTGGCCTGGTCTTGTCTAATGGTGGTGAAATTATGAAATGCAAATGTTTTTTGTGTTCTGTGTAGTTTTGTTTCTTGTAAGATGGCAGTGTGTATGTTTTGTTGTTTCATGAATTGTGTGAGTTCTTGTCTTTTGGTGTTTATGCCATCTATGTTTAATTGAAGGATGTTTATGTTGTGTGTGTGATGTGTGTTGGCTGCTGCAGCACAGGGGAGAGGTGGTGGTGTGGGTGGAGGGGAAGGGATAGGTGAAGGTTGTGATGGAGATAAGGGTTGGGGTGGATTAGGGTGGGGTGGAATGGGAGGGGTTGGGGGATTGGATGTTGTGGGAAGAATTGGTGGGTTAGGTTGAGGAGGTGTGGAGGAAGTAGGAGTAGGGCTGGAAGGAGGGTTAGTGGGTGGGGGGAAGGAGCATAAGAAGCAGGTCCAAGTGTTTATGTAATGTTTTCTGGATGCAAGTGTTGTGCAGGTGTAGTGGGTCCAGTTCTTGCAGGAATTGCACTGAACTGAACCCTTTGTCTGTTGGCTTGGAGTGATAAGTTTTGAGCATGTTGGACATTAGGTGGGTCCTGGATTGCCTTCAATGTCCCCGGCTACAAGAAGTCATTGAGAAATGACCACCGGTGAGTCATTTCTCGGTGTAGAAAAAGCGGTGTTGTTGTGTGTGTTGTGTTGAGAGGTGTGGTACTTGCCCAGGTGACCGAAGCCACTCTAAGGTTCTCGGGCCCCTTGAGGGGCTGGGGGGTTTTGTGGTGGTTTGGCCCCTATGCTGTCCTCCTCTTCTGCTTCGACAGCCTCTGGGGGGTAGACTTATGGCGAAGGCACCACTGCTTCAGGTCCTCAAACTGGAGGGTTAAATATAACCCTTTTCCCTTGTAGAGACTCAGATTCTTACAAGTGGAAAGTGTATTGCATTTTTTTTTTGTAGCTGATGTTACGAACAAGATTTCACTTGCTTTTAGTTTCTTTGTTTTAATCAATAATATCACAGTTTTAAAGCCTGTGAGTAATGGTAATTTTTGTAATACACTACTTAATGATTTTTTAAGATTTCATCATGATCATCATCATCCAGACCTCCTTCTCCACCCTAGGCCAGGGTGAGGAGTAGCAATGTCCAGGCAGCCCAGATTTGCCCAGTCCAATGAGCCAAACTTCCATTCACCCATCATTCCAGCATCCAGAATCCTGGCTCTATCGGATTCGCCAAAAACATTCACCACTTTCTGTAGCTTCACATAAACATATCCGATTGAGTCAATCCGGATGCTGCCACTTTAAAAAGGGGTGCCAAATCCCTGATCATGCACTTCTCCTCACAACATTCATCCAGCCAGCTCGATCTCTTGTTAATTCCCTAGCCTCACCGACTTCCAAACCCCTCTTCCTTACACACACACATCCACCATATCTCTCCATCTTCTCCATGGCCTACCTCGCCTCCTCCCTCCTTTAGATTCACTCACATATACCTTTTGCACCACTCTGTTGTTATCCATTCTCTCCACATGACCATACCATCTCAGTACACTTTCTTCAGTTCTGGTGTCCACCAACTTCCTCACTCCACATCTTTCATGAATCACATTACTGTATTTTGAATTCTATCCACCCTCTGTACTCCACATACATTCCTCAGCAGTCCCATCTCCACTGCTCTGACTCTTGACTTTTCATTTTCATGCCACACCATAGTCTCACATCCATATTTTAAAGTTGACACTAACACTCCTTCATGTAAGCCTAATGCAGCTGCAACACTCAAGCCTCTGTTTCTTATCAAGGTCTTCATTGCACCAGCTACTTTTCTTCCTTGTGTCACTCTATATTCAGCTTCTTTTGCACCTTTTCCTCTCTTTTCTGTCACTGTACCCAGGTATTTGAACTCTCTCACCAATTCCAGTCTCTCTCCATTCACTGTAACATTGCACTGGGAGTCACCTCCTGTCTCAGTAATTATCTTTTTACTCTTTTCTACATTTACTCTCAAGACACGACGCTTACAGACATCAGCAAAACCCTGCACTAGTCTACCAAGTTCATGTCCGGTACTTGCAAGCAGTATTGTACTGCATCATCAGCATACAACAGATTTGAGATATTCCATCTATCGCCATTCATTACCAACACCATCCCTCTCTCCATTACTCGGGTTTTCACTTCTCTTATCACCCCATCCATATACACATTGAACAACCATGAGGACATCACACAACCTTGTCGCACATCCACACCGATCGTGAACAATTCACTTAGATGCCCATTAACCTTTACACATGCTTCGCTACCATCCATATACACATTGAACAACCATTAACCTTTACACATGCTTCGCTACCATCCATATACACATTGAACAACCATGAGGACATCACACAACCTTGTCGCACATCCACACCGATCGTGAACAATTCACTTAGATGCCCATTAACCTTTACACATGCTTCGCTACCATCGTAAAAACTGTTGACGGCACCTAGCAGCTTACCATCTACACTGTACATGCGCAAAACTTTCCACAGTCCTTCTCTGTCCACACTGTCGTATGCTTTTTCCAGATCCATGAGCGCCATAAACACCTTATGTTCATTCTCACAAACCTTCTCTTCTATCTGTCTCACTGCAATTATTTGATCCACACATTCCTTGCCACTCCTAAAGCAACCCTGTTCATCACTCACTAGAACTTCTGATGTCTCTCTCTTACTTTCTTTATAATACTTCATTCATATACTTTCCCTACCACACTCAATAAACTTATGCCACGATAATTCTTGAACTCACTTCGCTCACCTTTATTTTTGTACAGGGGTACAGTCACAGCCTTTTTCCATTCTGCAGGCACAGTTTCACTCATCCTTGCGATCTTACATATCTCCAACAAGCTCTTCATTCCACTCTCACCACTACACTTAAACATCTCTGCATACACCTCTTCAACCCCAGCTGCTTTCCCATTTTTCAGCTGCTTCACAGCACCCTTCACCTGTGCGAGTGTCTTGTCTCCTGGCACTGCATTCCTTCACTGCACCCCCCTAGAACCAATCACGTTTACAGCTGCTCTACTTTCTCTATTCCCATTCATCACGCTTTCAAAATATTCTTCATATTTTGTCCTTACTTCATCCCCGTGGGCTAATAATCTACCACCTACATCCTTCACACCATCACATTTCTTTCTGTTTTCACTTCTACATTTCTGCACCTCTTTCCAAATAACTTCCTTTTTTCAGAGTAGTTTGCATTCATTTCTCTTCCTAGATCATCATTTACCTTCTTTTTCCTGTTCACTAGTCTCTTTACGTGTTTCTTGCTGTCAGTATATTCAGTTCTTATTTCAACTGAATGCCTGTCCTGTAACCACTTTAGCCACTTTCTTCCTCTTTTCCTCCACCGCTCTCTTAACCTTCTCATCCCACCATGCCATACCTTCCTTCTTTGTTGTTACTCTTGCCACACCACACACCGCTTTAGCATTCCAAACTAAGCAGTCACTATATGCATTCCATAGGCAGTCCAGATCCATTTCGTTCCAATTCACTGACTCTAACTCCTCCCCTACTTTGGTCTTGTAATCATCTGCCATTTCTTTGATCCTCAGCTTCTCAACTTTCAGTCTTTTTCCATACCGCTCCTCTCTCTCCTGATCCACCTCATTCCTCTCAGCTTGATCTTGCATACCACAATCACATGATGTGTCAGACCTCCACGTCGTCCTTTCATGGCCCTCGTATCAGCAGCCATTCCCATCATCAACCTCTCTACAAGCATGTAATCAATCAAGCTTCTTTTAACACATTCCCTGTTCCCTCTATACCATGTATATTTATGTGCATTTTTGTGTTTGAAATACGAGTTACAAATGCATAACCTCCTCTCCTGACACATATCCTTTAGTCACTTCCCATTATCATTTTCTCCTAGTACTCCATAACAACCCATTATGTCATCCTCAGGACCAGTTCCTACTCTTCCTTTCATATCTCCCATTACGATCACTTTATAGCATCTGGGCACTTCTCCCACTGTTTCATCCAGCTCATCCCCAAACCTGTCTTTCTCTCTCTCTCTCACTCCTGTCCTTACACGGTGCATGTGGTACAATTACTGCCACTTTCACCTTCTCAGACTTGAACTTCATCATACATACACCTCGAGCTGACACATTTGTAGTCTCCCACTCCATTCTGCCACACTTCATTCATCAATAAAGCAACTCCTTCCTTGCATCTTCCTTGCCCATTCATTCCCGATCGTACACATTTCACATGCTTACACTCCTCCACGTCACACCTTTTCATCTTCGTTTTACACAACACCATCACGGCATATCTCGCACTCTTGAACACATTCACCACTTTCACTCTCTTGCTCTCCTCATTCACACCTCTCACATTCCACATGACCATGCAAATCTGTCCATTTGGCTGGGGTCCTGGGCAGGTATTGGACCCTCTGAGGCTCTCTGAAACAACTGCCATGATTAAGTGATTTTGGACAGGGAAATCTGGGAGACACTTAACCCTGCCAGAAACCCCGGTTATATGGTTACCGCTCAACCTAGTAAATGGTTTCTTGGGTACATGAAACCATTTGGCTTGTCAGTCAGTGTAGGGAATCATATGCATCTCTACATCGAGTGATTGGATGATGGGTGTCCCCACCACCACAAGATTTAGAAACAAAATTTAAGGCTGGACATTGTGGGAGGCCATCTGATAACCATAGGGAGGGGAGAGGGGAGGGGAGCAACTCCTGTCTAAGATGTGATGACGACAAAAATGAGATATGGAGAGCAAACAAATTATTTGCGAAATTCTGCATTTCCAAGGGTGTAAAGAATGTATCCTCCATGAATGTTGGTGCTGGTGTATTGCAGTTTGCATTATTTAATAGAGAGGTAACATTTTTGTGTGTGAAATACTGAAACTTGCGACTGAAAATGCCGCATCTCAGTCCCCCATTCTTGGGGAGGACACTTGGTGATGACATGAACTGGCTTAGGACATTCATCAACTGGGTGGCAGAAATGTTTTTTAAGATTTTAAGTTACGTGGCCCTTGACCTCCAACGTATCCCCATTGAACGCACATTAAATCAACATTGATTTACGATAAATCAGTATGCAATAGGTCTTCACCTGACGTGACCCCATCACATATGGTTGGTACTGTAACTACAGTAGTACACATCCCATGTACATCAAATTTGTTTGCTCAGATTTTTTGTCCAAGTAACATGGGGTCTGATTGGAATATCTCAGAAATATAGCGATACTACTATTTCACTACTTTTGATGAACACTACAGCATCTTACTGCGTAAAAAAGTAGCTCTGTTGCGTAGCATCATTACTTCTAATGCCACTATTCCCAACATTTGTTAGGAGTGTAATGCTGTTTGGTAGTGAGGCCTTGGGAGTCACAGAAGAGGATATTTGTAGGGTTTTTGATGATTAGTTGGATGTATAGTGCATCCTTGAATGACAGGTCTGAGGGGGGGGGGGTTTAGGATTGCAAATGAAGAGCTGAGAAGTAGGATAGGACTCGAATGTACAGTATCAGTGTCGTGTTGAGAGAGGATAGATCAAGATGATTTGAGCATGTGGAGAGGATGGAAATGGCAACTGGGTACATGGTAAGATGTGTGAATGTTGGGGGTAGGGTTGCAAGAGGCAGACTGAAAAAGAAACTGGGATGAGGCCATAGAGTTTGACCTTAGGGATAAGGGACTGAATAGGGAGGCTGCTAGAGATTGAACAGCATGGAAAGCTGCATTGAGGTGACCAAGGCCATCTCATGCAAACTTGTTGGTGCCTTTACAAGCAGAATGAATGATTACTTGATCGTCTCACCCTTGGGTAGGATTTTCCAATTTTTCATGCAGTTTCATAGTTGCTGAGTCATTTGCAAGCAATGTTTATTGCAACAATATTTTCCTTTATCTGAAGCTTAGTGAGCCCCCAATATGACAACAGGAGAAAGATAAAAGCTGGCAAAAAAGAAGGCAGACAGGGGGAAAAAAGGTGGTGCTACAACACTGGATTATGTAATGTTCAGCTGTGGTTGCCCAGTGATCTGTCCTTTTGAAATAAAAGTACAGTAAACCCTCCATATAACGGACTTCAATAGACTGGAATTAGGTCTTATGGGACTCAAGGAGCTACCGGATTAACCCCTACACCGCGGGCATGTTAACCAATGTTTTGCGTGTGCCGCGGGGTTATTCGGGCTCCGACAGACTCTCAAAAAATATTTGCCAAAAATCAGTCATTAGTCCTAGAATATTAAAATTACATATGCTTATGGCACATACCTTCAGCTTTCTCCTGGAATGTTTGTTGAGCCTTCGTCAGTTACCGTAGGACTTGTGGAGCCCTCTGAAGTTGGGTAACGAAGTCTCCACTTTACACCTCCCGATAACCTGTAATATGATTACCACAGCCAGATATTAACACTATAAACATTACTCTATGATTTTCAAGTAGTTTGGGATCCATACTTAAAAAAAAAAACACTGTGAAAGCAATGAAAATTACGAGCGCGTCTGACCGTCGCACTTGCGCTAGTTCGCTCTTGGTACGCTGTCATTTATTATTCATAAAACCCCTCACACTTTATATTTCTATTACTATATAACACATATATATCTACAGTCTTCATCCATAAGTTTCCTTCAGTAGTATTAGTTTATTGTCACTGTAGGGATTCAATTTCTTTCAGTAAAATACGTAGCATTCACTTTCTCGTCCTGTATACTGGCATTGAGAGTGAATGTCACTTTCAATTTCACTCTCATAACTCATAGTATTCAGACATGCTAGAGTGAAACTTTCACTTTCATTACTCCTAGGGTATATACTCGTATTCTTATAATACTACTCATTTACATTTCTATTTACGTTCTCTATTTTATTTACATTATTTACATTTCTATTTTATTTACACTGCGTTATGCACTGTCACTTGAAGTAACTTATAAAACTATTTTCCACTGTTCACGTATATTTACATTCATTACTTTCACTTGCTGTTTACACATTATTTACACATTATTTACAATTCCACTTGCACTGTTTTACTCAATAGAAAGATCGTAGTCGCTCTTTTATCAATTGTCTGCCCTTTACCTCTTTCCACACGAGGTTTAGTAGGGGGTAAAGGTCACAGGGCCCTTTGCATGGGGGTGAAAAGGCCCTGAAGCTAGCAAGAGCGAACAGACGTACCCCCACACTGGAAGATGAGAGTGAACTGATAAGGGTGGGCCGGGGTGGTGGCCTACCTAGGGAAATCAGTACTGCCAACGTTTAGCCTCTTGACACAGCTACTTTATAGCAGCGAAATGATTGGCAGGAAATCTAGACAATACATTATAAATTAGGTAGTTCCAGGTGAATGTAAATATCACTTAGGCTTCTCCCTTCCCTCCTTATACTGTATGTATATTTATTACGAAGATAGATTATACGGCATATTTCAAGGGGAAATAAACAGCAAAAATTAGCGAACGAGTGCACGTGAGGTGTTGTCAAGTGATAATTAGCCAATTCCAGGTGTATGGCACTCTCACATACCTTATTTCTTTCTTGTATATATTATTTGGTATAAGAATAGGGCATAGGGCTTATTTCAATGGATGAAATCAGTGAAAAATTCCAGGGAAGATTTACTTAGCATAGCACGGCCAGACAGGCGAGAGGATAGGGTAATGGAGGGGGGGTAGGAAGGGGAGTCAAGAACGGGGAGAAATGGCTAAATTGTCAACAATGGATGGGAGTACAGATGAGATTAGGAGTGCTGACTAGTATTGGACATTGGCAGTACTGATAGATGATACAAGCCCCGACTTGGAAGCCCGGGTGAATTCAAAATAACACAGAATCACAAAAGCGACGCCCCGCGGTATGATCCCTTGCTCCTAAGCGTCACGAAAGTGACGCCCCGCGGTTAAGGGGTTAAATGCCTATATATCGGAAAAAGTCCGATAAACCCAGAAGCAGTCTGGACTGCCTGACCACTTCAGTTATGTTCGCCACAATAAGGTAAATAAAAGACATGTTTATCAGTATACAGTACATTATTATTATTATATTATACCTTTTGATTAACCCCTTAAACGCGGCTGTGTACAGTCGTTCCCCCCCGAGTGGCGGGGTTGTATCACGGTCTGAGTACCTGTAGGAAAATATTCGCCAAAAATCAGAGATTAACCCTAGAACATTATACTTGGTATGGCAGATAGTACTTACATTCAGCTTTCTCCAGAGACAGGTGTTGAGCCTTCGTGGACTACCCAAGGACTTGTGGAGACTTGCAAAGTTGGGTAACCAAATCTTCACTTTCACACCTCCAGCAATCCGGTTTCCCCTCTACCACAGCCTCATTCTGTCACAGTAAACTTTATACTACAACGTAAAGGTAGTTAGGAATCTGTATTTGTACAATAAGCACTGAAAATAAGGCTAAAATCAACGGAGCGTAAGGCCGACATGCACTGTGGCGGCGGTCTTCCCGTCACTCAACAAACATTTCCATTTTCACAGCTAAAAACATGTATACTACATTATTTTCAATCATATTACTTCCCAAAAGATCACCACGGCGCGCATTTTATTCTGCCTTACGTCCACCACTTTATTCTCGTTCCTGTCGGCCGCTTGCACTGACTGGGAAGAGCTAGAACTCGCCATAATGTCACTTTGAAAGCCTGCAGGAAACTGATGCTAAACAGGGGCAAACCGTGAGAAAAAAAGCTAGTGTTACAACTGGGGAAACAAGCGTTTCCTAGTAGCATAAACTGCTTGTGAGAGGAGATCGCAGATTTACAGTTCTGAGCGCTCAGAGCACTGCCATGTATCACAGCCAGGCTAGCCGGGCCGTGGTGGGGGGGGGGATGGGGGGAAAATGCGATATTTGGCAATAACTGAGGTCAGTAGTACAAAGGTAAAGTATGCTAGTTGTAGCTAGAGGGTGGTGGTACTGATAGACAATACCAGCTGGAGCCTGCTTGCCCGCGGTTATTCAAAATTTACTAGAATCGCAAACGCGACGACCCGCCGTCATGTCCTTTTGGCCGAGCATCGCAAATGCGACGATCCGCGTTTAAGGGGTTAATGTAGTGAATTCATAACACAGTACAGTACCGCAAAGGTAGTCAAAACAGCTTATAAACCATTCATGCGATCTGGACTAATGTCTGATATATCAGCAGAAGTCTGGGTTAGCAGGGGGACGTCTGGATGTCACTCTTATCAGAATTTTGCATTTTTCAGAATGGTTTGGGCCCCAATTAGTCCATTATAGTGAGGTCTTACTGTACCATTGTTTCATAGATGAAAATTGTTGGCAGACATATGAAAACTCGCATACTAATACCTGCTTGTGGTGAAATTAACAGAAGTTCTGGTACTTAAATGTTTTTATTGTGTGTTTTGGTAGATGATGTGTTTTTGCCAGCTCTTATATTTCCCCAGTTATCATATTGGGGTCTTATTAGACACCCACTGAAGAAAAGTGTGTTGTCATATCCTTCATTTGTGAATGGCATAAAAGCTGTGTAATTGCAAGAAAAATTAGATCACAAGCAGCCTTTGAGTGAAAAGAATGTCAAAGCTTATTTTGCTTTGTTTGAATAAAACTGTCTCTTAGCATGCCAGATCATATAATAGCTATACTGAAACCCATAGCTGAGAAGACCTAGTACTGATGAACAAATACAGTACAGTACATTGTCACACTGAAATACTTCTGTTTCAGTCTCACTCTATAAATAATATTTAGGGACTAATATGGTAGAGGGGTTGATAGAGATCGAGCAGCGTGGAGAGTTGGGATTAGGTGACCAAGGGTGACTCAAGCAGACATGTTGAACCCTTTATAAACAAAATGAAATTTACAATTTAATGCTTGGTTGAATGAATAGACCGGTAGTGTTTGCCATGCTAACTCAACAATTTTTTTGCAGTTTGTGTAGATTGATGAATACTTTTTTTTTTTTTTTTTGGCTATTAAAAAGATGGCCATAATTTTAAAATTTTGCTACCAAGTATTATTTTAATTGTACTCTGATTTCTCCCAAAGGTTCCTGAAGACTGCCATTCCTGCAGGCCTTTGCTGCCTGGCCACCACCTTGGTTGTGGATTCTCTTTTCTGGGGTCGCCTCCTCTGGCCTGAAGGGGAGGTTTTTTGGTTCAACACATACAGGAATCAGAGCAGTGCATGGGGTGTATCCTTTTCCAGTGTTTATGCTGTATGTCAGTGGATGAAGTTTGATCCTTTTTCAGTTTTATTTTTATTTTTCAAGATTTCCTCATGAGTACAATACTGTATATATAACTTAATTGTATTAAGTACAGTATTTTGTATTTTAGTTCCTATAAGTTACTATTTGTACCTTGTAACTTTAAGCTCTTTACCAATGTGTCAGTGAAGCTTAGCACTCCTCAGGTGCCTCCTAAATTTAACATTCATTAACTAACATTAGGTGTCTCACAACTATTATGTCAGTGAGGCTTAACACTCCTTAGCTAGCATCAGATGTATCCTCTGTTATGGTACTTCTACTCAGCCCTGCCACGTGCCTTGGGAGCCAGTCTTGCCTTGGTGCCAGTTGGGGTAGCAATTGATCGTCGTTTGCAAGTTCTGGTCACCCCAGCAGTGATATTTGTGGCTCTCTACTCCCTCCTACCCCACAAGGAACTTCGATTTATTATATATGTCTTTCCTATCTTCAATGCAGCTGCTGCACGAGCCTGCCATTTCTTGTAAGTTAAGATGGTTACTTGATGCACTGTCAGTCATGTATTTATTTGTCATAAAGTACATATATATATATATATATATATATATATTGATGACAATGCTTCTACGTCACATGTCTCATGGGTAACATCATTTGCTGATCTAGGTATATTATGATTGGGTGATAAAGTACAGTGGTCCCTTGGTTATTATGCTTAATTGGTACTGTGCCTAGTGCGTGATAGCAAAATTACACAATAAAGAAAGCACAGAACCTATAGAATGTATTGTAATTGGTACCAGGCACTCCACTTGTAAACCCAGATTTTCCATTTACAATAATTTAGACCCACTAAATATATATATGCAGCTCTTTCCTCACTTCCTTTCATCCTTCCTTCTTTCCTTCCTTCCTCATCTCTTTCTTTACCTCATTCTTACCTCATCCTTCTGTCTACATATGACACTACACTGAGTGACAAGCCAAATGGTTTCCTGTACACCAGGAAACCATTTACTATGCTAGATGATAATCATATAACCAAATTATGGTGCCTGGTGGTTTAATGGGTAATTAAGGTGCTCCATTCAGATTGAGCCTGTGAAGGTGGTTGGGGTTTATTGCTTACATAATGCCACTCAAGTATGAGTGCAGCTGGTCTTTCTTATCTTGTCAGGATCAACTTGCCTAGCCCCAGGCTCCTACACTTTGCATGGAGAAACACAGAATTAAATGATGAATGAATGAATGAATTGTGGTAGGTGTGGGCGCTCACCATCCACTCACTTGATGTAGTGCTGCTGTCGGGTGTCTGCCCTTTCCTCTCCTCCATCCTTCTTTCCTTCCATCCCCTTCTGTCTTCCTTTACATCATTCTTTCCTTGTCCTTCTGCCTATGGGTAACTTTACACTTCCTCTTCTGTCTTTCTTTCCTTCATTCGTTCCTCTTCCTTCTGCCTGTGGGTGACTTTACACTGAGTGACAAGCCAAATGGCTTCCTGTACACCAGGAAACCATTTATTATGCTGGGTGGTAATCATATAACCAAATTTTGGCGCCTGGTGGTTTAATGAGTAATTATTGCGCTTCAATCTTTTTGAGCCGGTGAAAGTTTATATCCAAGGGGTGGTTGGGGTTGCTTGTTCATGTAATGCCACTCAGGGATGAGTGAGGTTGGTCACTCTCATCTTAAATGCCAGGACCAACTGCTTAGCCCCGGGCTCCTACACTCCTCATGGGGCAATGTAGGATTGGATGATGGGTGGATGGATGGATGAATGAATGAGAAATACTCCAATAACACTGTTTTTGGAGGGTGAGGTGCTTGAAAGGGTACAACAGGGAAGAAAGGTTGCTGGTTCCTTGAAAGCAATGATAAGAAACAGGGAAGTGAGCATGGAAGTGAAAAAGTTACTAGATGACAGTGTGATACCAACTCTAACGTATGGAAGTGAAGCTTGGACGTTGTTGGAAGGACACAAGTCAAGAGTGAGAGCAGTGGAAATGATTTATTTAAGAGGAGCCTGTGGAGTCACATGGAGAGACAGGCTGACAAATGAGGATATAAAGGAGCGTTGTGGTGTGGATGTGGATGTGATAGGAAGCGTTAGGAGGAATACACTGATGTGGTTTGCCATGTGGAGAGGATGGAGGGTGAAAGACTGACGAAGAGAGTGTATGTGAGTGAGGTGGAGGGGGGGGAGAGGGAGGGGGAGGCCGAGGATGAGATGGAGGGATGGGATGGAGAGGTATATGAGAGAGGGGGGTGTGAGTTGGGAGCAGGGCAGTGAAATGGCGGGGGACTGGAGGACGTGGAGGCAATAGATAGATAGATAGATAGAACAAACTTAAACCAATTTTTTGTTTATGTTGATTTTTACGTTGTTTCTGATCAATGTCATTGTGTCGGTTATGAATATGCTATTTGTTTTTGTGTTAATCTAGAGTTACAGGAATTATGCAGCAACATATGTGTCTTATAAGGACAGGAACTGCAACTTGTTACCATTTCGAGAATGTTGGGAATGTCAAAGAATTTATATATTTCCGGGTGTATATTATGAATATAACTAGCAAATGAGCAAATAGTAACATCACAAAGAATGCAGGCCACATAGTACTGTATCTAGAAATGCACTTTTGGTCTTGACTTTCTGTAGCTGTGATGACAATCGTGCAACAATCCCCAATCGTAATCGCCCATCATCGCCTCATTCCACCTGCTCTGATATCTGGTTTCCATCAGCAGAATGTCCTGGTGGAACCATTCACCATGCTCCTCGCTGACTGCACCCAAGTTGCTTTTGAAGAAATCAAGGTGGGAATGCAGATACAGTCGTACAGTTTGATTGACATTCTGCATCCAAGCCGGTGGAATGCATCGATCAGGTCATCAACAAGCTGTGCGGAATCTGGTCTCCTCTGGTTGCCAAGAAGACCTTCCACAACCCCTCTGAAAGCATTTCATGTGCACTCTTCATCATCGGTTATTTTACCCAGGAGTTCACGACTTGCAAGCATTCTTTGAACCTGCGGCCCAGTGAATATGTCAGCCATCACCTTTGCCACGCTCAGCTTGGGAAACATTGATCGGATATGCAGAAATGCATCGCCATCCATGTTGGTGGCTTTCACAAATTGTTTCACAAGACCAAGTTTTATGTGTAGTGGTGGTAGCAATACCTTCTCTCTAGAGATCAGTGGAGCTCTCAGAGTGTTGCATGAGCCTGGAGTGAGACTCTATCTGAGAGGCCAGTCTTTCCTCATGATATGTTCTGCATTGCTTTGGCTGCGCCACAAGCATAAAAAACATTAGTACTTTGTATAACCACCTTGCATTCCAAGTAGGAACAAAATCATTTTGAAATCCCCACAAACCTCCCAACTGTGATGTGAGTACAGTCGCTGCTCACATAAGGCGTGATAATAGAGCGTGAAACTAGTCATAACACGGCCGTTTTTCTTTTTTAGTCCAAGTCATGATCAAAACGCGATTTTGACAAATATTACGCGGGTGGAGAAATTGCCCATTTCTTTAAAAAACAATACTATGCTGCTACAATAGTGAAAACACAGCCTGAGGCCAAAAATTATGGAATATATAGTCATTACTTGAGAAGACTGTTCAAAACACGGTAAAAAACAGACAAAGTGCCGGCAGAGTTAGACATAGCATGCGTTGCATCTGGCCATGACGTATGCATGTCACCTGTCTGCGCATTCCCGGGCCACTCCACTCAACCCTCTCCCCGCTCTGTGCCTCCACACATGCTGTGTGTTAACTTTGCTCTCTTTTTGGCCACCTCACCCAGCGTGACTCAGCAAGATGGCGGAAGAGTTTGATCCAGGAGCGGAAGCTTGACGTGATCAAGCAGAAGGAGAGAGGAGAACATAATTGTGCCATCGCCAAAGTGTACCAGGTCGACAAGTCAACTATTCGTACGATCCTGGGCAAGAAGGTTACCATATTGAAGACGATGTGGGCCTATGGGGAATCTGCCCTGGACGAAATTTCGAGTGTCTGACCCAGCGCTTGTTATGATGGAAAGGTACCTGGTCATGTACTGCAACCAACGGGAGAGGGAAGGAGTTCCAATTGACTCAATAAATGTACAAAGGAACCTGTGGAGCCGGCGCGGCCAGAGGACCGTGCTTGGGACCAATAGGAGTTCTATCCTGCCTCGGAACCCCACTCCCCCTCCCCCCAGGAAGCCCACAAACTCTTCAATTCAAGTTGAGGAATCTTCGAGTGTTTGTATGTACTGAAGTCATTTTCAGGTAGGTAAATGTCCTGGAAAAAATCCTGGAAAATTGCCCTAAAAGGTGAAATTGGGGCTGGCTTGGGTACCATGAAACCTTTAACATGTAAACATATGGCAGTATAATGCAGAATTTTCATAAAGCGGGACCTGCCAGGAACAGTACTCGTGTGTTATGTAAACAGTGACTGTACTTGATCTTTGTCAGACAAATTTTCGCATTCTCATAGCCTTCTTTCATTTCCACAGAATGTGCAACCGAATTTGATAGGAGTTCATTGCCATTATACAAAAGTACAGCTTTTAGGCTCTTCAGGGAACTGTCTATTAAGAGTTGCCATTCTGAGGCCTTGTATTCCACTCCCATGACTTTGAACAAACCCTGAACAGCAAAACAATAACACAAAGAGGTTTCTTCACAAAATTTGAAGAAGGATGTAAACTTGCCGTGGCGATTCCTATAACTCAACTTGCAACAGGGATCCAACAAATTCCATTCACTTAGAAGTGACACCAGCAGCACAGCATTGGATTTGGTGAGTCCTAAATCTTGGACCAATTCATTCAGTTCTTGCTGATTGGGAAAGTGTGGAGTGTCTCTGGAACATTTTCCAACATACGATTCATCATCACTTTCTCCTCTGTCATCGACGATGTCCTTATGGTCAGAGACATCTTCCGTGTCTGCAGGAGGGACAGGAATCGCCAGCTCATCATTGTGAGGCACCGGAGAGATTGAAGAAGGCAAATTTGGATATGCAGTGTTTATTCTACCCATAATGCTCTTCGCACCATTTGTATCAACCATGCAGAAATTACAATCGTCGTGATTCGAAGGCTCTTGCCACACTCTTGGAACTGCGAGAGGCATCTTCCTTCTCGCTCCTTATAGCCAAGTTTCATGCACATAGCGACAGCTACTACCAGTGTAGTGTGGAGCCCAATCCTTATCTTGATCGCCCATTGCCACACCAAAATATGCCTTGTATGCATGAGCAAATTTGATATAAAGGTTGATTTTGTGTTTGATCATCTTTGGTCCAGTATATTCTCCACATACATAACAAAATGTAGCAGCTGACAGCTTGCAAGAATGTCTACTGGTCATTTTCAGGAATAGAAACACCTTTAGGAACAGCTCAAAAACGCATCGAGCATCCAAACTAACAATGTGAGACTACCTCTCTGACTCAATCCACGTTGCATGATGCAATAAAGATCATATCAGTTACATTTGCATGGACGCAGATGGTGTGTGTGTGTGTGTGTGTGTGTGTGTGAGACGTGGTTAGTGATACATCAGCCATTACATCGGCGCACAGTAACAAGACTGGAAATAAACAATCTTCAATTGTTAATAAAAACCTAGAGATAGACAGATAAAACATACACCATTGGAATCAGCGTGGAAAACTGAGTCTAAGAAGACAGAAAAAACTGAGTAAATTCTTTGTTACACAGTGTAGCCGGTGAATTAAAAAAAGACAATTTGCTCTTTTATTGATACAGAAGAGGGGACATACTCAGGAAAACCGTCGATCGATGATATGACCATCGACAATTCTAAATGCATTTGGGTGGCTTGATGTACCTTTCAACTATGCAAAAACGTTGTACAGTACTTTTCTTTATACAGTAAATGTCATCCAATCTGACTACCAGTAATCTGAATATCCCAATACTGTACTCTGAATTTTTCAAGGTGAAATTTTTCAAAATTTTCTTGTTTTTTTTTTAATTTCTCACTGGGCTACATCCAAGGATTTATTTGGCCTGGACTTGCCCTTGGACTTGAGTGTACCTGTCTACATTTATTCATCTACATTTTTATGCATTTCTGGTGAGTAAACAATAACCCATATAATTTTATGTGTTTATTTAATGATCATGTATAGTGGTTTCTCGAATTTCGACAGTTTAGAATTCGATTAATCAAATTTTGATGCATTTTGGAGTAGTATCTTTATCTCTTTTCTATCGCTACTTTAATGGTCACTGCTTCTCTGAACTG
The DNA here is from genome assembly GCF_032717465.1 of Coenobita brevimanus. NCBI lineage: Eukaryota > Metazoa > Arthropoda > Malacostraca > Decapoda > Coenobitidae > Coenobita > Coenobita brevimanus. The sequence goes on from NC_137051.1 coordinate 21,716,881, forward strand.
TCTGCATGCATTCCTCCACCTCTACGACAGGCGTGTAGCACCCGTCTAGCAGCAAACTCTCATCCCTTTTCTGTCCAACTCTCTAATGCAAGAGTTAACCGTTACTCCCAGTCCTCCTTCATTTATGCAACAGGTCAACACTCGAACTGTCTCCCTCTGTCTGTTGTTGTTGTTGTTGATGTTCTCCCAAGTGGTCTGACTGAACCACCCCCATCCTCCTCTGGGAAATAGTGGCCCCATAGGGCCGCCCAGACGACCAAAGCCAGTCTCAGGCTAAAGCGAGGAGGATGGAACCCGTTGGGGAGATGAGGGCATGAGTGTTTGATCTCGCGGCCAAGTGCCACGAGCCCCAGTCTACGTTACCACCACAAGGGTGGGGCCGCACTCACATCAGACTCGTCCTGAAGGAACCAAAAAGTGGAGGGAATGACATGCACATTACTGGGAACTTTGGCACCCCTCTTGTGCCACGGGTTTAATGCACATGCCAACGGTTTAAGTCCAACATGTTACCACATCATACTGTAACATGTTCACTGGACATACAACAGTTGCTCTAGCCCAGCAGGTTTGAGACATTGTACAGACAATACTCATACCCTGCACAGGGCAGTCCCTCTGTCTGTATTTCCTGCTGCCTATGATCTCCAGTCTTTCAAACGCAGTGTGTCCAAGCATCTCAAAATGAATGGATCTTGAATTTGGCTCTCTCTTGTATTTTGTTTTTCTCTTGGAGGGAACTGTTATTGCGGGCTCATGGCCTTTGGTTCCTTCTTCCTTGCATTAAAAAAAAAAAAAAAAGTGTGCCTACCTTACGTTTCAATGCATAGTCGCGCATTTCGATGCTCTCAGGGCCAGACTCCAACAAAACAAGCAAAGATAATATTTTTGATGCAAACCAAAATGCTAGAAGTGAAGGAAAATTATAAGACAAAGTATGAGCCTAACCTAATATCATATGGAACATGTGCTCTCAGGGCCAGACTCCAACCAAAACAAGCAAAGATTAAATTTTTGATGCGAACCAAAATGCTAGAAGTGAAGGAAAATTATAAGAAAAAGTATGAGCCTAACCTAATATCGTATGTGACGTGTCAAGAAGAAAATGAAAATCAACATCATTTATTCGTATGTGGAGCACACGATGATAAAGTTCCGAGACAATTCACCGTCAAGTCAATTTGCCATCAGATAATTCCCCGTCAAAACATGGACGATTTCCTGTCAGGACAATTCACACCTTGAACTATTCCCCGTCATTCTATAAATATACTTACAGTATTATAAACTAATCAGTACTTTAACTCGAACATATAGCAAGAGAAATTAAAGGAAAAGAATCAATAATAGAAATACTAAAACAAAATGAATTACAGGTGGTAGCAATTACAATAGGCAGAATACTGAAATGAAGAGAAGTACAGTAATTATGAATATAAGGAGCAGCATAGAAATGAACAATAGAAACAGAAAAAAAAAAAAATGTCATGTTGTTTAAGGACAAGGGCTCCCGGATGGGAGTAGACACCAACAACAACAAGCCATGTGCAAGGTGATTTTCTGTTGTTGGTGGCCATCTTGCGACTGTCCTGCCAGCAGCCAGCCCTCTACAGCCAAGTGCCGCACTTTCAGCCTGTACCTTCCACATGTGGACATGCATTTCACTGCAATTTAGTTGTATATATTTTCTTTGTATTTTCGTTGCAACTTACCTGTTTCAAGATGGCAAACAAGAGTGGTTCTTCGGGTAGCAGTGGTAATGGACAAGAGCAGCCTGGCACCTTTAAATCTTCACAGCCAAAGGAGAAATGGCAGTACAGGAACGGGCAGAAATACCCCAATTATACACTTGCTGACAGTATGGCAATACAATGCAGAACTACAGTTACTTAACCACAATTATAGTTCATACAGTTTACAGGGGGTGTGGCCAAAAAAATCATGATTTTACGTAGTTAGGTTCAGAGGCCCCGGACCCAAACTGATTTTGCCCATAAGAAGTTCAGTTTAAATTTTGATGGTTTGAATTTAGCTGTGATTTTTAGGTACCCATGCCCATCGAAATTCGAGAAACCACTGCACATATTTTTAATGCTTTCAAAGGTCCCTTCTAATAGTCAAAAAAAAAAAGAAAAAGAAAAAAAAATCTGAAAGACCTTTGGTCCCCAGCCATTCGGATTACGGGACTTTTACTGTACATGGTATCAGCAATCTTTGTACTGTGCATGGTATCAGTATGTTCGGGTTTCCCTTACATCATTATCATCACCCTTAATCTTTTGAAAAAATCACACAGATGATAAAGGAGTGAGGGACGCAATTTTCTTGTGCATTTCCAATCTGTGTATTGCCAGACTCCTTAATCCTGTTAGGAGTGGCCACAAACAAATTGCCTTCATGTTGCCTGGTACACCATCATTTCACTGCCCTGCTTGCAGCTTACACCCCCCTCTCTCATATACCTCTCCACTCCAACCCCTCATCTCATCCTTGGCCTCCTCCTCCCTTTTCCCCTCTCCATCTCATTCATGTACACTCTTCTCATTGATCACTCATTCTCTGTTCTCTCCACATGGCCAAACCACCTCAATGTAGTTCTCCTAACACTTTCTGTCACATCCACATCCACACCACAGTGCTTCTTTACTTTCTCATTCGTCAGTCTGTCTCTCCATGTAATGCCACATGCTCCTCTCAGATAACTCATTTCCACTGCTCTCACTCTTGACTTGTATCCTTTAAACAAGGTCCAAGCTTCACCTCCATACATTAGAGTTGGTATCACAAAACTGTCATGCAGTAACTTTTTTTTTACTTCCATGCTCACATCCCTGTTTCTTATCACTGCATTCAAAGAAGCAGCATCCTTTCCTCCATGTTGTATCCTTTCAAGCACTTCACCCTCCAAACATCTGTCCTTAACCATCACACTACCCGAGTACTCAAATGCACCTACATTTTCCATTTCCTCATCATTCAGCCTCACTGTACATTCAGTGACTCCATTTCTTTCGAGGACCCTAACCTTACTCTCCCTAATATTCTCCTTTAGATTCAGTTTCTTACACACTCTTCCAAACTCACTCACCAAACCTTGCAGTTCCCTTTCGTCATCATTTAAGAATACAATATCATCTGCTAACAACAGCAGAGGGAATTTTCAAATGTTTCCTACTCTCATTAGGGCTGCTCCAACATCCACTGCCCTACCTTGTATCTCTTTTATAACCCCATCCATATACAGATTGAAGAACCATGGAGACATGACATATACCTGTTTCAATCCAACATTCACATAGAAAAATTCACACAATTCATTATCCACATGCACTGTAGCCTTAGCCACCTCATACATACTCTTCACAGCATTCAGCAACTTCCCATTTACTCCATATATTCTTAATATTTTCCACATTCCTTGTCTATCCACTCTGTCAGATCTATCTGTTTATCTATAGCCTGACGTCCTAATCCTGCAAAGGGTGGCCACAGACAAAACGCCTCCAAGTCGCTCTGTCACCCACCATTTGACTACCCTTCCCTCAACTCACTCCCCCTTCCCTCATATACCTCTCAATTCCAGCCCTCCACCTCATCCTCGGTCTGCCCCTCCCTCTCACTCCCTCCACCTCACTACATACACCCTCTTAGTCAGTCTTGCATTCTCCATTCTCTCTACATGTCCAAACCACCTCAGTGTATCTCTCCTAATCTTCTCAACCACATCCACATCCACCCCACAACATTCCTTCACTTCTTCATTCGTTTGTCAGATGATTTCTCCAAATCCATGAAGGCCACATACAACTTCTTTCCCTTCTCTAGAAACTTTTCCATTAAAGACCTGTGAATGAATATCTGATATACACAGCCTTCTCCCTTCCTAAAACCTCTCTGTTCCTCACCAACTAATTACTATGTTACTCTCCTAACTCTGTCAGTAAGTACCCTACTATATACTTTTCCTATTACAGTGCACTAAGAAGGCAAATGTCCTTGTGATTACCACACACTTCTTTTTCCCTTTTCCTTTGTGCAGGGGAATAATTATACCTGACTTCCAATCCTCTGGGACTCTACTTTCCTCCCAGGCCAGTCTGCACATCTTCCATATTCATTCTACTACTATCTGTCTCCCTGCTTAAGTATTTCACCACACACTCCATCAATTTCTGGGGCTTTCCCCATTTTGACTTTCTTCTTTGCTTCCACTGCATCCATCCTACTGATCTCCTCTTTTCTCACCTTCCTCCTTCTCCCAGCCATTCCCCAGCCACATATACTAGCATCAGTTTCATTCTTTGTGTTTAACAATTCCTGATAGCTTGCTCTCCATCTGCTCACTTTTTCTCCCTTCATTAGCAATACAGTGGGGCACCAATTTTCGCGCCTAATTGAGTCCAAAAATAATGCGCGAAAGTGGAATTAGCGAAAGTTGGGGCATTGTCTTTATGGCAAAAAGGCTAATTGGTTCCCGGTTATCCTAAAGTAACATCAGATTTTCATTTTCACTTGCAATACAATACATCAAATCACTATTGTACATTGCATTGTGAGATACAAACAATAAAAACTGTACGGTACACATTATATGAGGAGAAACATACCACAGAGACCAGGTTGAGGTTTCTTCACTCCAACACGATACTCTCTTTTAGCCTTGGCCTTTCCTCCCGACTTTGAATGTCCCGGCCACTTTTTATCACCACCACTGCCTCCCGGCCCTCCCCCCACACCACCAGGCTCTCCCCCCACACCACCAGGCCCTTTCCCCACACTACCAGGTATAGTAGAGGCCATTGAACCATGAGAATCCAACACAATGGAGCTAGCACGCTCGTACACAGTGGCGGGAATGGGTGGACAGAGTGTTGACATGACGTCATTCAAGATGGCGGTGGGTTGTGGGCGGGCGGTGCAGGAAATTCAAAGTTCAAAATATTGTCCCAAACCCAAAATTTGTGCGCGAAAATCGATTTTTTTCAGGCGAAAGTGGAAGTTAGGGAATATTTGGTGCATGCCGCGAAAGTGGATTCCGCGAATCCTGCTGTAGCGAAAGTTGGTGCACTACTGTATACCTTTTTTATCTTTCACTCCCCGATTAACTTCATTATCATCCTGTCTAACTCTCTTTACCTCTTTCCAGAACATTTTCTTACATTCCCTCCACATGACTCTAATATTCCCTCCAAATTCCTCATTCACTCACTTCCTACTCTCTCATACTAATCTTTTCAACTCTCTCTTCTCTACATACAGTATAACTCTCTCTTCCGTCTCTCAACTTCCTCCATGCCCCTGCTTTCCATCCATTCATAATATGCTTTCTTCATTTGTGCCACAACTTGTCTTGCCTCTTTATCCCACTATTTCCTCTTTTACTTAATTTTTTCTTATTGATTTCTCTTATAACCTTTGGATGTGACTCAAAAATGAGTGCCAGAGGGATATAAGTAATAGGAGGAGAGAGAGAGAGAGCAAAACCATTCTTCTCCCAGTTGGATAGAGGCCAAAATCACCTGCCTGAGCTTAGGTAAACAAGTGGGTGAGGGGTGCAGTTTACTTGAATATATCCTGTTTTACTTTATTTTCTCCTATTGCTTTCTTTTATAACCTTTGAATATACAGTCAGACCTCTACTTATGAAGTATCGACTTGTGAAAAATCTGCAGATACAAAAGAAATAATTTTCAGGGGTTAAAACACAAAAAAATATGTAATTTACTGATTCAAATCATGCACCAAGTACAAGTCCGTAGTCCCCAAAAGATCCCGACTATGTGCTCCCACCTTCCTCCTGCTTTGAAGCCCAGAGCACTGTTGTTAGCAACACAAGTAACATCAGCTGCGATTTTTGTCATTTAGATGATTATTTCCCCCAAAATGTCTCAGAAACTGAAATGTAGTGAAAGATGGTAGCAGGAGAAAACAGCATGCAATTACAATGGGAACCAAAGTGGACATAATTTTGAAAGTGGAGAGAGTAGAGAGGCTGAGTGATGTGGCACGCATGTTGAAACTGTATCCCTTAACTGAAGGAACAATTTTAAAGGACAAGGAACTTTTCTTATGCAGTACTGTACAGAATATGTAGATATATCACAGTCTTTATATTTATGCTTGCTTATATTAACCATATATGCATGAAAATAAGGGCTACTAAGATTGATAGACGTTTAAGGGGAAAGAAACAACTTATGAAAAAAACGACTTACGAAAGACCTTCAGGAACCAATTATTTTCTTAAGTTGAGGACTCCCTGTATCCTGTTTTACTTTATTTTCGCTTATTGCTTTCTTTGATGGCCTTTTGATGTGACTTGAAAATGAATGAGGAAGAGGAATTAGTTGGAGAAGAACAGGGAGGTTTTAGGAAGGGAAGAGGATGTGTAGATCAGATATTCATTCTTAGATCTTTAGTGGACAATTTTCAAGAGAAGGGAAAGAAGTTGCATGCAGCCTTCATGCATTTGGAGAAAGCATATGACAGGGTGGATAGACAAGGATTGTGAAAAGTATTAAGAGTATATGGAGTAAATGGGAAGTTGTTGAATGTCATGAAGAGTATAAATGAGGGTGCCAAGGCTGCAGTGTGTGTGGATAGTGAACTGAGTGAATTTTCCTGTTTGAAGGTTGAATTGAAGCAAGGATGTGTCATGTTCCATGGTTGTTCAGTCTGTATATGGATGGGGTAATACAAGAGATACAAGGTAGGGCAGTGGATATTGGAACTGCCTTAGTGAGAGATTGCAGTGTTTGGAAACTCCCTGTACTGTTGTTTGCAGATGACACTGTGTTGTTAAGTGAAGACAAAAGGGTGCTGCAAGGCCTGGTGAATGAGTTTGGGAGAGTGTGTAAGAAACGGAATCTAAAGGTGAATGTAGGTAAGAGTAAAGTTAAGTGAAGTCAGTGAATCTACAGTGAGGTTGGATGAGGAGGAAATGGAAAATGTGAGTGCATTTAAGTACTTGGGTAGTGTGATGAGTAAGGATGGAAGTTTAGAGGATGAGGTGCTTGAAAGGGTACAGCAGGGAAGAAGGGTTGCTGGTTCCTTGAAGGCAGTGATAAGAAACAGGGAAGTGAGCATGGAAGTGAAAAACTTACTACATGACAGTACTGTGATACCAACTCTGATGTATGGAAGTGAAGCTTTGACTTTGTTGGAGGGACAGAAGTCATGAGTGAGGGCAGTGGAAATGAGTTATCTGAGAGGAGCATGTGGAGTCACAGGGAGAGACAAACTGACAAATGAGGAAGTGAAGGATCGTTGTGGTGTGGATGTGGATGTGATAGGAAGCGTTAGGAGAAACACATTGAGGTGGATTGGCCGTGTGGAGAGGATGGAGAGTAAGAGACTGATGAGGAGAGTGTATGTAAGTGAGGTGGAGGGGAGGAGAGGGAGGGGAAGGCCAAAGATGAGGTGGAGGGATGGAGTGGAGAGGTGCATGAGAGAGGGGGGTGTGAGCTGGGAGCAGGGCTGTGAAATTGCAGGGTCAGGGCGACATGGAGGCAATTTGTTTGTGGCTGCCCCTTATGGGATTGAGGTGTCTGACAGTATATAGGTAGATAGAGATTGGCAACACAAACCAGCTTAGGTATGCAGTAACTATTTTTTTTTTTTTTTAATGTTCAGTAATGACAGGGATGAAGATTTTCATCTAACAGTGATAACGAAAATTGCTATAACCAAGGGATCATTGTATGAGCCTTCAGATAACTGTATTACAAACTTCTGCAAATGTTTCAGAGGTAAGAATTCATGGGAGTGGTCTAGTAGATTGCAGTGTGATGATAGTCAGTCTCTTATTCTGCCATTTGTTGGGACCCAAGGCTAGAGATAAGTGCATGTATTGGCCCAAAAGTCCCATAAGCTACCACTAACCAAGGTCATTGATGTCAGTGAGGCCATCCATTGAGAAAGTAATTATACTTTAGCTATTGTTGAAATTGTGTTTTCAGTCACATGGTCATTGAGAAGTTACTTTGTCATGAGAAGTACACCCGTGCCTCCTTGTGGGCAGGTTTTGGAACAGAGAGAGAAAGAGAGAGAGAGAGAGTGTGTTCTTACCTAATTGCATCTTTACAGGAATGAGTCAAGCTTGTACTGTCCTGTGTATTAAACCATTTTTATCATATGTATCCTTAGATTTATGAATATTTTTGGCACACACTGTTTCATTCGGTAGTGCATTCCACTGATCAATTGCCCTGTTTGGGAAGCTGAATTTCCCTATGTCTTTATTGTCTCTCTTTTTATGTACTGTACTGTAGTTTTTTGCAGTGTCCTCGTGCTGATGCTTCCCCATAGGTTATATATTCATTTATGTCTATTTTCTCTTTCCCTGGGATGCATTTCTATAGCATAATCATATCTCCTCTTTTCCTTCTTTCCTGTAGTATTGGCAGATTCAGTTTTTCTAGTCTTCCTTCATAGCTTAGATCCCTTAAGCTTTGTACCCATCTTGTAGCTGCCCTTTGTACTTTTTCAATCTTATCTGTTTTTTGAGATAAGAATTCCAGACTACTGATGCATACTCCAGGGTTGGTCTGATGAATAATGTTATTATCTTTCTCGGCATGTCTTTATTTATATATGTGAATACTATTCTCATATTGGCAAGTAATGTATACATGTTACATACCTTGTCACTGATGTGGTCAGCTGGAGATAGTCTGTTATTGATAATCTCTCATAGACCCTTCTCCCTTTCTGATATGTGTAGGGTTGATCTTCCAAACTTATAATCCCAATCTGGTCTTTTTTCACCTTTACCAAACTTAATTACATGACACTTATCCACATTAAATTCCTTATATTTTACTTATTTATTTATTTATTTTTTGATGTGTCTGACTCTAGGCAAAAGCTTCAGGGCCTATCCAAGTCCCAATAGTTCTCCTTGGGGCCCAGTAGTCCTCCTACATCTCCACAAGTCACCACTTCGGCACTAACACCCACCATCCATATTGAATACGTGCTAGGGCTGTCTCATACAGGACTGGTGTACTGGTATTAACGGGGATACTTTTTTGACATGTCGGCTGGTCATCTGGTAGATCAGAATAGTTTGCTTTTTAAGAAATTCAAATCCTTAAACTGTTCCTTGCCCCAGCCAGGATTTGAGCCTGGGTCCATTAGGACTGCAGGCCGCCTCTCTACTGATTCTGCCACCGCCTCCCCCACTTATTGCTCCATTCATGAAGCTTATTTAACCTGCCGCATCCAGTCAACGTAGATACACGTTGGAACGTATTGTCATGCTCAGTCCTGACGATGTGTTTACACGTTTTGCAATTGTGAGGTCCGTCATTTGCACATTTGAACATTTTTCAAGTTTCGCAGGTGATTTTTGGTTGGCATATGTGGGAGACCTTCCTCTACCCGCCGCCAGGCGGCGACACTGCCCGGACTCACGTTACTCCCCCCCCCCCTGCATGACATTTTCTTGGCAACTCACTTGTTAGCAGTGACATGGCCAGTAAAGATATGTCATGCCACGGTCTCTCCTCCGATGATGAAATTCAAGGCGAAAGTGATTCCTGATGTGGTGGACAAATATTACATGGCATCAGAGGAAGAACCGAGCAGAAGTGATGATGCGGGGTGTTGATGTGTTTGGTGAGTGAAACAACACTTATATCGCCTATATTATTGCGTGAAAACCAATATACTTTTGTACTACGTATAAATTCGTACCAAATAAATAAATATCTACCTGTTCTGAGTGGTTTCGAATAGTTACTCCTCCCAGAAAAGATGGTACCAGGTGAGGGGAGGGTCACCTGTACAGGGCACTTCTAAGCTCTCTGAATTTTTGATGTTTTTCATAAAAAGTGGAGGTTTTAGCCAAAAATAAATTTAAAAAATCTGCTGGGATTGGAGGGGGGGGGGGGTCACTGTTGAAAAATCTGCCAAGACGCAGCTGGTTAATTCCTCTCGCAGCTCTTTGCAAGAATCTGTGTTAGTAATTTTCCTTTGTATTTTTGCATCATCCTCAAACATATTTAGATAGCTTCCATTTCCAGTGTTACTGTGTCATTTATATATGCTAAAAACATAATTGGTGACAGCACTGAGGCCTGTGGAGCTCTGCTAGTTACTTCTGTCCATGATGATTAATTTCCCCTCAATACTGTTTTCATTTCCTTTTTTCTGAGAAAATCCTTCATCCAACAGTACAGATTGCCTTGGATACCTCCTTGATGGTACAATTTCCATAGAAGTCCTGGTGCGGTAGTGTGTCAAATGCTTTCTTAAAATCTAAATAGATACTGTCCACCCATCCTTCTCTTTTCTTTAATGCTTCTGTAACTCTATCATAGTAGCTTACTAAATTAGTAACACATGATTTTCCGTTTCTAAAACTGATCTGCCTTTCTGTTTTCATACTGTGTTGTTCTAGATAGTTTACCCAAACTTTTCTTATCAGCTTTTCCAGTATCTTACTTACAACACAGATCACTGATACTGGTTGATAGTTGAGTGGATTCTGTCAATTCCCTTTCTTGAAAAGGGGAACAGTGTTCGCTTTCATCCAAAAATCAGGTAGTTTACCTTGACCTTAGGATTCCTCGCATATTAAATACAATGGTCTGCTTAACTCTTCTGCACATTCATGTAGCACCCAACCTGAAATTTCGTCAGGACCATTTGCTTTTCCTTTGTCTAATTTTCTTAACTCTTCCAGTACTTCATCTTCTGATATCCGTATATATGGTAATACGTGTGGGCATGCATGTTCCATATATCTTTCAAAATGATTTTCTTTTGTTAAAACTGAAAAGGGTTGCGTGGTTGCTGTTTGCTGGTTCCTTGAAAGCAGTGATAAGAAATAAGTGAGCATGGAAGTGAAAAAGGTACTGCATGACAGTATTGTGATACCAATTCTAACATATGGAAATGAAGCTTGGACCTTGTTGGAGGGACAAATGGTAAGAGTGAGTGCAGTGGAAATAAGTTATTTGAGATGAGCATGTGGGGTCACATGGAGATACACTGACAAATGAGGATGTGAAGGAGGATTGTGGTGTGGATATGAATGTGATAGGAAAATTAGGAGAAACACATTGAGGTGGTTTGGCCATGTGGGGAGGATGGAGAGTGAGAGACTGATGTGGACAGTGTATGTGAGTGAGATGGAGGGGGGGAGAGGGAGGCCAAGGATGAGATGGAGGGATGGAGTGGAGAGGTATATGAGAGAAGAGGGTGTGAGCTGGGAGCAGGGCAGTGAAATGGCGGGGAACAGGGCGACATGGAGGCAGATTGTTTGTGGCCACCCCTTACTGGATTAAAGCATCTGGCAATAGATAGATAGGAAAAATTGACGAAGCTTTTATTTAGTGCTTCACAAGTATCTTTCTCTTGTGTATAGATGATCCCCTCATTCGTAATGGACTGTATTTTATCTTTAACTTTAGTTTTGCTTCGGATGTAGCTGTAAAATAGCTTAGGTTGATCACTACTTTTATTTATGCCTTCCTCAAACTGTCTCAGAGCCTCCCTCCTTATCTTTGTATAATCATTTCTTGCCTGTTTACACTTGTTATATGCCCTCTCACTATTGTGTTTTGCTGTATCTCTTCCACAGCAAGTCTCTTTTGTTCTTTTGATTTTTTACATTCTGTATTAAACCATTTCTTTATTATCAGTTCTGTTTTTTTGTGCTGTGCAATGTAATTTTGGACTCCTCTTTCATAAAGTTCACAGAATTTTCTATATACAATATTTAAATCTTGTCTTCTAAGCTCCTTTTCTCAATCAGTTTCTAAGAAGTACTTCTTCAGGTCATGATAGTTGCCCTTTTTGTAGTTTAGACTCTTTTTGTAACTCTCATTACTGGTAACATCATATGCAGTTCTGAAGTTACAATTTAATACCACATGGTCGCTTTTGCCGAATGGAGGGTGATACACTATATTGTCAGTTGCTGAATGTAGAGAGTGAGAGCAGTGCGAGTATAAGTGGTTGGGGAATGGCTGGGAGAAGAAGAGATGAGAGGAGGGAGGAAGAGATCAGTAGGGCGGAAGTTGTGGAAGCGATGAAGATGATTAAGTTGGGAAAGGCCCCAGGAATTGATGGAGTGTGTGGTGAAATGCTTAGGTATGGGGGCGAGATTGTTGTGGAGTGGATATGGAAGTTGTGTAGATTGGCTTGGGAAGAGGGAAGGGTTCCAGAGGACTGGAAATCAGGTATAATTGTTCCTTTATATAAAGGAAAAGGGGAGAGAGAAGTATGTGGCAACCATAGGGTTATTTGCCTTCTTAGTGTGACTGGTAAAATATATGGTAGAATACTCATTGATAGGGTTAGGCATATGACAGAGGAGCTCGTTGGAGAAGAACAAGGGTGATTTAGGAATGGAAAAGGGTGTGTAGATCAGATATTTGTTCTAAGATGCTTAGTGGAGAAGTATCTAGAGAAGGGAAAGAAAGTGTATGCTGCCTTCATGGACTTGGAGAAAGCTTCTGACAGAATATATAGGCAAGGTATGTGGAAGGTATTAAGAATATATGGAGTGGAGGGGAAATTGTTGAGTGCTTTGAAGAGTATGTACGAGGGAGCTAGGGCTATGGTGCGAGTGGATGGTGAGCTGAGTGAGTTCTTTGATCTCAGTGTGGGACTGAAACAGGGTTGTGTGATGTCTCCATGGCTGTTTAATATATACATGGATGGGGTTGTAAAGGAGGTGCAAGGTAGGGCAGTGGATGTGGGGGTGGCTCTAATGAATGAGGGTGAGATTTGGAAGATTCCGGTGTTGCTGTTTGCTGATGATACAGTATTGTTGAGTGAAGATGAATGGGAGTTGTAAGGTTTGGTGAATGAATTTGGGACAGTGTGTAGGAGGAGGAATCTGAAAGTTAATGTAAACAAAAGTAAAGTTATGGTGTTTGAGAGGAATGAAGTACCAGAGTGTGCAGTGAGGCTGGATGGTGAGGATATGGAGAATGCGAGTGCATTCAAGTACTTGGGTAGTGTGATGAGTAAGGATGGAACTTTGGGGGATGAAGTGCGTGAAAGAGTACAGCAGTGAAGGAAGGTTGTTGGTACACTGAAAGCAGTGATGAGAAATAGGGAGATGGGTATGGAAGTTAAGAAGTCACTGCATGATAGTATTGTGATCCCTACCCTGATGTATGGAAGCGAGGCGTGGACGTTGCAAGAGGGGAACAAGTCAAGAGTGAGAGCAGTGGAAATGAGTTACTTGAGAGGAGCACGTGAAGTGACGGGGAGGGACAGGTTGACGAATGAAGAAGTGAAGGAACGTTGTAGGGTGGATGTGGATGTGGTTGAGAAGATTAGGAGAAATACACTGAGGTGGTTTGGACATGTGAAGAGAATGGAGACTGAAAGACTGACTAAGAGGGTGTATGTAGGTGAGGTGCAGGGAGGGAGAGGGAGGGGTAGACCGAGGATGAGGTGGAGGGATGGAGTAGAGAGGTATATGAGGGAGGGGGAGTGAGTTGGGGGGAGGGTAGTCAAATGGTGGGTGACAGAGCGACTTGGAGGCGTTTTGTCTGCGGCCACCCTTTGCGGGATTAGGGCGTCGGGCTATAAATAGATAGACTTTCTTGCCTAGTAAATATAAGATCTAGTACTGATGGATCATCAACTCCTTTTTTTCTGCTGTTTACATGCTGTTAAGAAAAACTCATGCACAAGATCTAGGAACTTTTGATCTCAACAGCCTTCATGGCTTTTTACATCTAGGGTATTCCAGTTTATATTTGTACAGTCTGTCCTCGTCTAACACTGTTAATTGCTTCTGCACCCCTACCGTGTTAGAGAAATTTCGTGTTACAGGGACTCTTGAAACCCCCTATTCCCTTCTGCACCCCTGCCCAAAGTCCACTTTTTCTCCCCTTGTGGTGCAAAATTTTTTTTTATACCCCCCATTATATGGTTAAAAAAATTATAAAAGAGTATTATTACAGTTAGAAGCCACAACCTTATGGGAGGATAAGAGGAGACACACTATGCCGGAGAGGAGGTAGAGGTGAGAACCTGGTTAAAATCCTTCAAAGTCAGTAGCACTTATAACACTTCTTACATCATCATCTGTGTTATCCATGGCTCCTTCTTCCTGCTGGCATTGGATATCCTCATCCTGAAGTTCAGCAGTAGCTTGTCTGGCAAAGTAGCGAGTGTTGATTGACTGTTTACGTTGACTCTCTCGTTCGGTGTGCATATGATTGAAGACGTTGAAAACATCTAACATCTGCCTGATCACTTCATTTCCTCTGGCAAGTGAAGGGTCCTTATTCAGGATGATCTCCATGAGATAATCAACTTGACTCAGGATTTGTCTTAACATCTCACTGCTGGGTTCATCTGGTGCTCTTCCCACCCTTCCTTCCTCTTGGTTTTCCCTAGCCTGCTCATCCCTGACTTGCTATTCAACTTCCTCCACGACTTTGTCCAATGAAGTGTCACTGACGTCCCTGGCAACCTCCATCACCTCCTCAAGAGTCACCTTGTCACAACCTGGCACAGCCTGAGCAGCAGACACAGCAACAGAGGTGGACTCAGCATCATTTTGGACTCCCGCTTTTGGCATCCACTGCACACAACTGTGGAGCTACACGTTGCCAAGCGTGGTTAATGGTGACTACATTTACCTCCCCCCAGGCTCCTAGGAGGTTATTAACAGCGTGTCTGATGTTGTAGAGCTTCCAAAATTTTGTTACGTCCATGACTTCTTTAGAGATGACTTCTTCGGGGGAGATGGTGATGGTAGTGGTGGTAGTGGTGGAGGTTGTAGCAGCAACGGTGGTGGTGGTGCTGGCGTCACCATCACTGCCGCTGTCTTGGGCTCCTCCTCCTTCTCCTCCTCCTCCTCCTTCAGGATGAAACTTGTGTACTTGTCCCACATGGGAGACTTCCTTTGTCATAAAAAACTTTGTAACTCCTTTGTAGTGGAGTTATATATATATTAGACTTGTGGATGAGCGGTTGTTATACTTGAGTAGCTTTGTAAGTAGATAATCTTCTTTCCCATTTGTCGTGCAATGACAGGAGAGGTAAAGAATAGTATGGGACTATTTTTATTTGTCTTGGAAATATTAACAAGTCTCTCACTCACGAGTGAGTATGAGTAGAGTCCCTGTCTTCCTGTCTCGCTCTCTCTGTCTCTCTCTCAAGTTGCTAAGCCCTTCTCCCTGCGACCTGTCTGTTCTATGGCTAGCTTCCTTCTGAGCTCTCTTTCCTAAATTCTGGTGAAACAGGAGTCGTATCACGTGTGTTCCCTGTGATTGGAAAGTTCTAGAAGCCTGTGTGTGAGTATGTGTGTATGTGTGTGTATGGTCAACAAGGCTTTGTTCACTGGGTGAATTGCTGACAACTAACTGACTGGCTACTTCGTAATCTGTCGTCAGCTTTTCCTCAGTGTAACTTGCAAGATCATTTCCCATTCCCAGGCTCGCATAGAGCTGTCTATCTATCTATTTATCTATCTATCTATTATGATTTGTAATTATAATATGGACTCATAACATATGCTCGGTCCACGCAGCTGAAGGTCCTCCGACAGCAATTATCATTGACACATGCTAATCTGTTAGTACATAATATTGATTATAATATTGTATACATATAATATTTATAGTAAATAGTGATTATTCAGTAATATTACATTTTAAACAAGTTGTATACATATTTGAATAAATGCATTAAAAGTAAATTATTTAACTGTAATACAGTATGTACTTGGGTTATTGTAGTGAAATGCATACATGCAAGAAAAAAAAAAAATAGTTTAAAATCAAGATTATGGTAAGAGTTATTAATATTTCATTTAAAGATAATGGTACTGGTATGCCATACATGGGTCATTTTTCTTTGCATTTTTTTTTTCTTTTTATATATATATAATTAATACTATATACAAAATATGTACACTTCATTCAGGGGGGTTAACTTGGATGTTAACTCTCCCCCCACTAAATAATGACTCCAAATTAGCAATTCTTGCATGCATTCTGTGCATTGCGAACAGCAGTACTGCAACTACAATGCAGACGATTATAAAGACAGTAGGTGCTGGGCTATACACATAATATGGGTTGAACATACTCAAACTCAAATCTTCCCAGGGCTTCATTGTTTCATTGATCAGTTGCATAGTTTCAAACTTAGGTGAAGTAAACTTAATACTTGTGCTCATGTTTAAGTCCATATCAGGCAGTGGGTGGAAATGTTTGTGTGTATGATTGAGAATGGCGTAGTGATTGATGGTGGATAAAGTAGACATGGCTGGTGTAAATACTGCACAGTAGTCTGGTGCAATTTATAATCCTGATGCTGATGTATGAGATGGTGGTATATCTGGACAGACTACGTAAACTGATGTGTTATGAAGGAAATAAAAAAAATTGTGAGTGTCCAATGCGTTGATGGTGTACAAGTTTATCTGGAGCAAAAGTGAAGTTGCAATGATGATGAATATTGTCATTTCTGATGATAGCCATTTCACAAGGGTCTGTATCAGTAGGCTGAAACGTGAAAATGTACGCAGGACAAAGATGAACAGCATGTAAGGATGTGCGGCACTTTCGTTCAATTGTTGATTCACTTGCGAAAGTGACAGTGTCCCGTCTCTTGGAGACCATGATGAGTTCGGTGTCTGTGTTGATGTTGATGATGACCAAAGTGTTGTTATTTTTATAGGGGAAGGGATGTATTTGGTATACTGTGAACAGGTCTTCAGTGATGAATGGTACATGAACTACTACAGATGTTGGTGTTAGTGTTGCTTCTAAATATGGGTAATATTGCATGAATTCCCTACTCCGGAACAACGGCTTCAACTTATGTTTATGTATGCCTTGACTAACTATCTGACGTAGCTCATGAACTGGGAGTAAGTCAGTTGTGATCTTGCCATCACCAGCATTCGAAATTCCTTGCATAAGTGCCCTGAAACGATCTCTAGTGTTCTCTAATTGTAGTAGAATCGTGTCAGTATGTTCTGTGATGATGGAGAAGTGTTGGAAAAGTGTACTGTTTCCCTCCATTTCATTTATTTTATCTACACTCTCGAGAGCTATGTTTTCTGCTTTTTTCAGATTTTTCACAATTGTCTTCATTGCTGAGTTCTGTCCTGTGATGAATTTATCTTGGAATGTTAGTACCTGAGCTATCTTATTAAATTTGTTGCTTATTTCTTTAAGGTCATCCTCTGTAGCCAATCCAAAGATGTTCCCAAGAACTGCGCCACCCAGGTCGAACAAACTGCGCTTTTGGCGAGTACGTGTGATGTTGTTCCTGTCGCTCAGTACCTCCGTTCCATAAGATGGGAGATCTTGGATCATGATGAGCATAGTTGACTTTGCCTGTTCTAGTTTCCATTTCGCCAACTTTACCATTTCATTCACTTCCTTGGTGTTATGTGCTTGTGAAACATAATTTCCTATCATGAAGTCCAGAGTTCGCATCGGCGTCGCAAGCCTGTCTAGATAAGTAGGTAATTCATACAAGTAATCTAGACTTATTTCAGTACTCATGACGTCCTTAATGATTGTAGTCGTGGCCGTTGGAGCTATGAGGCATCCTTGTCGTACTATGTGTTGGGGGTCTAAGTGCGCATATCCTCTTGCTATGTAGAGGAGAATCCATAGCATAAATCCCTTGATCGTAACCTACCAAAAAAAAAAAAAAAAAAAAAAAATTAATTTCCTAATATGGTCATGCTGTGGTCGATGATAGTGATGATGTGCGTTACGGTTGATTGTTATTTCATTTATAGAAGGAGTTTAAATCGATATTTAATTCTCGTAAATGATGTACTGTAGATTTGATTGGAACAGTTTCACCTATGTTCGACTGTTTGGTATATGACCTTAATTTCTTTTTGTAATCATTGTTGTGAAGGAAATAGTTATAGCTGGAGTGACAAGTGAGATAAAATCTACGGATAGAGAAAGAATAAAAGAGAATTTAATTCACTCAGGTGAATTTGATGAAGAAAGTGATTTGTTAACCCTGCTGGAAGCACACAGGGACACCGTAGCATTGCCCGGAGAACAATTAGGGTGTACTAACTTGATTAATCACATGATTAATGTGCACCCAGAAACACCACCAATTTTCGTACCAGCTTACCGCATACCACACTCCCAACGTACACTTGCAAATCAGTATGTCAATGAAATGTTAAAACTTGGAATTATTGAGCCTTCAGTCTCCCTGTGGAATGCCCCCTTATTCTTCGTGCCCAAACGAAATGGAGAAATGCGTGTGGTAGTAGATTACCGTAAACTAAATAATCACACAATCCCAGACAGATTTCCTATGCCATTGCTAAGCCCTTCTTCCTGCGACCTGTCTGTTCTATGGCTAGCTTCCTTCTGAGCTCTCTTTCCTAAATTCTGGTGAAACAGGAGTCGTATCACGTGTGTTCCCTGTGATTGGAAAGTTCTAGAAGCCTGTGTGTGAGTATGTGTGTGTATGGTCAACAAGGCTTTGTTCACCGGGTGAATTGCTGACAACTAACTGACTGGCTACTTCGTAATCTGTCGTCAGCTTTTCCTCAGTGTAACTTGCAAGATATATATTAGACTTGTGGACGAGCGGTTGTTATACTTGAGTAGCTTTGTAAGTTGATAATCTTCTTTCCTATTTGTCGAGCAATGACAGGAGAGGTAAAGAATAGTATGGGACTATTTTTATTTGTCTTGGAAATATTAACAAGTCTCTCACTCACGAGTGAGTATGAGTAAAGTCCCTGTCTCCCTGTCTCGCTCTCTCTGTCTCTCTCTCAAGTTGCTAAGCCCTTCTCCCTGCGACCTGTCTGTTCTATGGCTAGCTTCCTTCTGAGCTCTCTTTCCTAAATTCTGGTGAAACAGGAGTCGTATCACGTGTGTTCCCTGTGATTGGAAGGTTCTAGAAGCCTGTGTGTGAGTATGTGTGTATGTGTGTGTATGGTCAACAAGGCTTTGTTCACCGGGTGAATTGCTGACAACTAGCTGACTTGCTACTTCGTAATCTGTCGTCAGCTTTTCCTCAGTGTAACTTGCAAGATCATTTCCCATTCCCAGGCTCGCATAGAGCTGTCTGTCTATCTATTTATCTATCTATCTATTATGATTTGTAATTATAATATGGACTCATAACACCTTGTCTCAGTGGAGTGAATGGAGCTAGGGCCTGATTGACTGCTGCCTACCTTAAAAGCGCCAGGCAAGGCTGCCGCACCACCCCTAAACATGCACACTGTGCAGTCCCCTCATGTCTACAGGACACCCCGTAAACTTACCATGGCGTCGGGTCATGTCATTAAACATTTTTCGATTTACTCAATGCAATTGAGGTAATATACAGTAAACACAGATTAGGATCTGCACAAATAGCCCGGAGTAAACGGTCACTACTCTTACTTTCAACCTGTGATGGGCTGTGGATCACTGAGGGTCCCTGTTAGTCAAGTGACCACCATCGGGATTTTTTAATGTACCAGGGGTCACTGCTTCAGGATGAAACTTGTGTACTTGTCCCACATGGGAGAATTCCTTGTCTCAGTGGAGTGAACGGAGCTAGGGCCTGATTGACTGCTGCCTCCCTAAAAAGCGCCAGGCAAGGCTCTTGCACCACCCCTAAACATCCACTCTGTGCATTGTACATCCACACTGTGCACTGTGCAGTCCCCTTTGTCTAAAACACCTGTTTTATATATTTTTCAATCTCCCCAATGCAAAGAAAGCAGTATAAGCACAGATTAGGATCTGCACAGATAGCCTGGAGTAAACGGTCACTACTCTTACTTTCAACCTGTGATGGGCTGTGGATCACTGAGGGTCCTTGTTAGTCAAGTGACCACCATCGGGATTTTTTTAATGTACCAGGGGTCACTGCTTTAGGATGAAACTTGTGTACTTGTCCCACATGGGCGAGTTCCTTGTCTCAGTGGAGTGAACGCAGCTAGGGCCTGATTGACTGCTGCCTCCCTAAAAAGCACCAGGCAAGGCTGCCGCACCACCCCTAAACATCCACACTGTTCAGTGTGTAGTTTCCACGTTATGTCCACAGACTTCCCATTAACTCAATGTACCAGTTTATAATGTCATGCTGTAACTATTAGTTTATTTGATTACTTTCTCTTTTAGGTTACTCAGTCGGGTAGCTTATAGACAAAGTATTATAGAATGTGACTTTTCCTTTCCAGTATTTCCTATGAAATTTCCATGTCAGTTTTTCCATGCTACATGGTGGTTTTTCTCACTTTTTCCTGGAGGGTTTGGTGGTGGGGGGAGCCTTCTTGCTTTACTATCCTTATCCTTCAGCATGTAGAGTTAGATCTTGTAGTCATAGTTTTCTCTGTAACAAGCAGCCTCGAAAGGATCATAAGGTCTGTTGCTGTTTGCGTTCCTATGTAATCCTATGTAATAATAATAATAATAATAATAGTAATACCCACATCAATAGGTCCTCTAGAAACAAGCAATGGCAAACACACTGAAAATGAGGTCGAAATGGCAAACATTCTTAACGATTACTTTGCGTCTGTTTTTACAGTAAACACCACCAGAAACCTACTGCTACCCACAAACCAAGCAAATAGCACAGTTCTTAGTAACTATGCAATCCATAATAACGATATCCTTTCAGCCATAACTAATACAAACATAAACAAAATCCCTGGCCCCGACAAAATATCACCGAGAATTCTCAAAGAAGCAAAACATGAGTTACTGCTGTCACTCTCTGTCTTATTCAATAAATCATTAAGTACTGGGAAAGTTCCATGCGAATAGAAACTAGCAAATGTAACACCAATTTTCAAAAAAGGAAATGAGTCGCACCCAGGAAATTACAGACCAATCAGCTTAACATCAGTAGTGTGCAAGTTAATGGAAAAAATCATAAGAGATAAAATAGTTAATTATCTAGAAGAAAATAATATATTTAAAGACTCGCAGCATGGATTAGACATCGTCGTTCATGCTTAACTAACTTACTGGACTTCCATGATGTTTACGAATCATACGATGACTCAAGAGCAGTAGATATAATTTACCATGACTTTCAGAAAGCATTTGACACTGTCCCTCACAAGCGTCTCATGAGAAAAACAGAAGCACATGGAATAAAAATGGTTACAAGACTGGCTTTCAGACCGAAAACAGCGAGTTGTAATAAACGGAAAGGAATCCAAATGGCGTAATGTGATCAGCGGCGTTCCCCAAGGCTCAGTACTTGGACTGATACTATTTAATATCTATATTAACGATATTGATGAGGGTCTAAATTGTAAAGTATCCAAATTTGCAGATAATACTAAAATAACCAGTAAAGTCACTTCAAAATTACAGTGGCAGCAGTTACAAAATGACCTTAATACTTTAGCAAGCTGGGCAAAAAAATGGCAAATGAAATTCAACTCAGAAAAATGTAAAGTACAGTGGGCTCGCACAGTGCGCGAGAGATTGGGCGGTGCACAAGCTCGCGCACTGGGAATTCGCGTACTAGGAATACATAATCTTATGGGAATAATTACATATGGGCGGTACCCCCTCATACCTGGACATTTTTTGGCCCTTACAGACATAATAAAGGTCATATGTTTCAGACATTGTACTAAAGCTATAGCTACAATAACAAAAATATGGGTAGTCACCTTAACAACAGTAGACAACAGGCCTGATGACCTTAAATAACAGGGGTTCCGAGGCGCGGCAACACTTACAGCGCTGCACTCCCCACCGCACCAACACTTCCCTCCGCAGACTCCTCTTGATCACCTTCCCCAGGAGCATCAAAGTCACTCACTTCGGCCGTAAATCCTTCAAAGTCCAATGCTGACACTTCTGACATTGCATCCTTTTCATCCTCAACAGGAACAGGAGCAGACGATGTCGATGGTTCTGCTATTTCACCAACTTGAGCCCGCTGTGTGTAGCTTGTTATGAGCATCTGTCTTCTCCTGTTTATTTCTTCCCTGTGCCTGTCTGTGTAGAAACGGAAGAGTTTGTCAATATCAACCAGAAGTTCCTCCGTTCTTAGGTTGCTCACTTCCTGTTCCTTCACCTCTTCCTTGAGCTTATCCACGGCAGCAAGGATCTTGCTGATGTTTGATATACACAGCTCAGTCCTGCCTTCCATCGCGCTAGGCTGCTCAACTTGACTCTGTTTGGCGCATCAACATGACGACCCGTGACGCGCTCTGTGAGGGGTGGTCGCGCACTAGTAGAAAATGGCATTTTTGAGCCACTCCTTGCCTCTGCCTCGCATTCTGTGTGGTAAACTTGCGCATTAAAGGGTTTTTGGTTATGATTTTTGGTCACTCGTGCACAAGGCGAATCGCGCACTGCGGTGACACGCACTGTGCGAGCCCACTGTACTTCATATTGGAAGTAACAACGTCCATGCGAATTACAAAATTAACAATATTCAATTATCAAGTACAGACAATGAAAAGGATCTTGGTGTGATAATTTCAAATGACCTAAAACCAAGCAAGCAGTGTACCGAGGCGGTTAAAATTGCAAACAAGCTGGTGGGTTTTATTGGAAGAACTTTCGAGTTTAAATTGGAAAAAGTCATACTTGCCTTGTACAACTCGCTAGTGCGCCCCAATCTTGAGTATTGTGTGCAATTCTGGTCTCCGTACTACAGAAAGGACATTGAAAATTTAGAGAAAATTCAGCAAAGAATCACAAAAATGATACCACAGCTTAGAAACAAACCATATGAGGAACGCTTTGAAGAACTTAAATTATTTAGCCTAACGAAGCGCAGGTTAAGAGGGGACCTTCTTAAAGTTTTCAAAATCATGAAGGGATATGACAACTTAGATATGAATAAATATTTTGATATAGACCGGTCGAGTCAAACCAGAAGTAATGGCTGCAAAATTTATAGGAAATGATTCCAATCCCACGAAGCAAAATACTTCTTCTTTAACAGAGTTGTAAATATCTGGAACAGATTACCCTCAGATACCATGAACAGTATCTCAATTGAGACATTCAAAAGCAAATTAGACAAGTATTTGCACGAGAATCCTCAGCTGACTCTTTTTCTGTCCAAATAACTTGCTTTTATAGCTACGGTACATGTAACTTCATGCCGCTTTTGTCTACAAGACACCCCATAAACAACGTACCCGTACATAGTGTTGTGTCAAGTTATTATACATTTTTCAATTTATTCAGTGCAAACAAAGCAATATAAGCACAGATTAGGATCTGCACAGATAACCCGTAGTTAACGGTCACTACTCTTTCGACCTGTGATGGGCTGTGGATCACTGAGGGTCCCTGTTAGTCAAGCGACCACCATCGGGATTTTTTTAATGTACCAGGGGTCACTGCTTCAGGATGAAACTTGTGTACTTGTCCCACATGGGAGAGTTCCTTGTCTCAGTGGAGTGAATGGAGCTAGGGCCTGATTGACTGCTGCCTCCCTAAAAAGTGCCAGGCAAGGCTCTTGCACCACCCCTAAACATCCACTCTGTGCATTGCACATCCACACTGTGCACTGTGCAGTCCCCTTTTATCTAAGACACCCGTCTTATATATTTTTCAATCTCCCCAGTGCAAAGAAAGCAGTATAAGCACAGATTAGGATCTGCACAGATAACCCTGAGTTAACGGTCACTACTCTTACTTTCGACCTGTGATGGGCTGTGGATCACTGAGGGTCCCTGTTAGTCAAGTGACCACCATCGGGATTTTTTTAATGTACAGTCGTGGTCATAAGTAATCATCTATCCTCCGCTTCCCGTTGCCTCAGGTTGGCTCATTTATGCGCGGCAAGTCACGCTGAAATAAGAGGGACTGAGAGGGAGGGGCCAGGGAGAGAAGGGAAGGTGGCTGGGGGGACAAGTGATGGTTCGGGGGTGGGGTGAGAGAGGGGAGGGATTGGAAGTAAGGAAGGGAGAATGAAATGTGATTTGGTGGTCACATTGTTTGTCTATTTTTTGTCATTCAGGGCATGATGTAAACGAGTCAATATTCTGTAGATAACGTTGCATTACACCTGGTATAGCGGCGTCAAATCACAAGCTTTCGATAGGAGGTGATGTCAAGGGCAGGCTGAGAGAAATATACTAACGTGATAGATCAACATATGTGCTGAGCCATCGAGACTGTGGACCCCAATTGTCACTGCGTGGGAACCGGAGGAAGGGAGGACACGGGCCTGCCTCCTCCAGCACACCAAGGACGAGTGGGAGCTGTTCAGACGAAACCAGCAAACCATTAACCCGCGCCGTCCCGAGGACGTACTTCCACGTCCTCATGTTTTGTCACAGCTAATCCCGAGGACGTACTTCAACGTCCTGCAATTGCAAGGTTCATAATTTCCACAATTTTCAATTTTCGTGAGTCATTTTTGGTACGTATAAACGGGACACCTTCCTCAACAAGATGCCAGGCAGAGACAATGCCTTACCCAGCATGACCTCCTCCCCCCCCCTGCATGCCCTTTTCTCAGCAATTCACCTGTTATCAGTGACCTGGCCAGTATAGCCATGTCATGCCACGGTACGAAATTCAGGGCCAGAGTGATTCCCCAATCAATGACAATGTGGAGGACAAACTTTACATAGCATTAGAGGAAGAAACAGTTAGAAATGATGATCAGGTAATGTGGCAAAAAAAGGTCAGGTATTAGTGAGTGAAACAATGCTTATAATGCCTATATTACCGCTTGAAAACCAATATACTCTTGTACTACATATAAATTCGTAACAGTAAATAAATAAATACCGTTTATGAGTGGTGTGAAATAGTTATCCTCCCATAGAACTCGTTTTCTTTGGTGCCAGCCTGATAGAAAACCCAGTAAGGTAAGGAGGCTCTCCTACCTGTAATGAGTATTTTAAACCTCAGGTGAGCGATTTCTCTATGAATTTTCGATGTTTCTCACCAAAAGCGAAGGTTTTAGCAAAAAAAAAAAAGGGTCGAAAAATGGTCGGGATTGGGGGGTACCAGTGGTCAAAAAGTGGTCGGGACGGGGCGGGTTAACAAACCTGTTTCCTTGGTCCCGCGAAAACAGCAAGAGGTGAGGCAGGACGCCACTGGACTAATTACAAAGGCTTGCCTGGTTGCTTTGGCTTTACTAATGTCAGTAAACATTGACACAGGTATATTTGGGGAGTTTTGGTATGATTTTGTTTCATTTTCCTTCTAAGATTTTAAGAGAGATATAGTTATTATAGAGACCCATGTGCACAGACATCAAATTAATTTACCCTTTATGCACAATTATTTTCAACGGCCTTTTCCTATAGAGATGCCATAAAATAGCAGACATGATATTGACTGTATAGAGGGAGTGTATACCGAGAAGATGATCATATTTACTGTGGGCACAGCCATAACAAAGGTTGCATATGCTATTTAGTTCCAGAAATTAATTACATGTAAGGGTAGAGGACGTTTCTTTTACAAACATTACGGAAATCTAAGCCAACAAGATTCCATTCTGCGCCCGAAGTCAAAATAGATGGAAAAACACTAATATCTGGCTCCGCACCAATGCTTGATCTGTCACGTTAGTATATTTCTCTCACGAGCCAGCCCTTGATATCGCCACTCAAAAGCTTGTTATCTGATGCTGCTATATAAGGTCTAATGCAGGATTATCTACCGAATATTAACTCCTTTATATCATACCCTGAATGAAAGATAATAATAGACAAATAATGTGACTACCACTTCGCATTTCATTCCCCCTCGTCTTCCTTACTACACCCCCACACCATCACTCGTCCCCCAACCCACCTTTCCTTCTCTCTCTGGCCCCTCCCTCTCAGCCCCTCTTACTCTACTGAGACTTGCCACGCATAAAGGAGCCAGCCTGGGGTACAGGGTACCAGATGATAGGTGATTATTTATGACCACGACTGTACCAGGGGTCACTGCTTCAGGATGAAACTTGTGTACTTGTCCCACATGGGAGAGTTCCTTGTCTCAGTGGAGCAAACGGAGCTAGGGCCTGATTGACTGCTGCCTACCTTAAAAGCGCCAGGCAAGGCTGCCGCACCATCCCTAAACATCCACACTGTGCAGTGTGTAGCTTCCACGTTATGTCCACAGACTTCCCATTAACTCAATGTACCGGTTTATAATGTTATGCTGTAACTATTAATTGTTTACTCTTTCAGGTTACTGAATCGGGTAGCTTATAGATAAAGTATTATAGAATGTGACTTTTCCATTCCAGGGTTTCCTATAAAATTTCCATGTCAGTTTTTCCATGCTGCATGGTGTTTTTTTTTCACTTTTTCCTGGAGGGTTTGGTGGTGGGGGGAGCCTTCTTGCTTTACTATCCTTATCCTTCAGCATGTAGAGTTAGATATTGTAGTCATAGTTTTCTCTTTAACAAGCAGCCTCGAAAGGACCATAAGGTCTTTTGCTGTTTCCTCCTCCTCCTGCTCCTCTTCCTCCTGCTCCTCCTCCTCCTCCTGTTCTTCTTCTTCTTCTTCTTCTTCTTCTTCTTGGCATTACAGCTCATCGTTAGTGCCTGTAGATGCAAGCTCCTGTCAGCAGACTCTCCTCTGGTAAAAAGAAACTTAATGTTGGCTATCACCTCCTGGTCAATAAGCTGCAGAAGAGAGGTGGTGTTTTGAGGCAAAAACTCAACCTTTACATTCTTGTTGTGGCCAGTGTGAAAATGTGGGTGTGAAAGAGCATTGTCCAGGAGGAGGAGGACCTTAAAGGAGGAGGACCTTAAAAGGCAGGCCTTGCAGTTGATAATGGGATCTTGCATCGGGAACAAAACAGTTGTCGAAACAGTCAGTTGCAAGGTGCCCCGTCATCCTCGGCTTGGCTGCCTTTCGCTGGTACAGCCCTGGCTGGTTTATACTCTTGAGATGGCAGTACGTGTGGTCAAGAGGCATGGTGGACGATAAGTGGTTTCATCCTGAAGCTGTTATTTTTGGGTTGAGACAAAACACCACGGTCACACGACTCATGTCTACCTTGTGACCCCTTGCTTGCTGTGTGGTTTTGAAGACGTAGGTGGAGGTTGGCATCCTCTTCCACTGTAGCCCAGTCTCATCCATGTTGAATATTTGTTCTGCAGAATATCCTTCCTCCACAATGATGTCTTTCAAGATGTCGGGATACTTCCTGGCTTCTACCTCATCAGCAGTTGCTCACTCTCCTGTAAACTTGACATTTTTAAGTTTCTTCCTATGGACAAAAGACATCAGCCAGCCTGTTGCCTTAAAGTTACGTTGAGAGGCCTTAGTGGATGGATATTTCTCACAAGTTGCCCTGAAGAACCTTGCAGCTTGTGTCCTGAGGTCAGAAGTACAGACTGGCATATGATTTTTCTCCTGACGTCATATGTACTCTTCTAATAAACATTCCTTCACTATGACAGCCTTTGGTGTAATAATGGATCTTGTGTCTGCCTCTCCAGCTCCAAAATTCTTGACACAAGATGAAATGGATTGCCTGTTTCTATAGATATGCGAATGGTGGCCTCGTTCAACTTAAGGGAACAAGTAACCGCTGACTTCCTCATTCCGGCATCAGTCCTCCTGATGACCTCCTTCTCCTGGAGGGTCAGATTGATCCTCTTCCTACATTACTGAACACCACTAGGTCCTGGTACAGTGTTGTCAGCCATAGCGAAGAGAGGCAACTCAGACTGGCACAAAAAAATGGCTGGGAAAGCTGGGGCTAACACGGGCTCTGTGCCACACAACATAAGGCAAGCTGAGGGATGGTGTTGGAGGGCAGAGTGGGGAGGCAGGCGGGAGCAGGGACTGTCCTGATTGGGTGGGTAGTTCAAAAGCGAGAATGCTGAAGTGTGTTGGCAGGGAGGTAGATAACTCCCGTTGGCAAGGCAATGCTTCGCTTCCATTTTGTGTAGTAGTGTTCTCAAACTCTGAATTGTACTTTCTGCCAGGTCTTCATATTTGCCTCTTTCCCAGGCATTTGTTTTGGGTGGCATGTATAAATTTGCCATAGTTAATTTCCTTTCAGATGGTTTAATCTCCAATGCAATCAGTTCAACTTTTGGAGTTATATCTAGTTTTATTTCCTTGACTTGCAGATTTTTGTTTGTTAAGATTATAATTCCTCCTACGTTTCTAAAATTTCTGTCTTTTCTCCATATATTGTATTCCTCTAGGTTTAGGATATCGTTTGATATCTTTGAGGTTATTTTTGTTTCAGTTAGGCATATAGTACTGTATGTGGTTCCTTTTCTTTGGTATAATCATCAATCTCTAATAATTTAGACACCATTCCATCTACATTTAAGTACATCAACTTAATCATCTTGTTTATATACCTACCGTAAATTGAGTCTACTACCTTCCTCCTTTTTATTCCCTGTTGGTTATGTACCAGTTTTGTACCTGCAATCCAATTACTTTGTAAAAAAATGTAGCCTACTCTTCTCTTCCTCTGATCTTCGCTCGTTCAATGTTATTACCTCCTCCCTCTTCTCTTTTAGTATTCCCAATTCCTCTTGAGTTAGGCATCTTTTTATCCACACTTTTTTAAGTTCCTCTTTTTCCATGAGTTTGTTTGCATTTTTTAGTATTTCCTCCACAGTGTTCACACTCTGGAAGGTTACTTTTATTGGCCTTGACTTATTTCTCCCATATTTCCCAAGCCTTTTGTGTTCCTGTATGTCTTAATACAGATTTCCTCTGATACTTCCTTCAACATGCTCGTTATATTTGTCATCTCCATTTTGCCTCTAGAAATTTTGTTTTTTATTTCTTTCTCATCCGTACCAGTGATTAAAGTAGATATGTTGATATCTGCTGAATCTTTGACCAATTTTGGGTTATTTTGGATTATTTTTTTCACGTCCTTTCTAATACTTTTTTCATTGACTCTTGTTTCTAAGTCTTTCTGTATTCTCACCATTTCAGGATACGTAGTTCCCACATCATCTTTGTAACTTTGCATCGCTTAATTCACCTGGGTATTCTTCTTTTTGGTATCACTGCTTTGGTCTATCAGACTGCATGCTTGCCTAATTGTCTCTGTATCATTTCTGAACTCCTCCATAATACTGTGACGGTCGACCACTGTACAGGCATACCCTAGTTTAACGATGTACAGTAACACCTCCAATATCCGGATCAATAGAGCCATCGGTAGGTTCGGATATTGGTTTTGTCCGGATATTGGGCCCCAGCTTATGGACTTGTACTTATGGACCCTAACTCAGAGAAACACCTATACAACTCCCTCCGGACATGCATAGCACCTATTTAACACCCAAATCACACCAATAAGGCACATAAATGACTGAAATAAATGCAAAAGAAACATAAAATGTGGGTTTAGAAGTATGTTCATACATTAATAAACATTCTGGTACTTATGGACTCTAACCGAACCTAACCTAACCGAACCTAACCGAACTCTGAAAAACACATTCCTACTGCACATGCATGAGGTAAGTATAGTATGGAAATAAGTACAGTATGACACTTTCTGGTAAGTATAGTATGGAAAAAAATACAATATGAAACATTCTGGTAAATATAGTATGGAAAATAGTACAACATGAAACATTCTGGCTACTTACAGCAAGTCCCTGGCCACCTCGATGAATAACCGCCTCCTCTCGGACTCTGACAGTAAGAACGATTTCCTGAAGCACTTGTACTACACTTCCTGAAGTCTTGCACTGAACTTAGTCACTAACACACAGAAGTTCGTTCTTTTCACAGTGTTCACTTTAGTCCAAATAATGTTCCATTTTGCTTTAAGTGTTGCACATTAACTTTTCCCCAGTTTTTTTAATTTTCCAAAGCCAAAACAAAGAAGGTTAGTTACGTTAAATTTCTTTTCTACTGAGTCTTTTCTCCCAACTTGAAAACCTTAACACAACACACCGTTTTTTTCTCTGCACAACACTCAAAATTCCCGTGTGGTCTAGTGGAGAAGTTCTTGCTGTTTATTCACTGTCAGAGCCCGAGAGTATCACTGGCAGGCGTCCAAGGGGTGCATCGGTGGGTTGTCGTGATGGCATACCGACTACAGAAGACTCTGAAGACAGCCGCAAACTCACATCGAGCGGTGACTCCACTGTAGCTGATGTGCTGGGCTGTGGCTCAGAGCATGAGGGCCTGTCTTGGGGAGGCAACGGAGTGGAACCAGGGCTTGGCACAGCGGGGGTCACGGGCCTGAAAAAACTGTCAATCGTTGACTGACGCAAGGACCGACGATTCTGGCGATTGATGATGCGCTGCCGGAAAGCACGCACTTCCTCCACGAGTCCCAAGGGCCCCATCTCCCTGTCGCAGTCCGGGTGTTCCAGGTAGTCTAGGACGAACTCTAGATGTTCCCGGAGTGCGCTCAGCTTGGGGATGGCTGGAGTAGTGTCCTGCTGAGCGGAGTCTGCATCATCATCGCCTTTGTCGTCGGAAACTTCAAGTTCGGGACTGACACCAGCAACCGAAGACGCGATCTCGATATCAGACAACGTCTGATACCCAGGATCGCCCTCGTCGTCGTCCAACCACTCACGAACATCGTCCACATCAACATCGTCGCCGTGCGTACGTAGCCGTGCATGGAAGTCATCCACGTCAAACCCTAGGAAATCGTACTCCACATCTGTTCCGAGAAGCAGACGAGACCAACCATTTTCAAGAGTTTTCACAGGGACTTCCTTCCATGCACTAGCCCAGTTGTACAGCGCAGACTTGATGTTGTAGCGGCGAAGGTTTTCCAAAGTCCGCTTGCCTCGAGTGTCACGTCCTTCCCTGCGCTTGTCCTCGTCCTCGAGGACAACCATCACCTCATCCAGGAACTTCCGACGGTACAGGCGCTTTGTTGCCACGATCACTCCTTGGTCCATTGGTTGAATGAGAGCAGTCGTATTAGGTGGCAGAAACATGCACCTAATACGGCCATTCTCAGCAACCAAGTCCTTGTCGCACGGGTGGGCAGCTGCATTGTCGAGGAGAAGGAGAGCCTTTACCTGGTCGCGAGGAATTCCCAGTGTCTTCGTCTGGTAATGTATGACCTCCTTGACGAAGTGATGGTGAAACCAGTCTTTGAAAATCACAGCTGTGAACCATGCTTTCAAAGAATGGTACCATACGACAGGAAGGACATCCATCACCTCACGAAGGCACAGAGGCTGCTTTGCATGGCCAACAATAACGGGCTTAAGCCGGTGCATGCCGTTAGCATTGGCACAACACAAAGCAGATATCCGTTCCTTAGAAAGCTTGCGGCCAGGTACACGCTTCTCCGTCTCATCGGCTAGAGTGTTCGTTGGCACCGAGCGATAGAATAGGCCAGTTTCGTCAGCGTTATAGACTTGACCGAGAGTGAGGCCCTCCCTGTCGATCAAGCCTTTCACCTTGTGCCGAAACTCGTCCACTCCATCCTCGTTAGCGTCCAATGCTTCGCCATGTGCTTTACGGTTAGTAAGGCCATGTCGTAACTTGAACGCGAAGAGCCAACCCTCAGATGCCTTGAAGTCAAGGGCGTCGTGAAGCCTTGCAAACTTCTCAGCAGCAGCCTTCAGCTCCGTTCCACGTACCATCACACCAGCTGCACGTTGCTGTCGATACCAAATCAACGTGGAGCGGTCGATCTCTGCATACTTGGGGGTAAACATAACCTTCCTCTCCACGTTGCGTTTGCTTCTTGACGAGAAGTCAGCCGTGTACTGCATGAGCTTGTCTCGGGAACGCTTGATATCGAACAAAGTCGACTGGGCCAGGTTGAACTCGCGGAGAATGCGTGAGGAAGACCAACCCGCATCAACCTTCTCCAATATCTCCCGTTTCTTCTCCAGAGCCAACACCACTCTCTTCCTTTTCTCAGTAGGCGGGGCCATCATCACACACACTAAGAGTAGGGCAGAGAGCAGCAGGAGGCCTTGCAGCAAGTACGGCACCACCACAAAAGTGAGCACGTGGGCAGCCATGGCGAACAGCGTAGGTCTTGTCGCGGTGAGAAACAGGCGGGAAGTGGGGAGGATGCAGCGGCGCTCTATCGGACATTGGAGGAATGACGAACCAAAACAATGCTCTCACGCGGCGCGCGCGGCAAGTTCAAATTACGGACGGCAAAAAATCGATTTTTTTTTTTTTTCAATTTTTTTGGATTTTCGGACCATTTTGGGAATGTTTGATCCCAGGACGATAAGGTCCGGGTAGTGGGGATGTTTGGTTATTGGGCGTCTGGATATTAGAGTGATTACTGTAATTGGTTAGGTAAAACCCCATCGTTAGGCGGGGTATTGTATATCGGGGTACTTTTAACATGTATTTCAATGTGGACTGTTTACCAATCTTGGGTTTCCCCCCATTCCAAGTCCAAAACCCACCCACATGAGCCCAAAAACAGGTTTAACCCTTTAACCGCAGGTGTCATGCCAGAATGACATTGAAAAAACTGGACCAAACCACGGGTGTCATTCTGGAATGCTCGTGAATATTTTGAACACCGCACGTTTTTTCTGTGCGCAAATTGTTTCACGCAAGAGTAGCTGTAGAGTTCTTTCACGCTAGCCCTCCCACACCTCCCTCCTCCCACCCCCCGGGGGCACCCCCACCCCTGCCCTGATACGCATCAGTCAGTATCTGTCCAGCTCTGTGTGTGACAATGGCGCTCCGTCCCGAGTTATTATCGCTCGCTTCCTCCTCGGAAATTCCTAGTGCTAGTGTGCCTTCGACCTCTACACCGAAGAAGGAACTCCCGACAGCGAGGCAGAAGGGGTTGAGCACCCCAGAAATTAGGACAGAGCTGGATAAAACTGTAAGTACAACTATGGATTGTGGCAGTGAGAGTGATACACTTACCGCAAGTAGTGATGACTATGCAGTTATTGCTGGGGAACCGTTTATGGTTGAACAATTGGGCAGTGACAGTGATGAAATTGAACATGTTGTCTCCCCCCCACCGCCCATAACTTACTCTGGAAAAGGGAAGGTGCCCATGGGGAAAATGGGTGTAGCATGTGGGAAGGGAGTGAAGCGGAAAATTACGTCTCCTACACCCGGCCCTAGCAAGCATTTCCCACCACTTTCCCGTTCCCCTAGACCTATTGCCCTCACATCATCATCATCTTCTGCCGTGCCCTCTCCTCAGTCAACATCATCTGAGGAATATGAATTCCCAGAGCCTGCACAGTGAGGGAAGGCAGGCCGTGCAGGCCGGGCAGGCAGGGTAAGCAGGGCAGGCCGGGCTAGAACAAAGGGGATGCGTGGCAGCCGGAGGGCAAAGCTGGGTGATAAGCAGGGAAGAAAG
Source organism: Coenobita brevimanus (assembly GCF_032717465.1). Classification (NCBI taxonomy): domain Eukaryota; kingdom Metazoa; phylum Arthropoda; class Malacostraca; order Decapoda; family Coenobitidae; genus Coenobita; species Coenobita brevimanus. The sequence goes on from NC_137051.1 coordinate 21,750,066, forward strand.
GGAGGTCAGGTTTCACCACACACCCGGTCAGTAACCCACCCGCCTGCCCCCTGCCCAGCTCCCTCCCCCTCACCCCCCTCCCGCTCACCTCCTGCCTCACCCATTGCCTCCACCTCAACTCCTCACCGGGAAAAGAGTGCAATGTGACCTGCCACTGCTGCTGAACCACGCACCGGGAAAGTGGATGCATTTGTGTGGTCTAACGGTGCTGATTTTCAGCCACACAATCCGCTGTTTGACATGACAAATGCTGGAATACAGCCTGCCTTCCCATGCAACGAAGGAGATGACTTTGTGGACTACTTCCTGGCCTTCATGGATGACGAAATCGTACAATTTGTCAGCGATGAGACCAATAGGTATGCAGCTCAGTGTGCAGCAGAAGGGCTGGGACCTATTGACTCACCAAAGCAAGTGTCGTGGTTGCCTGTAGGGATCAGAGAGCTGTATGTGTTCTTTGCTTTCATGTTCTTGATGCCCCATAACAAGAGACATGAGTTGGAGGAGTACTGGCTGGTTGATGACATCACTTCAATCCCAACATTCGGCAAGTACATGTCACGAGATCGGTTCCGACAGCTGCTAGGATACCTGCACTTTGCTGACAATGAAAACCCGTCCCAAACTGACCCTTTATGGAAAGTGAGGGATTTCCTCAACAGGATTAGGGATCGATTTATGCGATTTTTCTGTCCTATGCAAAAAGTCGTCATAGATGAATCCCTGGTATTGTTCAGAGGACATCTCAAATTCATGCAGTACATCCCCAGCAAATGCCACCGCTTTGGGATAAAGTTCTTTGTGCTGTGTGACTGTGAGACGGGGTATGTCCTTGATTTCGTTATCTACCCTGCAAGCACAATGTCGTGGACAGGAACGACCCCCTTGGCTTCTCTGGCTCCGTAGTAAAAGTGCTGATGGAGAGGTATTTTGGTGGGAATCATGTGCTGTACACGGACAATTACTACACAGCACCGAAACTCGCCAAATACCTGGCTGAACACGGCATCGGCACTGTTGGCACTGTACGGAGCCACAGGAAAGAGTGGCCAAGGTTCCCTGAAGCATCATCCTCATCCAAGGGAGATGTGCACCTGAAGAAGTCTGACAAGCTTCTGGCGATCAGGTGGCACGACAAGAAGGTCGTGAATATGCTCAGCACCATCCACAAGGGGGAATTGCAGAGAACTGGGAAGGTCAGCTACAGGACGGGAGAGCCAATCATGAAGCCAGATGCCGTCATTGACTATAATATCAACATGAGACTTGTTGATAAGTCGGACATGATGATTGGCGAGATAGACTGTCTCAGGAGAAACACCCGATGGTACAGGAAGGTTTGCCTCCACATGCTCGATATGTGCATGCTCAACGCCTTCCTCCTCTACAAGACACAAGTCGGGGGCATAAGGCAACCATCCCTGAGACAGTTCTCCAAGACTGTCGTGCAGCAGCTGCTTGCAAGATTTGGTCAGGTGATGGCATTGGTCCCGAGGCGACACTCTGACACACAACCTGACCGTCTTGAGTGCCGCAATTACATGAGCCGGCACCAGCTTGTGAAATTGCCTCTCACCGCAGGCGGCAGGTTGTCACAGGGCCGCTGCAGAGTGTGTCATAACACCACACGGAGGCCTCGGGCGAGAAAAATGAGCACACACCAGTGCCAGGAATGCCAAGTCGCTCTCTGTGTGACTCCGTGCTTTGCCGAGTACCACTCTCTGAGTAAATACTGACAGTGACAGTGATATACAGTGATGCGACTGATGTGCTTTACCAATAATTATATAAGGGATAATGTAGTTATAAGGGATATTTTGCCTAGAAAACAATGTAAATATTGACCAGTATAATAAGTGATATGGTAATAAGAAAATCTGCGGCACTGCTGTGATTCTGTGATGCGACAGTGATGTGCTTTACCAGTAATTGTATAATATAGTAATAAGAGATATTTTACCTAGAAAATTATGTAAATATGGCCAGTATATAAGTGATATGGTAATAGGAAAATCTGCGGCACTGCTGTGATTCTGTGATGTGACAGTGACGTGCTTTACCAATAATTGTATAATATAGTAATAAGAGATATTTTACCTAGAAAATTATGTAAATATGGCCAGTATATAAGTGATATGGTAATAGGAAAATATGCGGCACTGCTGTAATTCTGTGATGCAACAGTGACGCAATATAGTAATAAGTGCAGTGTAAATGTAATGTATATTGCCCAGATTATATGTAAAATAGTAATAGAAGTTAGAAATAATGAAAATATCGCCCCTAACCAAACGTCAGTGAGCGTGTGATGCCGCAGTGACGTGCGGGCAATTACAGTGCCTTTTACCTACCTCGTTGAACACAGAGTGGGTGTTTATCGTATGTGCAGTGTTCATATATATTTATAGTACCATTATCAGAGAGTGGTTGGCATTTGGTACTGGTGTGTGGGGCGTAAAATAAGTGATTTTACACCGCTCACTTCTAACAGCACTGCCCGTCCAGTGAAAGTCCACAAAGTCATGAAACCTACATCACTGCAAAGCTGAAGGTTAGTACTTTCTAATGGTACCTTATTTTTTGTTCTAGCTTTATTCTGTGCAGAGTTATTAAGGTTTAAAGGCTTGTTTACATTTGGCTGGAACCCCCGCGGGAGAGGCCAGTCGGGGCAAAACAGTGCCCGTGGTTAAAGGGTTAAAGGTAATCTAAATGGCCTGACAGATGTCAAGGAAGCTAACCTAAGCTTAACACCTGTAAATAATTCATTAAAATCAACAAAAAAAAGCCTGAAAATCATAAGGAATGGGTTAGAAAATATCAAACACCTCTCATCACTTACTTCTTGGAACTCCATGTCCGGTCCTGGTCATCATCCTTGCTTTCCTCCCCCGAGGCTAGGAGACGTGTGGTGCTCCCTAACACTCAGTCATCCTCCACAAAGCCCTCGAACCCCATCTCCAGAGGAGAGTCAGAGGAGGGGGAAGCCTGGCAAAGTGGGGTGATCGTAGCGGGAGACTGATGCACTTTCTTTGGGGGTGGCGATGGAGAGCGATGTGATGACTCAGGCAGTGGTGATGGGGTGTGATGCGATGGCTCAGGCAGTGGCGACGGGGTGCGATGCAATGGCTCAGGTGGTGGCGATGAGGTACAATGCAATGGCTCTGGGGGTGACGATGGAGTGCGAAGCAATGACAGAGGAGGTGGTGAGGGAGACAGCTGCGATGACCGGTGAGGTGGTGAGGGAGATCGCTGCGATGAATGATGAGGTAGCAATGGAGTCAGTTGCAGTTGCTCACGTCGTGGGGAGGGAGGCAGAGACAGTGGCTGAGGTGGTGTGGGAGATGGAGGCTGGGACGTGGAAAGCAGCGATGGAGTGGCATAGTGCCTTAGTGGAGACAAGTGACAGGGGAGATAGGGATCAGCTTGAGGTTAGGTCCAGCACTACAGGCCGAGCACGTCCTCGGCAGGAGGAGAACTTGAGTATTTCTCTGCTGGTTGAAGGTTGGGGAGATGCTCCGCTGGTTGAAGGCTGGGGAGATGCTCTGCTCATCAAGGGTTAGGGAGGTCCAATGTAACTTGCTGGCATGGTGGGGGTCTGCTTGAAGAAGGGCTGTGATTGTAGTCTGCCTGGCCACCCTCTTCTCCTCCAGCATCTTCCTGTACACTTTCATCCCCTCCTCAAGCCGATTAGCTGCGTCCCTGCTTGGTCCTGGGAGGGGGTCGTGTGTCTGCATAAGGTCAATAATCTCGTCCAGCTTCGTTAGCATCTCTTTAGGATTTTAATATACAGAGCTTGCACTTCAGGGACAACCTCCTCCTCCTCTGCCTCCTGGTGTGCCCGCTGGATCTCCATATTGAGGAGCCTCTTGTTGTTGAGCTCCTCCCTGTGGCTCTCAAGAACCTCCTCCACATCATCATTGTCAACCTTCCCGAAGCCTTCCTCATGGAACAATTCCACTGTGTCCTGCTGCACATGCTGCACAGGCGGAGCTTCCACGCCCTCAGGGAAGTCAGTGAAGGAGTGGACGCACTCTGACCACAGCTTCCACCAACACTGTTCATGGTCGCCTGGATAACCTCACTCCATACTGCAGTGATATTCTCTAGGGCGTGGTATATGTTGTAGCCCTTCCAAAACTGGTGCACTGTTGTCCTTTCATCATTGTCACAGGCCCTTACCAACTGCTGCATAGTGCAGCAGAGGTAATAAGCCTTGAAGGCAGTGATCACCCCTTGATCCATCGGCTGCAACAAGGACATGGTGTTGGGGGACAAGAACACTACCTCAATATTGCTGACCCATTCCTTCATGGTGGGAGGGTGGCTAGGCGTGTTGTCCACCAGCACGAGAAATCTGTTCGCCAAATTCTCCCGCGAGGCATACCTCTTGAGCACACAAGAGAGGTACAAGTGGAAATATGATGAACGGATATCTAAAGTCAGCCAGGCCTTCTTGTTCGACTTCTAGATAACTCTAAGGTTCTCTTTAACATACTCCACCAGAGCCCTGGGGTTCTCGGAGTGGTAGACTAAGAGCTTGAACTTGAGGTCGCCCCCCAGCAGGAATGTCAGCCGGTCCTTCGAGGGCTTGAATCCTGGCGTAGACTTTTTTTCTGTTGCAAGATATGTCTTGGAGGACACTCTCTTCCAAAGGAGCCCAGTCTTATCAAAATTCAAGACCTGCTTTGCACTGTAGCCACCCTCCTTGATGATGCCTTTCAGTTCGTTAGGAAACGCTGCCACCGCCACCGTATCTGCACTCACTTCCCCACCGTACATCTTCACGTGGTGGAGGTTTGCTCGCCTCTTGAACTGGTCAAACCACCCATGGCTCGCCTTAAAGGTCTCACTTTCATCAAGATCATGCCTGACCTTTATTTCCTCCCATGGCGAGAGAACCTTAGTGCATATAATTGCCTGGCTTATGGGTGCTTTGTGCCAGTTCTGATCTTCCACCCACTTGCAGAGTATTCGCTCCAGCTCCTTCATCGCAGGCTCTTGCTGGTGGGTGATACAGGAGGCGGATAAGGTTACAGCCTCCCCAGCAGCAGCCTTAACCCCTTAAACGCGGCCGTGTACGGCCGATCCCCCCCGTGTGGCGGGGTTGTAGCGGGGTCTGAGTACCTGTGGGAAAATATTTGCCAAAAATCAGAGATTAACCCTAGAACATTAAAATTTTTATGGCCTATAGTACTTACATTCAGCTTTCTCCTGAGACAGATGTTGAGCCTTCGTGGACTACCAAAGGACTTGTGAAGACTTGCAAAGTTGGGTAACAAAGTCTTCACTTTCACACCTCCAGAAACCCGGTTTTCTTTCTACCACAGCCTCAGTCTGTCACAGTACACTTTATACAACAACGTACAGGTAGTTTGGAATCCGTATTTGTACAATAAGCACTGAAAATAAGGCTATAATGAACGGAGCGCACGGCCGACATGCAGCGCGGCGGCGATCTTCCCGTCACTGAACACACATTTCCCTTTTCATGGCAAAAAACACGTATACTACATTATTTTCCTTCATAGTACTTCGCAAAGGCTCGCTTGGCACTATTATGGCCCTAAAAATCACTGTCACTGCCAGTATTGTGAAGCGGGAATGAGGAAGACCACCGCGGCGCGAGTTTATTCAGCCTTACGGCAGGCACTTTATTCTCGCTCCGATCGGCCACTTGCACTTCATTTCTATCACTCACTTTCACACTAGCTGTCAGTTTTTTGCCTTATTCATCAGTGTCACTGTCATTTGTTATAAAAATAATATTTTCTACACAACAAACTGTCACTGTCAGAACATAGAATAGAAACATATGCTTTCAACTTCTTACACTGGAGTGACTGTCACTCTCAGTACTTATATTATTACTATGTACAATTATTTACACAAAAAAACACTGTCACTGTCAGTGCTTTTACAAGTACATACACTAATTTACACTCATCAGACTGTCACTGTCAGTACTTAAAAGAAAACTAAACACTAGTATCACTGTCACTCTCAGTATTATTTTCAAGATTCTTACCCTTATTTTCAATATCTAGTCAGGCTGTGGTAGTCAAAGAAACACGGGTAAGCACAGAGGGGAATTTTGCACTCTTTGCACTCCAAGGAGGTGTGCCTAAATGTTCTGTCCTGCCTGGTAGTGTGGCTGCACACATGACACCTCCTGAGTACTTTTCCCCTCTTGGCAGTGGTAGGCAGTGGCTCCAGGCGGTGTCGCTGAAGGTAGTCCTGACACTGTAGGTGGTCTGGAGGTGTGTGTGGGTGGCGCCTGGGACCTGATGGCAGTACCTGCCCAAAACGCTGAAGCAGCTGGTACACACAAGTCTTTGAAAATCGCCGGAGAGAGTAGTTTGCTGGCTTCCTGTTCTTGATCTTATACAGGATGAAGGCGTTCAGCATGCACATATCAAGCAAGTGCAAGAACACCTTCCTGTACCAGCGACGGTTCCTCCTCAGGCAGTCTATCTCTCCGATCATCATGTCAGACTTGTCCACCAGCCGCATATTGACGTTGTAATCAATCACAGCATCAGGCTTCATCACAGGCTCGCCAGTCCTTCTGTCAACCTTCCCTGTGGCTTGCATTTCCCCCTTGTGAACTGTGGTGAGCACATTCACGATTCTCTTATCGTGCCACCTGATCGCCAGCATCTTGTCAGTTTTCTTCAGGTGCACGTCTCCCCGCTTTGATCTTTCAGCCTCGGGGAAGGCAGGGTAGTGTGCCCTATTGCTACGGACAGTGCCACATGATCCGACGCCGTGTTCAGAAAGGTACTTGGCGAGTTTTGGAGCTGTATAGTAATTGTCCGTATACAGGACATGATTCCCGCCAAAGTACTTTTCCAACAGCACTTTCACCACAGAACCAGAGAATCCAAGGGGGTCAGTCTTGTCCAAGTCCACATTGCTGGCGGTGTAGATAACGAAGTCTAAGATGAACCCCATCTTGCAGTCGCACAGCACGAAAAACTTTATTCCAAAGCGGTGGCGTTTGCTAGGAATATACTGCACGAACCGAAGACGGCCCCTGAACAAAACCAAGGACTCGTCAATCACAACTTTCTTGAAGGGGCGCAGGAACCTCGTAAACTTATCCTTGATCAAGTTCAGGATTCCCCTCACTTTCCATAATGGGTCAGTTTGGGAAGGCTCATCGTTGTTCGCAAAGTGAAGGTAAGTCATGAGTTGCCTGAAACGATCGCGACTCATGTATTTATTGAAGATGGGTGTGGGGCAAAGATCGTCAGCACTCCAGTATTCCTCGAGCTTATGCTTCCAATTGTGGGGCATCAATAGCATCAAACCAATAAATACAAACAGTTCCCTGATCGTTACAGGAACCCATGCTGCCATCCGCGACGTGGATAGCGTTGCAGCTTCACCTTCACGAACTGCAGCAGATTGCCCCTCGTACCTGTTCGTCTCGGTACAAATCTGCTCCATTACTTCATTATCCAGGAAGGCCAACAAGTAGTCCAAACATTCACCATCCTCTGGGACAGGGAAGTCAGCCTGTATTCCACACCCACTGGCATCGAAGGGCAGATCTTCCGGCACAAAATCTGAGCCCTCAGACCACACGAAGGCATCCAGAGTGCCCTGCCTAGGCTGGGGGGTGCTGGGGGCGGCGGGGGGTGAGGCAGGCCGTGTGGCAGTGAGTGAGGCAGGCGGTGAGGCAGTGCGTGAGGCAGAGGCTGTCCTAGGTCGTGTCGGTGTAGTGGTGGTGGTGGTGGGGAGATAAGCTGAAGGTTCAAGGTCACTCGCGGTGGCGTGACTGGTGAGTTGCCTAGTGCGAGTAACCTTAGCTAGTCTTACACTAGGAGACAAAGTTCTACTCCTACTAGCACGAACACTGGGCCTATGGAAACCTCTACGTAAACTAGACTGCCTACTTCCCTTCCGAGGTGGTGAAGGCGACTCCGAAGACTCCGGAGAAAGGGCAGCTGAAGATGACGACGAGAGAATGGGGCTGGGAGTGCGTGGCGGGCTGGCAGTGGCGTGACGTGGTGTAGGGGACAATGGCTGGGAAGCTGGGTCACCACTTCTTCTCCTCTTGGCCCCCTTTCCATACACTAGGCCCCTTTTCACAGGAGCCTTGCCTGTTGAGGTGCTTGGCACAGGAATAGTCACTTCTGGCACCTCAGACTCAGCACTCGATAGCGTGTCCGACTCTGCCAGGCTAGATAAGACACCGACGTCACTTCCATAATCCATGGACGCTTTCAATAACTCACTAGCTATAGCCAAGTCACTAAGTCCCTTAGCAGTTCCTTGTTAGGGTTTGTACGGGGTGGAGGTCACAAAACCCTTTTTCGGAGGGCTGGAAGGCACAGACTCGGAAGAGCTTGAGTTTCACATGGTGTCACCTTGAAAGATTCTTGTGGACTGACGCTAAACAGGGGCAAACCGCGCGAAAAAATGCTAGTGTGACAACTGGGGAAACAAGCGTTTCCAATTAGCATAAAGTGCTTGCGAGAGGAAGGCGCAGATTGACACGTATAAGCCGTCCGCGCGCTGCCATATCGCACGACGAGGGAGGGCCGGGCAGCGGTGCGTGGGTGGGTAAAAAAAATGATACTTGGCAACAACCGAGGTCAGTAGTACAAAGGTCAAGTGTGCTAAAAGTAGCTAAAGGGTGGCGGTACTGATAGACAATACCAGCTGGAGCCTGCTTGCCCGCGGTTATTCAAAATTTACTAGAATCGCAAACGCGACGATCCGCCGTTATGTCCTTTTGGCCGAGCGTCGCAAACGAGACGATCCGCGTTTAAGGGCTTAATGGCCTCCTGCTTCTTGATTGTGGTGGAGACAGTCGACTGGGCCAGGTGGAGAGCCGATGCGATAGCAAATGCACATTTGCCTTTGTTGTGGCGCTTAAGAATTTCCAGTTTTATATCTAGTGACACAGTCTTATGTAAACGCTTCATGGGAACATAACCAGCACCACCACTAGCAGGCCACATACCACCACGACTAGGCCCTCCACTAGCACCACGTGCGGCACCTTTACCAGACATTATGACACTCATTTGGGCCAAAAATCACACAATATCACACTCCACACATGATTAGTATCACTGCTTTACTCAGGGCACTGCTTGAACACAGTTATGATGCACTACAATAGCAGCTTGCGTAACATTGGTGGTGCAACACAATGCGTGATGGGCGAGCGTATGCAAGTTTCTCACTCTAAGATGGCCGGTGTGAGAATGATATGGGTGAGTGCAGGGTGATCGATGGCTGTGGGGCCTGCGCAAGCGTTTTTGCACATCCTGGGATGTGGGCGGGCTCAGCTGGCCATGGGAACACGTGCAATTCAAATTTTCGACCTGTCGTCTGTGGGCACGACATCAGAGGACCCATCATTAAACCGGGGCTCTGCCATCAGGTATCGGGATGAGGTGATATTTGTACCCCCATTGCTAAGCCAGGGTATCACATCTAGGGGTATTGTGGGGTATTACTGTACTTGCCATTTCAATTATCTTCCTTCTGAGTGGACCCACCTCAACTGACAGCTCATCTATTGATGTGTCATTCTTGTTTAATTCCTTTACTAATTTTTCATTTTCCTCCTTCTGCATGTGCAGTTGCCTTTTAATTTAATCCGTTTCACTCTGAAATGCCTTTTCCAATTTGTTCACCTTCTCTAGTAGTTTGTTATATGTTTCCATTTCAATCAGTTCTTGGTAGAAATCATCATCCTGTTTTCTGCCATTATCCTTTTTCTTAATTCCTTCCATATTCGCTTTACTAAATATGGTGGTCATCTTGTGGTAATACCGTGAAAAGAATTCTACTTACAAGTATGCATATCCTTCCTCGCCCACAGTAAACAGCTTGAAGCTTGATCAGCGCATTCCAGCATTAATTGGCTGTATTCTGTAATTTGGATAACACTTTTGCATAAACTTGCTCTATTATATTAGAACACCATTTAATTTAATATAGTACAGAGCTTGACTCATATAAAGATACTATTTAGGTATGGCCAGTTGTGGCTAAGGGTGGCCAGCGTGGAACAAGGTGTTATGGGTGTTGTCTCTCTTACACCTCAGTTGTATGTGTGTGTGTGTGTGTGTGTGTTCTTACCTTACCTAATTGTTCTTACCTAATTGTATCTTTACAGCAATGAGTCAAGCTCGTACTGTCCCGTGTCTTAAACCATATTTATCGTACATATCCTTAAATTTGTGAATTGTTTTGGCACACACTATTTCATTCGGTAGTGCATTCCATTGATCAATTGCTGTGTTTGGGAAACTGAATTTCCTTACGTCTTTATCACCTCTCTTCTTCTGCAATTTTTTGCAGTGTCCTCTTGCTGATGCTTCTCCATATGTTAGGTAATCATTTATGTCTATTTTCACCTTTCCTGATTTGCATTTATATAGCATTATCATGTCACCTCTTTTCCTTCTCTCCTGTAGTGTTGGTAGATTCAGTTTATTTAGTCATTCTTCGTAGCTTAGATCCCTTAAGCTTGGTATCCATCTTGTGGTGGCCCTTTGAACTTTTTCAATCTTGACTATGTGCTTTTTGAGATGAGTACTCCAGACTACTGATGCATATTCCAGGGTTGGTCTAATGAATGATGTTATTATCCTTCTTAGCATGTCTTCATTTATGTATGTGAATGCTATTCTCATATTTGCAAGCAGTGTATGCATGTTCCGTACCTTCTCGCTGATGTGGTCAGCCGGAGATAGTCTGTTATTGATAATCACACCTAGGTCTTTCTCTCTTTCTGATGTGTATAGGGTTTTATTTCCTAACTTATAATCCCAGTCAGGTCTTTTTCCACTTTACCAAACTTGATTACATGACACTTGTCCACATTGAATTCCATTTGCCATGTACTACTCCATTCATGAAGTTTATTTAGTTCTTCTTGTAGCTCTTTACAAGAGTCTGTTAGTAATTCTCCTTTGTATTTTTGCATCATCTGCAAACATATTCAGATAGCTCTCATTTCCAGTGTTACTGTTTATATCATTTATATACACTAAAAACATGATTGGTGCCAGCACTGAACCCTGTGGTACTCCACTAGTCACTTCTTTCCATGATGAGTAGTTTCCTCTTAGTACTGTCCTCATTTCTCTTTTTATGAGAAAGTCTTGCATCCAACAAAACAGTTTGCCTCGAATTCCTCCTTGATGGTACAGTTTCCATAAAAGTCTTTGGTGTGGTACTGTGTCAAAAGCTTTCTTGAAATCTAAATAGATACTGTCCACCCATCCTTCCCTTTCCTGTATTGTGATTGTTACTCTGTCATAGTAGCTCAACAGATTAGTAACACATGATTTTCCTTTTCTGAAACCAAATTGTCTTTCTGTTATCATACTGTGTTCTTCTAGATGATTTACCCAAGCTTTTCTTATAAGTTTTTCTAATACCTTGCTTACAACACTGGTCAGTGATACTGGTCGGTAGTTGAGTGGATTTTGTCTATTTCCTTTCTTGAATAAGGGGACAATATTTGCTTTTTCCCAAATATCAGGTAGTTTACCTTGACTCAAGGATTTCTTGAAAATTAAAAATAATGGTTTACATAACTCCTTTGCACATTCTCGTAATACCCAACATGAAATTTCATCGGACCACTTGCTTTTCCTCTGTCTAATCTACTTAACTCCTCCTGTATTACTTTTTCTGCTATTTGTATATCTGGTAGTATGTGTGGACATGCGTGTTCCACGTAGTCCCTCTCAAAATTTTTTTCTTCTGTAAAAACTAATTGGAAATTCTTATTTAGTGCTTCACAAATATCTTTCTCTTGTGTATAAGTGATTCCCTCGTCCATAATGGATTGTATTATATCTTTTACTTTAGTTTTGCTTCTGATATAGCTGTAAAACAGCTTTGGGTGATCACTACTTTTATTTATTATATCCTCCTCAAACTGTTTTTGGGCTTCCCTCCTTATTCTTGTATAGTCGTTTCTTGCCTGTTTGTAATTATTATACGCCCTTTCACTATTGTGTCTTCTGTATCTATTCCACAACAAATCTCTTCTTTCTTTTGATTTTTTACATTCTGTATTGAACCATTCCTGTATTTTCTTATCTGCTTCTTTGTGCTGTGGGATGTACTTCTGGACTCCTATTTCATAAAATTCACAAAAATTTTTATATACAGCATTTAAATCTTGTCCTCTAAGCTCATTTTCCCAATCAGCTTCTAAGAAATACTTCTTTAGGTCTTGATAATTTCCCATTTTATAGTTTAGGCTCTTTTGTAACTATCATTGCTGTTTACTATGTCATATGCTATCCTGAAGTTATAATTTAGTACTGCATGATCGCTTTTGCCGAGTGGAGGGTGATACATTAAACTGTCAATATCATTTTCTTGCCTTGTAAATATTAGATCTAGCACTGAAGGTACATCAAGTCCTCTTTTTCTGGTGGTTTCCCTCACATGTTGCGTTAAGAAAAACTCTTGTACGAGATCCAGGAGCTTTTGGTCCCAACAGCTTTCTTGGCTATTTATATCTAGAGTATTCCAATTTATATTTGTATTGAAGTCCCCAGTTAGTATAATTCTTTCTGATTTCTCTTCCATTTTATGTAGCAATGATCTTACACTCTGAATTGTACTTTCTGCCAGGTCCTCATATTCGTCTCTTTCCCATGCATTTGACCTGGGTGGCATGTACAAATTGGCTACAATTTCTTTACCTTCAGATGTGTCGATATCTACTGCAATCAGTTCTACTTGTGATGGTATATCTAGTTTTATTTCCTTGACTTTTAGATTTTTCTTAGTTAATATTATAATTCCTCCTCCTTTTTTTAAATATCCGTCTCTTCTCCATATATTGTATTCCTCTAAGTTTAGTATGTCATTTGATATCCTTGGTATTAATTTTGTTTCAGTTAGGCATATTATTTGTGGTTCATTTTCTCTGACATAATCATTCATCTCTAATAATTTAGATACCATTCCATCCACATTTGAGTACATCAACTTTATCATCTTGTTTATATACTTGTCCTGGCTTGGTTCTACTACCTTCCTCCTTTTTCTTCCATCCTGTTTGTGTACCACTTTCGTACCTGCAGTCCTATTACTTTGTAAAAAAATTTCTTCTTCTCCTCTTTTGATCTTCCCTCATTTTTTGTTTTTGCTTCCTCCCTTTTCTCTTTCAGTAATTCCAGTTCCTCTTGTGTTAGGCATCTTTTTATCCATACATTTTTGAACTCCTCTTTTTCCTTAAGATTCTTTGCATTTTTTAGTATCTCTTCCACAGTGTTTACACTCTGGAAAGTCACCTTTAGAGGTCTTGTCTTGCTTTTCTCGTATTTCCCTAACCTTTTGTGTTCCTCTATGTCTTTACTACAGATTTCCTCTGATACTTCTTTCAGTAAGCTCATTACATTTGCCATCTCCTTTTTGTCTCTTGTGATCTTGTTTTTAACTTCTTCCTCTTCTATACCAGTGATTACTATTGATTTGTTTATCTCTACTGAATCTCTGACTAACTTTGGATTGTTTTGGATTATTCTTTTCACTTCCTTTTTAATGCTTTTTTCCTCCACCCTTGTTTCTAAGTCTTTCTTTATTTTCACCATTTCAGCATACGTGGTTTCTACATCATTTTTGTAGCTTTGCACAGCTTCATTCACTTGTTATCTTCTCCTCAATATCACTGCTCTGGTCAATAAGACTGCTAACTTGCCTAATTGTCTCTGTGTCAGTTTTGAACTCTTCCATAACACTCTCGTGATTGACTACTGTACTTGCCATTTCACTCATTTTCTTCCTAAGTGTACTCAATTCCACTGTTAGTTCACTGATGGTTGTGTCTTTCTTATTGGCCACCCTTCCTAGTTTTTCTATTTCTTCCTTTTGCAAGTGCATCTGCTTCTTTATTTCATCAATTTCATTTTTGAAAGCCATTTCTAGTTTGTTTACACGTTCAACCAGTCTATTGTGGGTCTCTGCTTCAACCAGTTCTTGGTAGAAATCACCATTTTGCTTTTTACCTTTATCCCTTTTCTTTTCCAAATATGTTTTACTGAAGTATGTATCCATTTTGCAATACTTAAAGTGCAAAGCATGTACTTACAATCTCCGTGTTGTTGTAGTCTAAGCAAACCTCAGAGATGACTCAGCGTATTCTTTCGTCTTGGTTCTATTTCCTGTTTTTACAAGTCTTGTTTAAACTTATTATTTTTTTCCTTTTAATAATGAACAGTTATTTAGTCTAACCTGGTGCTGAGCTTGACTCATACAAAGATACTATTTAGGTAATGCCTCTGGCCGTGATGATTTGGTACGGAGCGCCGGTGTCACACGTCCACCTAGATTGAATCCCTGTGTGTGTGTGTGTGTGTGTGTGTGTGTGTGTGTGTATTTACCTAGTTGTGATATACAGGAAATGTGCTACGCTTGTGGGGTACTGTCTCTGTTTCTCTGTAAGTAAAAGTTTGCATTGAACTCATTTAAGTTTTTAGACTGGACAATCTCTTTGTCCATGCTGTTACGCAGGTCTGTGCATGTATATGGAAAACTATATTTCTTGATATCCTTCAGACAACTTGGCTTTTTCAGTTTCATTCTGTGTCGTCTTGTTACTCTCCCATCTCATACAAACAGATCTCTGTCAATTTTTTTCTACTCCTATCATGGCGCTGAACACTGCAGTCATGTTACCCCTCTCTCCTCTCTCTTCTAAAGTAGGCAGATCTAGCTTTTCCAGCCTTTCCCTGTATGACAGATCTGCCAGGCTATGGACCAACTTGGTTGCTGTTCTTTTCATTCTCTCAATCTTGTTTATATCTTTCTTTTTATGTGGGGACCACACTACTGCTGCATATTCCAACCTGGGGCGGGTTTATATCTTTCTTTTTATGTGGGGACCACACTACTGCTGCATATTCCAACCTGGGGCGGATCATGGCCACTATCAATTTTTTCATTATCTCCTCATCCACGTAATGAAATGCTACTTTTATGTTAGTCAAGAGATTATACGTCTCTATGGTGTTAATGTGTTTTTCGGGTGATAAATTATCCTGGACCAGCACTCCCAAGTCCTCTTCTCTTGCTTTTGTGAATGGTTCATTACCCATCTAATAATTTAGTGATGGTCTCTTGGTACTTTTACCCATTTCCAATATTTTAAATTTTTTTGCGTTAAATTTCGTTTTCCACATCCAGTTCCACTCATGAATCCTTTCCAGGCCCTGCTCATGATCTTTGCATCTTCAGCAAACAGACTTGCATAACAGTTCATTCCATCTGCCATATTGTTTACATAAATTAGGAACATCACGGGTGCTAACACCAAGCCCTGTGGGACACCACTTGTTACTTCCCTCCATCCAGATATCCAGCCCTTTATCACCATCCTCATTTGCCTGTCTCTCAAGAAGTCTCTTATCCATTCCAATAGGTTCCCCTTCAGTCCTCCTATGTATTCCAATTTCCACATAAGTTGCTTGTGGGGTATCTTATCAAAGGCTTTCTCCAGATCTAAATACTGTACACACAATGCACCCAACTATCTCTTTCTTGTAGTACGTCAGTTGCACTTAAGTAGAAGCTCAACAAGTTGGAAATACATGACCTTCCACTTCTGAATCCAAATTGACTTTCTGCCAAAATGTCCATCTCCTCCAGCTATTTTATCCATCTGTCTTTCAGGATTCTCTCGCACAATTTTGTAACCAAGCTGGTCAGGGATACTGGTCTATAATTCAGGAGTACTTCCTTGTTCCCTCTCTTATAAATTGGTATCACATTGGCCCTCTTCCATTCCTGAGGCACTTTTCCTACTTCCAAAGAACACACATTTAAACTATGAATCTTATCCGCTGGTTGTTCTCTGCATTCCTTTGGTAACTAGTTAGAGATGCCGTCTGATTCTGGGGCCTTCATCACATCTTGAGTTTCCAGTAATTTGTATACTGTACTTCTTGCACTTCAACTTCTGCATCTTTTAACACAACATTTCTAGTCACTCCCTCCTCCTCCACAAAATCATTTTCTCTAGTGAAGACTGATTGGAAGCATTTGTTCATTATTTCAGCTTACATAACCACATATTTATAGAAATTTCCTTCTACTTTCAGCTTATTGATTCCTTCCTTTTGTTTCAATTTGCCATTAATAAACCTGTAAAACAATTTATGTTCTTCCTTACATTTGTCAATTATACCATTTTTGAAGTTTCTTTCTTCCTCTCTACATATTCTTGTGTATTCATTTCTAGTTCTTTTATATTCTTCCTTTGTTCTATCATTACCTTTCTTTCTCCATTTGTTCCATGCCTT
Source organism: Coenobita brevimanus (assembly GCF_032717465.1). Taxonomy (NCBI): domain Eukaryota; kingdom Metazoa; phylum Arthropoda; class Malacostraca; order Decapoda; family Coenobitidae; genus Coenobita; species Coenobita brevimanus. The sequence goes on from NC_137051.1 coordinate 21,766,358, forward strand.
ATCCCTTTCTTTTTTTGCTGTTATACATCTTTGGTTGAAGCAGTCATTTCCTCAGTTCTCTTTCCCCACTAACTTTTGTCACATACTTTTCCACACCCATATTATAGAAGTCTAGAAAGATATCCCACTTTAGTATCTCTCTTGTTTCCCTGAATTCTCGCCAGTCCGCATCTTCAAAAAATGTTTTCAATCTTGTAAAGTTTGCTTTCCCAAAGTTGTATCTTCCATGCCTGTATAGCTCATCTCTTGCTTCCTCATTTCTTTTTGTTGTTTGGAACTTTATCACTACTTGATCAATTTTTCCTATTGGACACTGATACCTGTATTTGAAACATTCAGTTGCATCAGGTTCTTTGGTTATAGTTAAATCTAGTCTTGTTGGTGTGTCATCATCTCTAAATCTTGTCGCTTCTTTGACCCACTAGGTCATTACGTTATCCATTGCTATATTTGACATTATACTTCTTCCTGAATCTTCACTACTTCCTAAGTCCCGATCCTCCCAGTTTACCTTTTTACAATTAACATCACCCATCAGGATTATGTTGTTGTTTTGCTCAGTCACTTCCTATAGCTATCTAGCCATGTCTGACTACATCTCCTGATATTCCTCCTCATTCCATGCCCTTGTCTTTGGGGGGACATATGCTGTTGTGATGTCTCTCTTGCCGTTCCGTCTGGTTTCTAGTACCATGTTTATCACTTCAGCCTTCCCCTCTCCCAGTTCCACATTATTCACATTTATGCTGTTTTTCACTGTTATTATCACTCCTCCTTCCATTTCTTTTCTATCTCTTCTCCATAGTTTGTATTTCTCATCTCCCATCTGGATTTCAAGATCTTCCCTTAGATTGGCCTCAACAAAGCATATAATGGCTGGCTCATTTACCCTCAAGAAATTGTCTGTTTCTAGTCCTGCTGAGGTTAGACCATCTACATTAGCATATGCCACTTTCAATCTTTTTGCATTGTTTTTTTGTTATGTCCTTCGCTCTCCCTCACTCCTTCGGTACCACTTCCTCAATTTCTGATCCATAACTCTCCAATAGAACTCTGTCTTCTCTTCCTCCTTTCTCTGTTTTTTTTTTTTTTTTTTTTTCCCCTTAGCTTCCTTAACAAATTTCTTTATTTTAGGTCTGTCTTCCTCATTTGCATCTCTCCTTATCCAGATATTTTTGAATCCCTCCTTATCTGCTGATTTCCAAGTCTTGTTGATTATTTCATTTCCCTTGACCTGATATTGAAATTTTACTTTTAGTGGCCTTGCCCCTCCCTCCACATATTTTCCCAGCCTGAAAACTTCTTTGATCTCTTGGGCTTCGTCATTTCCTTCCATAACTATTGACACTATTTCCTTCGCACTTCTCAGTTCTTCCCCTTCTCTTTCTGATCTCACTGACATATGCTCTTCTTTCAAACCAGAAATAAAGATGCATTTTTTCATGTCTGCTGCATCTCTGACAAGTGATTGTTTACTTTTTAGTACCCTAACCACTTCCTTCTTTACCTATTCCTGGTTTTCTTTCTTCTGTTGTTCTATAATTTCCAATAGATTTATTTTTTCTTCTTCCTGAATCTTCCTGAATTTTCTTCCACCCCTTATGCTCATTCTTTATTTCTTTAATGTGTTCATCTTGCATCTTTGTTTTTTATTCATACTTTTTGAGTTTGCTTTTCATCCTATCCCTTTCTTCCTCCAACCTCATATTTTCTCTTTTAAGATGTCCTGTTTCATTTGAAGCTAAGTCATTACTCACTTTTAATTTGGTATTTCTCTCTTGCTGTACACTATGTGAACAGACGCTCTTTACCTGTTCTTCAATTCCATAATCTCTTTCTGTTGTTGCAGTGTTTGTTCCTGCAACTCTCCAGTGACTGACCATACCTTTCCGAACTCTTGGGCATTCCTTTCAACCATTTTCTCTACACTTGCTATTCTTGTTTGGTTCAGTTTAATACTCCCTCCACTTCAGTCTTCGTTGGAGAATCTTGCAAATTCACCTGCACTGGATGTAAACAGTGGACTCTCTCCTTCCACCATTATACGCCTGTACGAAAATTTTAAACTAATACAGCATCTTGTGCTCTTATTTGACCGAAACTTTTTTGTTTTTTTTTCCGATTTTTTTCCACTAATATTGGACGGGACCACCACTCGTGCATTTAGTTCACATCACAATAGGCAGGCCTCCTTTTTGCCACTGTTTTAGCATTATTTCCCCTCAATCTGCTTGGAGCTGCACCTCTGTTGGCGACCTGTGTGTGTGTGTGTGTGTGTGTGTGTGTGTGTGTGTGTGTAATTCACCGGGTCGGTCAGGATCACTTGATGGTCGTGATCGTCAGCTTTTACCCTCCCGGAAGGGAGCTGAGAGCTCATATAGTCCGATCTAAGGGCAAGGCTGTGACCTTCACACAAGCACACACCCGTCCCCTTGCTCAAGGGGGACAGTAACCACCCACTTCGTCAGTGAAACTTTTCGCAACTTGAGCTAGGCACAAACTCCCGTCCACCAGTTGGCAAGCGAGAACGTTACCACTGCACCAGCGAGCGGTGTGTGTGTGTGTGTGTGTGTGTGTGTGTGTGTGTGTGTGTGTGTGTGTGTATTTATTTACCTATTTGTATTTACCTATTTGTAATGTACAGGAATTGAGCAATGCTTGTGTTGTCCTGTCTCCATATCCACATTTATCTAGTCTACTTTTACACACATGAATGTTTTTTGCCTGCACCACCTCTTGGTCTAAGTCGTTCCAAATATTTATGTATTTACCCAATATATCTAATTGTGACAAACACGAAATGTGCTGTGCTCGTGGGTTCCCATTGCGTTTCTCAATAAGTCAGATTTAGTTTTAAACTCGTTTAAGTTTTTAGACTGGACGATCTCTTTGTCCAGGCTATTTGGTAGGTCTATACTTCTATAAGGAAAACTATATTTCTTGATATCCTTCAAGTAGCTTGACTTCTTCAATTTCATTCCATGTCCTCTTGTTGCTCTCTTATCCCATGCAAACAGATCTTCTCAGTCAGTTTTATCTACTCCTGTCATGGTCCTGAACACTGCAATCATGTCTACCCTCTTTCTCCTTTCCTCTAAGGAAGGCAAATCCAGCTTTTCCAGCCTCTCTCTGTATGACAGATCTGCCAGACTGGAGACCATCTTGGTTGCTGTTCTTTGTATTCTCTCAATCTTGTTTATATCTTTCTTTTTGTGTGGGGACCACACTACCACTGCATATTCTAACCTGGGGCGGATCATGGCCACTATCAATTTTTTCATCATCTCCTCATCCATATAATGAAATGCTGCTCTTATGTTAGTCAAGAGTTTATACGTCTCTCCAACTATCTTGTTACAGTAAAAGCTCGATTTAACGGCACCCTAGGGGGCCCTGAGCATGCAGAAAAAAATAAAATTCCATTAGATTGAGGCTTACACCTATCGATACCCCGGAACTCATGCTAACACATTTTAACACATTTTTAAGCATATAAACATGTGCAGACATACAGTATCAATAAAAAAAATTATATTTAGAACAAAAGAAAGCAGGTAGGTGTGGTGTTGTAGTAAAGTACTGTACAGTAATCCAGTTAAGTACAGTACAGTAATCCAGGTAAGTACAGTACAGTTGAGTCTTCATACAACACAAGATGGGTTATGCAGAACCACGTGCAAAATCGATTTCGTGCTAAAACGTGACATATACGGTAATCACTCCAATATCCGACGTAATAGAGCCATAAGTAGGTCCGGATATTGGTTCTGTCCGGATATTGGGCCCCAGCTTATGGACTTGTACTTATGGACCCTAACTCAGAGAAACACCTATACAACTCCCTCTGGACATGCATAGCACCTATTTAAGACCCAAATCACACCAATAAGGCACATAAATGACTGAAATAAATGCAAAAGAAACATAAAATGAGGGTTTAGAAGTAGGTTCAAACAATAATAAACATTCTGGTGACTGGCTCCTGGACTGGTACTTATGGACCTTAACCTAGCCTAACTCAGAAAAACACCTTCCTACTGCACATGCATAGCTCCTAACACCCTGTTCACACCAATAGGGACATTAAAGAGTGAAATGAGGTAAGTATAGTATGGAAAAAAGTACAGTATGAAACATTCTTATGTCCGGATAGTGGGGATGTTCAGATATTGGGCGTCCGGATATTAGAGTGATTACTGTATTTACATGTAAAATAGGGGGTTAGGCTCTAGGAGCCTCACATTTTTTGTTAAAAATATATTTACAGATAGATTATTAGAAATACGTCTGCCTTAAGACACCGATGACAGTGTGTTTACATACGACCTCACCGACTGGACACATCAGTGCAAAGCTACTGCATTCTACCCTAACCTTACCGATTAGTTTTGCCCCCTAACACTCCCCATAAAAATTTTAATCGCCAAGGATTGCCACTAAGCCACTTGACAGTCATCATTAGAAATCAAACATACTTCGACCTAAACAACACGTGAATAATGGCTGGCCAGCATTACGCATATTTCGTCACAAATCACTTTCGGTACTAATTTTAAAAAAAATGCAGCGTGAAACTTTTTGAAAGCTGTTAGTCATCAACAATAAAGGGAAAAAAAAAAAAACTATAAAGAAGTCGTCAGCATGGAGTGATTGTGCATCTCACTTCTCAGATACACACGAATGCAGAAATCGTGAAAAATAAACAAGTCAGCCAAACAGTATAATTTGTATGACAGTATAATTCACAAGAAATGAACTCACATAATTATCTTGCCTAACTGTTCATGTCAACGCGTAGAGTAAGATCCGAATTTACGTGACCAAAGATCATCAGTTTATAACAAAAAGATTGAGCTCAAAACCTTTTTTTCTTCTTTTTCTCACACTCGTTGCACTAAAGGCAAATACATGAATTTTACTGCTCCATCATTAACTTTTTTTTTTCCAACAAAGAAAACTATCCACATTGTAAACATCCCGACTCATTTTATCTGTCTGATCATTTGCATTTAAGCTACAATGCTAGACACCACTTCGTCCAACAATTTTACATTTTCATTTAGAATAAATGATTTTCTTGTGTTCATAGCACTTTCAGGGTGCTCAGGCATAACCAAAGTTAGTTTGGAACCACATGCTCAGTTCTGAGAGGAAACGAGGAGCAAGGAAATAAGCAAATAAACTTCTCATCACAACGACCGTTCACACAACACTGCGGTAGGCAGCAGGCTGTGACTGGTGGTATGGGGGTCACGTGGGTCGTGTCGGGTTGAGGAAACCAATCAGTGACCGATAAAAGCATAACACATGAGTTGTATCTGGAAATCCAGTACCAAAACACCCATTTCCCACAGTTTTTCTCACGCAATTGAGTGGTATTACGGTGCGATTATATACTGTAATTATGGGAGAAATTAAATGCTCGTGTTATTGTAAGATCGTTGTTTCGTTTGGTCTTACATCGCAACGCTACTGTACAGTAATCCAGGTAAGTTAGTTGGCAGTTTGGAGTACAATAAATAAGTTCACTAAGTTTTGAAGTCTGTAACACTAGTTCTTAAATCTAACCTTACATGCTAATTTTTTTTCACTTCGGGGTCAGGCTAGGCGGGAGGAAGACTGGGTGAGCATAAACATACCCAGTCGGTGGGAAACTGCAAACAGACGATCAAGATGCAAGCGGCGCCCTCCACATTTGAATTTCTTTGTAATTTTTACCCATTTGGGGGGAATTTTTATTTATTTTTTTTGCATAAATATTCCTCGGGAGATTTGTGTTGTTAGTTTGGGGTTGCCATTAGAATGAATGCTGTTAAATCGAGGTTTTACTGTACTTCTTGATGCCCACTTTCCGGACATCCCCACTTACCGGATATTGTGGGCCTGGACCTTCGGAACCCAAAAATGGCCAAAAAAATAAAAAAATCCCCCCAAAATCTGAATTTTTTCCCACTTGTAATTTGAAATTGCCACGCAGTGCCGACCAGCTGTTACACCACAGACCTTCACCCCTTCCTTCCTCCCCCCTCCCCTGTCAGGGTTGCCATTTGGTATTTTTCATTACCAAATGTGGGCCAATTTGGTCATGAAGTATTCATTTGGTAATGAATCAGAGTAATGCATTACCAAACGGATTTTTCACATGTATGAGGATACACAGGATGGAGTGGTGGATTGTTTCCTTTCTTCCTGCTAACATACATAGCGTGAAAATAATCAAACATGCTGTTAATTATAAGAGTGATTACATGTATTTCCACTTGTATATATAATTAGTGAAGAATAAATGTTAGCTTTACGAATTTGGTAATGAAGAATTAAATTTGGTAATGAAAACTGAGGAGTTTGGTAATGTGGCCGTTGCGATCTGGCAACTCTGTTTCCCCCTCACCAACACCCAAACAGTTATTGCCTAACTTCAATCGCGAGTGGTAGCTTATTGTAATGGAAGCCACACGTGCTCATTTTTTTGTGAATAAACAGTGAATAAACTGCAATACCTTGCCACTAGACCACACGGGAATATACAGTGTTGTGCAGTGTTAAGAAATTAGAATTTAGAGTGCGAAGGCTTAACTGTGGAGTGCAAACCTGGCGGTTGAAACCGGCCTGATGCAGTTAACAATGTGCAGTGTTAAACAGTTATGACTCACAGTGCACAGAATTACTGTAAGTGCAGCACAACACTGGATTACTGTATGTGCTTCAAGAGCATTTTCACCACTGCCAAAACCTTACAAAATGTGGCCACAAACGTGCTGTAAGTACCCTGGCTGAGGTACAGTCACTTCTAATTCCTCATTCTTTGGTTCCTTTTCATTTATATCATGCTTTATGTTCATTATTGGTGTGAATAGGGCCTTAAATAGGTTTAAATAGGTGCTATTCGTGTCCAGGAGGAAGCTATTTAGGTGGCATTCAAAGTTAGGCTGGGTTAGGGTCCATAAGTACCAGTCCAGGAGGCAGGGGACCACTATCCGGACGGGACCACTTTCCGGACATGCCTTTGGCTCTATTACATCGGATAGTGGAGGGATTACTGTAATATGTTTTTCAGGTGACAAACTATCTTGGACCAGCACTCCCAAATCTTTCTCTTTTCTCGTTTTTGTGATTAATTCATTACCCATCAAATAATTCAGTGATGGCCTCCTGGTACTTTTGCCCATTTCCAATATTTCACATTTCTTTACATTAAATTTCATTTCCCACATCTGGCTCCAATCATGTATCCCATCCAGATCCTCCTGCAGCATTTTACAATCCTCCTCAACGTCTGCCTTCCTCAAGATCTTTACATCATCAGCAAACAGACTTGCATAACTGTTCACTCCATCTACCATATTATTTACGTAAATCAGGAACATTACTGGCGCCAACACTGAGCCTTGAGGGACTCCACTTCTTACTTCCCACCATCCAGACATCTAATCCTTTATTACTGTCCTCATTTGTCTGTCTCTCAATAAGTCTCTCATCCATTCTAGGAGTTTACCCTTCAGTCCTCCTATATACTCTAGTTTTCACATTAGTCTCTAATGGGGTACCTAGTCGAAGGCCTTCTCTAAGTACACACAATCCACCCAACCGTCTCTCTCCTGTACCACGTCAATCGCTCTTGAGTAAAAGCTCAGCAAGTTAGAAAAACGTGACCTTCCACTTCTGAATCCAAACTGACATTCAGCCAAAATATTCATCACTTCTAGATATTTTATCCATCTGTCTTTCAGGATTCTCTCACACAATTTTGCGACCATGCTGGTTAGAGACACTGGTCTATAATTCAGGGGTTCTTCCCTGTTTCCTCCCTTATAAATTGGTACCATATTTGCCCTCTTCCTTTCTTGTGGCACTTTCCCCTCTTCCAGAGAACACACAATTAAACTGTGAATTTTTTCAGCCAGTTGTTCTCTGCATTCCTTCAGTACCCAATTAGAAATTCCATCAGGTCCTGGGGCTTTCCTTACATCTTGAGTTTCCAGTAATTTATACACTTCCTGTACCTCCACTTTTATATCTTTTATCACCGGTACATTTCTAATCACTCCCTACCCTTCCACAAACTCCTTTTCATTAGTGAAAACCGATTGGAAACATTTATTCATTATTTCAGCTTGCACTGCTGCATCTTTATAGACCTCCCCATTTACTTTCAGTTTGGTGATTCCTTCCTTTTGTTTCAGTTTGCCATTAACAATTCTATAAAACAGTTTGGGTTCATCCTTGCATTTGTCTGTAATACATTTTTCAAAATTCCTTTCATCTTCTCTATGTATTCTTGTGTATTCATTTCTAGTACTTTTATATTCTTTTGTTCTGTTGTTACCTCTCATTCTCATGTTGTTCCATGCCTTATCTCTCTCTTTTTTTTTTTTTTTTTTTGCTATCATACACCTTGTATTAAACCACTCCTTTTTCCTGTTTTCTTTCCCCCTTACTCTTGGTACAAATTTTTCCACTTCCAAATTATAGGGGTCTAGAAAGATATCCCACTTCCTCTATATCTCTCTTGTTTCTCTGAAATTTCTCCAATCTGTATTTTCAAAAATTTTCTCAATCCTGTAAAATTTGCCTTCCCAAAGTTGTATCTTCCCTGCCTATAAAGCTCGTCTCTTGGCTCGACGTTCCCTATTATCATCTGGAACTCAGTGACCACATGATCACATTTTCCTATTGGACAAATATTTCAGTTATTTCATTATGTCGTTTTTTTTTGGTGAACAGTAAGTTTAACTTTGCTGGTGTGCCCTCACCTCGGAACCATGTCTCTTCTTTGACCCAGCTTCATCGCATTATTCATTAAGTAATCCCTCTAATATCCGAACGCCCAATATCCGAACATCCCCACTAACCGGACATAATCGTCTCGGGATCCAATATTCCCAAAATGGTCCGAAAACCGCAAAAAAAATCAAAAAAAAAAAAAAAAAAAAAAAATTTCCTGCCTGTAATTTGAACTTGGTGCATGGGGCGCAGGACAGCTTTGTTGTGGCGCATCATTCCTCCGACGTCCGCTAGAGTGCCCCTGCATCCTCCCACTTTCCGCCTGTCTCTCATCGCAAGTGCATGCTCGTCGTCATGGCTGTCCACGTGCTCGCTTTTATGGTGGTGCCTTATCTGCTGCAAGCACTCCTGCTGCTCTCGTGCCTCTCCTTCGTGTGTGTGATGATGGTCTCGCCGCCTGAGAAGAGGAAGAGAGTGGTGTTGACTCTGGAGAAGAAACGGGAGATATTGGAGAAAGTAGATGCGGGGTGGTCTTCTTCCCGCATCCTCCGCGAGTTCAACCTGGCCCGATCTACTTTGTTTGATATTAAGAGATCCCGAGACAAACTCATGCAGTACAATGCTGACTTCTTGTCGAGAAGCAAACGCAACATGGAGAGGAAGATGATGTTTACTCCCAAGTTTGCTAAAGTCGACCGCTTCACGTTGATTTGGTATCGACAGCAACGTGCTGCTGGTGTGATGGTACGTGGTACGGAGCTGAAGGCTGCTGCTGAGATGTTCGCCAGGCTTCACGACGCCCTAGACTTCAAGGCATCCGAGGGTTGGCTCTTCGCGTTCAAGTTACGGCATGGCCTTACCATCCGTAAAGCTCATGGATAAGCTTTGGGCGCTAACGAGGATGGAGTTGAGAGTCGGCACAAGGTGAAGGGCTTGATCGACAGGGAGGGCCTCACTCTCGGTCAAGTCTACAACGCTGATGAAACTGGTTTATTCTATTGCTCTTTGCCAACGAACACTCTAGCCGAGGAGACGGAGAAGCTTGTACCTGGCCGCAAGCTCTCCAAGGAACGGATATCTGCTTTGTGTTGTGCCAATGCTAACGGCATGCACCCCGGCTTAAGCCCGTTATTGTTGGCCGTGCAAAGCAGCCTCGGTGTCTTCGTGGGGTGATGGATGTCCTTCCTGTCGTCTGGTACCATTCTTTGAAGGCATGGTTTACAGCCCAGATCTTCAAAGGCTGGTTCCACCGCCACTTCGTCAAGGAGGTCATACATTACCAGACGGAGACACTGGGAATCCCACGAGACCAGGTAAAGGCCCTCCTTCTCCTCGACAATGCACCTGCCCAACCGTGCGACAAGGACTTGGTGGCTGAGAATGGCCGGATTAGGTGCATGTTTCTGCCACCTAATATGACTGCTCTCATCCAGCCAATGGACCAAGGAGTGATCGTGGCAACGAAGAGGCTGTACCGAAGGAAGTTCCTGGACGAGGTGATGGTTGTTCTCGAGGACGAGGACGAGCGCAGGGAGGGACGGGACATGCGAGGCCAGCGGACTTTGGAAAACCTTCACCGCTACAACATCAAGTCTGCAATCTACAACTGGGGCAGTGCATGGAAGGAAGTCCCTGTCAAGAGTCTAGAAAATGGTTGGTCTCGTCTGCTTCTCGGAACGGGTGTGGAGTACGATTTCCTAGGTTTTGACGTGGATGACTTCCATGCACGTCTACGTACGCATGGCGACGATGTTGATGTGGACGATGTGCGTGAGTGGTTGGATGACGACGAGGGCGATCCTGGGTATCAGACCTTGTCTGATATCGAGATCGCATCTTCAGTTGCAGGTGTCAGTACCCAGCTTGAAGATTCCGACGAGGACGGCGATGATGATGATGTGGACTTCTCTCAGCATGACACAACTCCAACCATCCCCAAGCTGAGCGCACTCCGGGAACACCTAGAGTTCGTTCTCAACTACCTGGAACACTCGGACTGCGACAGGGAGATGGGGCCCTTGGGACTTGAGGAGGAAGTGCGTGCTTTCAGGCAGCGCATCATCAATCATCAGAATCATCGTTCCTTGCGTCAATCAACGATTGACAGTTTTTTCAGGCCCGTGACCCCTGCTGTACCCAGCCCTGGCTCCACTCCGTTGCCTCCCCAAGACAGGCCCTCATGCTCTGAGCCATAGACCAGCACATCAGCCACGGTGGAGTCACCGCTCGACGTGAGTTTGTGTCTGTCTTCAGAGTTGTCTGCAGTGGGTACGCCATCACCACGACCCAGCGACGCACCCCTAGGTCACCTGCCAGTGATACTCTCGGACTCTGACAGTAAATAGACGCCAAGAACTTCTCCACTAGACCACATGGGAATTTACAGTTTTCTGCAGTGAAAAAAACTGCATTGTGTTAAGGATTTACAGTTGTGAGTGAAAAGACAATTTTTGAACTAAATTTAACGTAAACAGACGCGTGTTTTTGGTTTTGAAAATGGTTATAAGAGTGGAAAAAGTTAAAGTGCAGAGTGCAACACATATTAAGTTACAATGGAGCATAAGTTAGACAAGAGTGCGCACTGTGAAGAGAATGGACTTCTGAGTGCGAATGACTAAGTTCAGTGCAAGACTTCATGAACAGTATACTGCAAGTGCTTCAGGAAATACTTCTTACTGTCAGAGTCCAAGAGGAGGCGGTTATTCATCGAGATGGCCATGGACTTGCTGTAAGTAGGCAGAATGTTTCATACTGTACTCTACTGTATTTTCCATACTATACTTACCTCAAACACCTCATTTCACTCTTTTATGTCCCTTATTGGTGTGAATATGCTGTGTCTTAGGTGCTATGCATGTGCAGTAGGAAGGTGTTTTTCTGAGTTAGGCTAGGTTAGGGTCCATAACTACCAGTCCAGGAGCCAGGGACTTGTAAGTACCCAGAATGTTGAATATTGTATGAACCTACCTCAAAAACCTCATTTTGTGCTTCTTTTGCATTTATTTCAGTCTTTTATGTCCCTTATTGGTGTGATTTGGGTCTTAAATAGGTGCTATGCATGTCCAGAGGGAGTTGTATAGGTGTTTTTCTGAGTTAGGGTCCATAAGTACAAGTCCATAAGCTGGGGCCCAATATCCGGACAGGACTACTATCCAGACCTGCCTATGGCTCTATTACGTTGGATATTGGAGGGATTACTGTATATTTAATAATATAGTGCCCCACAAATCTTCGGTGCCTTGTGAGTCCCATTCCTCCCAGTTCACCTCTTTATAGTTAAAGTCACTCACCAAAATTATATTGCTGCTTTTCTCAATTATTTTTTGTAAATAACTAGCCATATCTGACAACATCTCCTGGTATTCATCATCATTCCATGCTTTCGTCTTATGGGAAACATACACTACCTCCATATCTCCCTTGCCATTCTCTCCAGTTTCTAATTTCATTTTTATCACTTCAGCCCTGCCTTCTCCCATTTCCACTGTATCTACATTTATGTTGTTCTTCACTGCTATCATCACTCCTCCTCTCATTTTTTCTTTTCTGTCTCTTCTCCACAGTTTGTATTTATGTGTGTGTGTGTTTGATTTTCAGTTTATACTATACATTCATGCATTATACTGTATATTTTTTTGTAGCTGGGAAGGCCGTGAAAAGTCAAGGAGCAGACAGCTTTTAGCAGTGGGATGTGTGCTCCATCTGGTGGCTAATGCTGCTTTCACTGCACTCCTCCTCACCATATCTGCTAACAACTACCCAGGTGGCACTGCCATACATCGCTTACACCAGATCATTCCCAAAGATGCCAATGTTTATGTCCATGTTGATAACTATGCTGCACAGACTGGAGTGTCTAGATTTACAGAACTTTATGACCATTGGAGGTAAGACCACAACACACTACTCTCTGTTCTATTGAAATGTGAATGCAGATTAAGAATTAGTTATAATGTAATTAAAGTTGTGGATGGTTGTTTCTTACAATTTGCTGAAAAATGGGAGAAACTGATAGATTGTACAGTACAGTACAGTGATCTCTTGGTTATCGCTTATAATTGGTACTGAGCCTATTGCACAGTAATGAAAGCACAAAACATATGAGAATTATTGTAATTGGTACCGGTTTCCTGTAAGCCAGGAAACCATTTAGAATGGTTGGTGGTAACCATATAACCAACCCATAGTGTTTTCTGCAGGTCAGCAAGTGGGTTGGTGCAGGGTTAGTGCTCCTCCCTGTAAAACAGCTAACTCAAGGACAGACGGCCACCCTTTACAAGAGTATGGCATCTGGCTATAGATAGATGAAGTAGATACAGGTGGCCCTCCACATTCGCGGATTCAACTTTAGCAGGTCTTGCAGGTTTGCGAATTGCCCCTCTGTGGAGCCAAGATTCCGTTCGTGGTCGCATAGTGTAGCAGTGCAGAAGCTTGCGGGTCATTTCGCGCCAAACCAGGCCGGCACCAAACCACCGTGCACCTCTGTCTCTCCCTCAGTCTGTGTCATCGGTAACTGCATGGCTAATCATCTTCAGCATCATTGATGTTATGTTCATCATCATCATCATCATCATCATCATCACCACAAGTTGTCAGAGTTCGTCCGCCAAAACTTGAGAGACACTGGTGAGTTAATTCTGAATTTAATGGGTATGATTGTAAGAAGTTGGGGTAAATATGTAGCTGATGACTTGACCACACTCACGTGGATGTCCGTGAGACGCACGCTGTCACGGGAATCTGTGGAAGGCACCAGGTATATACATATTTACACTAACTTAGTACAGCCATACCCAATCAAAACTTATTTATCAAACTTTTTTTTTTACAGTTAGTGTGTTACTATTTGTGATATTTTATGCCGCTTTCAGGTCCCAGATATGGTTTATTAGGTACAGTATGTGCACACTTGCTCACAGGGGGTGATTTGGGGTTGCAGAGGCATTTACGGGAAGGCACACCAAACATTCGGAAATTCCACATTCACGGGGATCTGTGTCCCCTAACCCCTGCGAATGTGGAGGGCCACCTGTACTGGGCACGTCACTTGTTAACCCAAATTTTCCCTTTTACAACAGTTTATACCAACTAAATACATACTATTATGGTGAGTATCAGAAACACACACAGGCATGGTTGGGTTAATAGAAAGTGACCAAAAGGGTACAATAAGGAAGAAACACATTCCATAGAGAGACTTGTGATGGGCTTGAGATAAGGGATTCTGAGGCTAGGGACTGGAGGGATAATGGTCTTTACCGCCTGGAATTAACTCCTCGGGTAGGGCCTCTTCTTTGATTTCCTCAAATCCATTAGAAACCAAAGATAGTACACTATCATTGTCGACAAAAGCCAGCTCAATTGCACGATAATGATGTTTTTTTAGCCAAGAAATGCATGATAATGGCAAGAGTGCAGATGTTCATCTTGTGTTCGTAACAAAATTGCTGTAACCAAATGTGCAATAACCAAGGGATCACTGTATTTATTAGTGTTTCTGTGTGAGATTATGAAGTGGGTAATGGAAATGACTGTAGTGTACCATCACTTACATGCACTTATTATACTTAACTGTTGTAACATGTGGTTTACACATGCTTGTCATTGGTTAACAGTTCCACAATACACGTTCATGCTGTGTTTTACGAATACTGAAAGGCAACCAATTTGTTACTGTTGTTGTTGTTGATCAACCCCAGTCTGTCTGACTGAACAGACCTATCACCGGTAGGCAAGCAACCCCCTTTCAGGGCCATCCCATGCAGTGAATTGATATTTCCTTGTGACTGACAGCATCTCACCACTGTGAGGCATAAGGGAAAGTGTGAAAGTTTGGTCCCTGGATGCATGCCATATCTTTGTCTCTTCCTCCAATTAACGGGCACTATATCAGTATCCACCTCACTTCTTAATTTGGTTATATGATTACCACCCATTATTGTAAATGGCTTTCTGGGTTACAGGAAACCATTAGGCTTCTCACTCAGTGCAGAGACACCAGAAGTGGAAAGAAGAGTAGTAAAAAGTGACAGGAGGGAAAGGGAGAAATAGGAAGAGAGGAGGGCAGACATAGAAATGGAATGAAAAAGAGGAAGAAAGAAGTAGGCAGCACTGCTTCGAGTGAGTGGATGATGGTTGCCACCACCTACCACTGCAGCCAGGCTGTAGGGCTGGGGAGCACCACAGTCACTTTCTGTCTGTGAAGAAATGACCCGCTCCTACACAGTGCTTCGCACATGGTTATAGATGTGGAAGGTTTTTGGATTGTAGGATATGAAGTGTATGTGGAAATTCTGTTTTAGTGGTTATTCTTGTGAGTGATAATCTGTATATTTCATGGAAGGAAAGTAATATCAACATCATAAATAATGTGACAAGAGAATTTACATTGCAAATCACCTCCTTGCTGCAGATACAACAAGACGGAGCATTTGAAGGCTGGTAGTGCAGAGCTGCGTTCATTTTCACATCTGTTGGTAGAGGCTAAGTCCAAGTACTCTTACAACTTGAAGCATTACACTTCATCGCATCAGATCTTAACTGCTGTTGATGCCTTCTCACACCTCAGTTTTAACTACCATCAGTTCCCACCAGTCAAGGTATTTTTGTAAGGGAAAAGTAGTGCTAGCCAGACAGATGCAGTCTTTTTTAGTTCATCTAGCTGTAATCTTTCAAATGTAAGCATTCATGATATCTGATATCAGAAACCTAAGTGTACATGAATTATGTTTTTAACTGCATCCAGATTATGGGATGTACAGTAAACCACATTTGAACCTGGGACAGTATCAGTGTGTAGCAGAGATGTGACTCTTCACCCGACAGATTTGACATACAGCTATATGTTTGCTTTTAGCAGTAAGTGGAATGGATGGGATTGCCATTTTTTGGTTAAAGTCACCAGGTAATTGTAATACATGTATAGGGAGGTCCTGTGTTACAAGTAGTTACAGTATGTTTATGAAAATTGCTCATCAAGTGAATGCTTTCATACTGGGGTACATAACCAGTGGGAAATAGGGGGTTAGGTTTACTGACCACCACCAGCCTATGTAGGAAAATTTTAAGGGAGAATAAAGTTTAGTGACACCTAGTATACTGTACACATTAATAACACTCTTACATAATAATGCAGAGTTATGGTCACAGAAGTAGATTGAAAGAGAAAATAGTGTGAATACGTAATCACCGACAGTTGGGAATTATTTATTATATCCCCAGCAGGCACTGGCAGCATCTTCTTGCCAGCCTGCAAGTTGCTTGCTTTGGCTCTACCCATTTCCATCTACCTTGTGCATATCACTCACTTTTAATAAGTAACAAAATACTCTGTTTCTGTAGTTCTGTCGGTGGATATTACCCTGTAGATTGTTTAATTAAGGATATGAAAAATATCATGTGTGTATATATATATATATATACAGTAAACCCTCGATATAACGAACTATTTGGAGGGAGGGGTGGGTCGCTATATCCGAAAGTTTGCTATATCCGATGGTCATTATTAGCCAAGGGATTACCGACCCAAGGTTGCTATATCTGTGGAATTGTTTGGTCCTACATGCGCAACCACAGCTTACTCTAGGAAGTTTCACATGGAGAATTCAGTGGTTTAAGTACTTATACAATACATCTACAGTAAATACCATCCTGTATGAAGCTGTACATATAAATAAATTATATAGGCATTAGTATATATCTCATAAACACAATGTACAGGATGTAGTGTCTGCTGGAGATATACACAACTTCTCACTAGGAATGTCAGTTCACATAATGTCTATCCACAATCTTGTTGTCCCAGACCATCAAGAATCCATAACATATGATGTATTTCAAACTTCCTCGTAGTCCAGACGACCAAGAATTTCATGACGTATTCAAACACAAGTAACCCCTAGTCAGTTAGTCCACGTGAATGGAAATCTGCCAGACACTACATCACACCACACATCCTCTCCAAGCTGTATATAATGTCAGAGAGATTCCCGTCACATCAGAAAGGGGAGAGAGGGGCTAGAGAGAAGGCCTGACACTAGGGTCAATAGGAGACTTTGCTGACACACTCTGTTATGCTGTTATTCACTATTGATTTAGCTGTACAATAAACTCCGTAACCCAGAGTTACTCTGTAACTCACCTTGCTGATACACAAAAGGGGGGAAAAAGAGAGAGAGAGAGAAAAGGACCAACCTATTCACACTAGCCGACGACAAACTACGCCATCGAGATTGGTGGCAGCGGTAAACTACGACAAACTACTCCTTACGAGTTTATACAACACTCATCGATATTAGTTTATACATTCATCGATATATGCAGTAGACTACTCTCCTGAGCCGCTATGATGGTAAACTACGATATCTACCTCATTTCATTCACTGAGAGTGTTGGCGAGCTGTAAACAAAGCTGACTAACATCTCAGTCAAAGCAGTCTATGACTCCTCTACAAGCAACAATCAGCAATCAAACAAACAGACAAGACTTGCTCCTGACCACCTCAACCGCAACTCCACAATCTACAAGAAACAGTAGCAGTGATAAACTACGTCTGTCAACAACTCTACAAGCCTGCAAGTTAAGCTCAACAAGCAAGGAAAATCAAACCCTACAAGTTAAGAAGAACAAGCAACAACAAGGAAAAGTGAGAATGGAGGAAGTGCATCTGTACTCTGCTAACTGTTGACCCAGCATGGTCATGTATCAACACATCTGACTCCATTCCTCCCTCCTCCAACCTCTACCACCCTCTACCACAATCTCCACCTGTTCCAACATTACCACCACCACCATTTTCTCCACCACAACTACCAGAGTGAGGCAGCTACTCAGCAGTGTGTCATCATTAGCTGAGTGGGGACAACAACACTGAGTGCTGATGCAGTCGTACCAGGACTCTGACCAGCCTCGACCAGACCCTACCAACACTCTTCAGCCAGCATCACTATCATCAGCAGCAGCACCCTAGCCAATATTCCCACCACAGTTAATATAAGTAAGTCAAACATTTACTCTGTTAGTTTAATAGTACTATTTCATTTACATACTACCTAACATATATACACAGTGATAGACAGTATATATCCTTACATGAACATGTAATAAATACATATGAAAATCTGGTAAAGCCAGAGAATCAGAATATAAGTACGCATGTATCCTTCATATTACAGTGACAAGGAAAATCAAGTGAAATTGCCTAACACAAACAGAACTAACAACAGCATGCCATACTTAACTACACACATTAGTACTTACAACCTAAACCTAAAGATGAATTTAAAATCAAATAACAAATCAAGTTAACTTCACAACCTTTGGAGGACTAAAGTGTCAAGTGATGTGTGAAACTAAGTGAATAATGTACAAATTGCAAATATTATTTATCTAATTTTATTAAAAAAAAAAAAAAAAAAAAAGGAGTTACATGTAATATCATTTAAATATACTCTGTGCAACATAACTAAGCCATACACCTATGGTGTCTTACATAAACAAGTACAGTACATCAAATATGGCTGATTCATGATAAGACTGTATTGCTATTACTGTATAAATTATATACATATTTATCAGTTAATTAGCTACAATGGCCACATGTGATTACTGCAATTATATTACTGTTGCTACAGTTATGTAATTACAATTTTATGGCCAGCACAATTATGGAAGTATGGAAGTTAAGAAGTCACTGCATGATGGTATTGTGATCCCTACCCTGACGTATGGAAGCGAGGCATGGACCTTGCAAGAGGGGAACAAGTCAAGAGTGAGAGCAGTGGAAATGAGTTACTTGAGAGGAGCATGTGGAGTGACGTGGAGGGACAGGTTGACGAATGAAGAAGTGAAGGAACGCTGTGGGGTAGATGTGGATGTGGTTGAAAAGATTAGGAGAAATACACTGAGGTGGTTTGGACATGTGGAGAGAATGGAGAATGAAAGACTGACTAAGAGGGTGTATGTAGGTGAGGTGGAGGGAGGGAGAGGGAGGGGTAGACCGAGGATGAGGTGGAGGGATGGAGTTGAGAGGTATATGAGGGAGGGGGGGATGAGTTGGGGGGAGGGGAGCCAAATGGTGGGTGACAGAGTGACTTGGAGGCGTTTTGTCTGTGGCCACCCTTTGCGGGATTAGGGCGTCGGGCTATAGATAGATAGATAGATAGACAATTATGTAACAGTTGCATTAACATGATGTAACTATAATTTTATGGCCAGCACAATTATGTAACAGTTGCACAAGATATAACTACAATTTTATGGCCAACACAATTATGTAACAGTTGCATTAACAAGATGTAACTACAATTTTATGGCCAACACAATTATGTAACAGTTGCATTAACAAGATGTAACCACAATTTTGCGGCTAACACAATTACATAACAGTTGCATTAGCAAGATGTTACTACAGTTTTAACACAATTATGTAACAGTTGCATTAACAAGATGTAACTACAGTTTTATGGCAAACACAATTATAAACTGCAGTTTTATGGCAAGCATAATTATATAACAGTTGCATTAACACAATGTTATGTTAGCCACACTTGCATAACAGTTGCATTAACCTCTTACCTGTGGGCCGTCACTCCTTTACACTGACAATAACACTACGAAAAAAAAGTTCCGATATATATGTCCCAATTCCAGCAACTTGGATCTAAAAATAGAGTTATTTCTCAAAAAACAGAGAAAGACATGCTATTATTTGCTATTATTTCGGATTAACAAAAATGCAATTTCTGTGTTAATTTTCTGTCTATCGCCAGATGCCTCAATCCCGTTTGGGGTGACAACAAACAAATTGCCTCCACGTTGCCCTGTCCCCCACCATTTCACTCCCCTGCTCCCAACTCACACATCCCTCTCTCATATACCTCTCCACCCCATCCCTCCATCTCATCCTCGGCCTCCCCCTCCCTCTTCCCCCCTCCACCTCACTCACATACACTCTCTCTTCGTCAGTCTTTCACCCTCCATCCTCTCCACATGGCCAAACCACCTCAGTGTGTTCCTCATAACGCTTCCTATCACATCCACATCCACACCATAATGCTCCTTTATATCCTCATTCGTCAGTCTGTCTCTCCATGTGACTCGACAGGCTCCTCTTAAATAACTCATTTCCACTGCTCTCACTCTTGACTTGTGTCCTTTCAACAACGTCCAAGCTTCACTTCCATACGTTAGAGTTGGTATCACAATACTGTCATGTAGTAACTTTTTCACTTCCATGCTCACTTCCCTGTTTCTTATCACTGCTTTCAAAGAACCAGCAACCTTTCTCCCCTGCTGTACCCTTTCAAGCACTTCACCCTCCAAACCTTCATCCTTGCTCATCACACTACCCAAGTACTTAAACGTACTCACATTTTCCAATTCCTCACCATCCAGCCTCGCTGTACATTCACTGACTTCATCTCTCTCAGAGACCATCACTTTACTCTTCCCTACATTCACTTTTAGATTCCGTTTCTTACACACTCTCCCAAACTCATCCACCAAGCCTTGCAGCTCCCCTTTGTCTTCACTCAACAACACAGTATCATCTGCAAACAACAGTACAGGGAGTTTCCAAACACTATCCTCTCTCACCAGGGCCACTCCAACATCCACTACCTTACCTTGTACCTCTTTTATTACCCCATCCATGTACAGATGGAACAACCATGGAGACATGACACATCCCTGTTTCAACCCAACCTTCAAAGAGAAAAATTCACTTAGTTCACCATCCACATGCACTGCAGCCTTAGCACCATCATACATACTCTTCACACCATTCAACAACTTCCCATCTACTCCATATATTCTTAATACTTTCCACAATCCTTGTCTATCTACCTTGTCATATGCTTTCTCCAAATCCATGAAAGCCGCATACAACTTCTTTCCCTTCTCTAGAAACTTTTCCACTAAAGATCTAAGAATGAATATGTGATCTACACAACCTCTTCCCTTCCTAAAGCCTCCCTGTTCTTCTCCAACTAATTCCTCTGTTCTTTCTCAAACTGTCAATAAGTATCCTACCATACACTTTTCCTATTATACTAAGAAGACAAATGCCCCTATGATTACCACACACTTCTTTTTCCCCTTTTCCTTTGTACAAGGGAATAATTATACCTGACTTCCAATCCTCCGGGACTCTACCTTCCTCCCAGGCCAATCTACACATCTTCCACATCCATTCTACTACTATCTCTCCCCCATGCTTCAGCATTTCACCACACACTCCATCAATTCCTGGGGCTTTCCCCAATTTAACTTTCTTCATTGCTTCCACAACTTCTATCCTACTGATTTCTTCCTGTCTTCTCACCTCCCTCCTTCTCCCAGCCATTCCCCAGCCACTTATACTCGCATTACTTCCATCCTGTATGTTCAACAATTCCTTAAAGTGTTCACTCCACCTGCTCACTTTTTCTCCCTTCTCCACTAGTAAGCTACCATTTTTATCTTTCACTCCCCTGCTAACCTCACGTCCACCCTGTCTTACTCTCTTCACCTCCTTCCAGAACATTTTCTTACAGTCCCCCCACTTTACACTCAAATTCCTTCCAAATTCCTCATCCACTCTCTTCTTACTCTCTCTTACTAATCTTTTCACCTCTCTCTTTCTTTCTACATATAACTCTCTCTTCCGCCTCTCAACCTCTTCCACGCCCCTATTTCTCATCCATTCATTGTATGCTTTCTTCTTTTGTTTCACAGCCTGTCTCACCTCTTCAGTCCACCACACTGTTCCTTGCACCCCCTTCCGTCTTCTCTTCCTCCCACACACCACATCACATGCATGTGTGTTAATTTTCAATTTTAAAAATAAAAGTAACAGTTGAAATAAATGTATTCAAATCATATGAAAGGCAATATTTCATGAAAAAGAAAAAAGAACATTAGAAATGGTATGAACAGTTGAATACAGTACAATCCCAGTTAACCGGGTGGCTTGGGGAATTCACCTTCCCGGTTACAGATTTTTCCCGTAGTTCTGATATTCAAATCTATACAAAGGCGATCATTATCACAGCAGTAAATACAATTCAGGTACTCACCACTTACATCAGGGGGCACACCAAGAGATTCCACCTGAAAAATTGCCTCGCAAACACACACCATGGTAATAGTGGACGTGCATGCAATGCCTTGTAGTACCGGTACTGCAAAATGCACAAGTCCATTCTGTTAACTACCGAATAATTTCTTGTATGTACTGTACTCACGTGGAAAACTAAAGAAATAAAATCCTGAATATTTATTGGTAAATTATCACGACACCTGTACCCCCACATCAGCTTTGTTTACGATCCCGGCCCCAACTGACCGCCATCATTCCGCCACTGTTTTGCACCATTGTTAACTACCGAAGTATTCGTTGTATGTACTGTACTCATAAAAGTGGAAAAATAAAGAAATAAAATCTTGAACATTTATTGGTGAACTGATGTTAAGACTGCACTGTAGAATTATCACACCTGTGCCCCCACACAAAGCTTTGCTTACGGTCCAGGCCCCGACTGGCCTCCATCATTCCACCCTTCACCTGCCACCAATCAGCTGTTTTGCACAAAATAAAATACATAATGTACTTATGAAGTGCAAGCATATATATTTTTTTTTCTTCCAACAAAGTAAACCTTCATTCCTATTAACATTTTTTTTTTTTTTTTTTTTTCCATCTCTGCCACACATGCGTTCTAAGATGAATTTATGTGGTGCAAGTTAGAGTCGGTCTGTTAGGAAGAAAAACACCGGCGTTTGCTGATTTGCTTTCTCCCGAGATGTCTGGCTTACAAATTCCATGCCTGTCTTTGAAACGATTTAACCATCCAACACTGAAATCACATTCGACTTCTGTATTCATTTTATTGCGAAACTCTCTTGCTTTTTCTTCGATATGAGGACCAGAAATAGGTGCTCCCCTAGATCTTTCTAAGCAAAACCACTTGAACGATGAAGAGTATGCCTTTTTTCAATGGACTTACTTGTCTCGCTTTTCATGAAAAATTCATTGAGCTTGGATGCTGGGTCTTTAAATAAATTGTTGGATTTCCTACATTATATTCGGTCATCAGTGTTTTATAATGTTTGCCTTTTTCAAGTCTATTGCATATGTCCAGTTTCTGTTTCAAGGTAGGCACGACACGTTTACGTTTAGTTTGCTCTTTAGGCATTTTGGAATGTTGAAATTACCGTCCATCAGAGCAACACAACAGCAACAGAGCTTGTTTACTGTCTGGTGGTAAAAAGCAGACTGGTGATTTGTGGAAATTGTGGAGGGTGTTGAGGATGACTGAATTCAAGTAGGGGAAAGAGGGAGGAGGAGGGCTGGTTATGAGGATTTACTAGGGATTTACATTAGCCAGAAATGCCTTCACCTCGGTTAGTCCGACTTCACCCAGCCTCGCGTGACACGATAAAACGGCGGTTTGGCAGTCCATTCAAAATGGCGCACCGTTATAACTTACTGACGTTTTTACCAGCCCTTGAATTTTCCCGTTTTTCTGAGTATTCCATTTGTCTGGATACCGAATAGCTGGGATTGTACTGTACATCAAAAGTCTTGTTTACTTTCACGCTTTGGGAACAAGCTGCAAGATCACTTACATTGGATGAGCGTGCCACAACGTGATTCATGCCCAAATACTTTATTTGTGGTGGATGTGACATCCTTGACACAGCGTTCCACTCCCTGGGAATGGCAAGGGTACATGTCCAGTACGATGAGTTGGCTTTCGTCCATTTGGTCCAGTCTGTTCTTCAGCAATGGAAGAACTGTGGCAGAGGAAAGCTCTACCAGTTCAGTGTACTTCTTGGCGTCGAAGTTTATCTTCAGTGCCGATTTTTCAAATATTCTAACTGGGGCTTGGTCATCATTCTCATTCATCTGTGCTTGTTTCAACAACATTATCGCCAGCAAGCTTACGCCAGCATCTTCATCAGCAACAGCTGACAACAGGATATTCCCTGGGTGACAGAAATGGCTGTTACTGGCAAGCACAGGGCGAATGATTGCCTGATCCTCCAATGACAGCTTTTGAATGAGCTCCACTATGAAGAAGAAATTTTTGGCTCCATCCTGACACGAGCTGTTGGCTTTCACCCTGAACCACACAGGAGCATAGTAGTTCACAGTGAATGAAACGAGACTTTTAGGATTGGTGATGGTTGCCCCTTTGACATGTAAAGTCACAATACGCGATTAGCTTTCGTAAGCCACCTGGCATGATTTAGTGGTCCTGGTTGTGCAGATGGTCCCACACCTTCATTAGTATATCCACTTGGCAATTGCACTGCCAAACATGCACATTCCAGGTAGCCCTGATCTTTACTGAGATCACTTACAACATCTAGTAAAATGCAAGTTTTTCCATGAACATGTTCATAACCAACAACTAGAAGATCTTTTGGGTCAGATTCAAGCGATTTACCTACTTCTCTGCAGTCTCGTTGACCAGTTGTCGATTCATCAACTTCCTTGAAATACCTTCGGAAAATGATTTCAACAAGATGTAACAAACAAACAAGCCGCTGTAGTGGTCTGCCAAGCTGTGTTTCGAGCTCATGGATCACTTCATTTCCCTTTCCAGTATTGACATTTGTCCCATCACAGACGATAGCTTGCAATGAATTTGTTGAATCTGTTTCTTGAAAGACAGACATGACTTCCTTAGCAATATCTGCTGCTCTTAAACTTTTGGGAGAACCGTGGTTGATATAAATGGCGTCAGAAAAAGCAACTACTGAGTAGTGATCTTCCTTACCGATTCTTTGACCATCTGGGGTTTTCTTGAGCATCTGATCGAAATTTCCATCGAAACCAATGCAAATGATCTCCTTCAAGTAGTTTTTATGCTGTTGCAATGTGAATTCTCTCCAGTACTTTCTCTGACAGCGGAGTTTACTGGGAGCAACTTTATTTTCTTCACAAAGAATATTCATATCTTTCAGTGCTCATTCACAATTGAGTAGATGTCTCTGTTGCTTACTTGACATCGATCAGCTACACAACTCAGCTCAGGGTAGACTAATCTGTTCTGACACTGTTCTGCCTGTTTGCATCCATCTACTTCTACAGTATCATCATCAACATATTGATCATATTGTTCATCACAGGCATCACTTTTGTTAATACATGCTGTCATTATATCTTCATTAATTTGCTTAGTATCTCTAGTGGACACTTCATAGAGCATCCTTTTCATCACTTTATTTGCTGCACACTTATTTTATGCTGTCTTCCGGTCTATTCCACCAATATACATTTTTTGCAACTATTTCGGCCAACCAGAAAGGTCACCCTTCAGGCGATATCTTGTCTGCTCTAGCGCATTGACACTCAGACCTCTCACATGCATTGAAGTTTTTGAAACATTTGCAACGACTAACGTCAAATAAGATGTCAAAGCTGGCAAGTTTCTCTATGCAGGTGTTGGAAGTCCTTTTGCTCACTGGATATTTCCTGAGCTCCTGTGCCTTTGCTATCAGGCATTTCACACGAAAAACAGCACTGGTGTAATCAGTAGTTGAGAGGGAAGCTTTCGTGTAAATTCCTGCTACTTCAAGCTACTTCAAATGCAACAGTTTCCACATAGGCTTGGGTGCTCAATGATGGATTTGTGGATTTATGTTCCAAATACAGTAAGACCTCGCTATAACGAACTAATTGGGGCCCAAGCCATTCCGAAAAATGCGAAATTCCGATAAAAGCAACATCTACACTTCCCCCTGCTAATCCAGACTTTTTCCGATATATCAGACATTAATCCGGATCGGATGAATGGTTTTTAAATTGTTTTGACTACCATTGCAGTACTGAAGTGTGTTATAACTTCACTACATTAATCATCCTCATTCATTTTCATTCATTGCCAGACGCCCTGTATCCCAGACAGGGTGGCCAAGGGCTTAGAGTTAATTGTTTTACAGGGAGGGGCACTAATCCTCCACCAACCTCACATGACACGTAGGGATGCCAACAGCATCTGGTGTTCCCAGGCGGTCACCCATCCAAGTACTAACCAGACCCAACACTACATTAATCAAATGATATAATATATATAATAATACTGTACTGTACACTGATAAACATATCTTTTATTTACCTTATTGTGGTGAACATACCAGAAGCGGTCAGGCAGTCCGGACTGCTTCTGGCTTTATCGGACTTTTTCCGATATATTGGAATTTAGTCCGGTAGCTCCTCGAGTCCGATAAAAGCGAATTCTGGTCTATTGAAGTCAGTTATATCGAAGTTTTACTTTATGCCCTTATGACATCACAGCTAGTGGGCAACTGATTTACCGGAAGACTGCATGATGAGCCGAAAACAGTCTCTCATGCTTTCTTGTGTGCTGCAACTGGCCATGATTCCAGTAAAATACGCAGACTCATACAGAATTCAAAACTGTAAACCAGTACCAGTTCGTGTAGTTGGTAACAGAAATGCAAAACAATGGGTTATCATTTATAGAGTTGCCAGTCACCAGTAATCACTGAATGCTTGGAGCATCAGTCCTGTAAACACTAAATTCAAAGTTGCTGGAGTATCACTGACTCATTTAAAAAAATACAGTTAGTTCATGTGAAAACATACTATAGGTCATCAAAATAGCCATGTTTCTTTGAACTTTAAATTTTTGACCCACCCTAATACACACATACAGACACACACACATACATATATATATATATATATATATATATATATATATATATATATATATATATATATATATATATACATACAGTACAGCAATACCTTTAAGACCATATACAGTACCCTCACGTCCAACACGGTAATATTGTCATGCATGGGTCCCGTGATGGACCAAAAACGTGTTGGACAAACAACAGAGCTTATGGGGAAAAATGAATTATGTCAGCAACCCTAGGAAAAGTCACCCTAAATACCTACCATATACCTATACAAATACTGGTACTACTGTAATTATAACAAATGGTACTGTGCTATGAATGATAACTAATCTTTTAGGATAGTGTTGGTGGGCTTGCTGGGAATGGAAGGTGGTATCCAAGGCTGTAGGTAGTCCTACTGAGTCCCCGGAGGATGGCTGCTGGCGTCACTAGCGGGTAATGGCTGCTGCTCCTCCTCAACCTCCCTCATAAATCCTTCGAAATCACACTCAGAATCACCATCTTCGTCCACAGCCATGGAAGGTCCTGCTTCTGCCTGTCCTGGCACTCTGCAAGCCTTCACTGCTGCCAGGATCTTGTCTTGGTTTTTTATTATGGTCCTCACGTTGGCTTCATTCATGTCGTAGGCCTTGGCAATGTCCACTTTCCTCTCCCCTTTCTTCTTCTTCTCGATGCTTTCTAGCTTGGTGGCCTGAGGGGGATGCCACCGCTTCTTGGGGCTCTCATAAGGCTTCCTAGGCATCGTGAGCAGGGTAAAATGCAGTAACAAGGGCAGAAAGTGCAGCAAGAAAAAAGCACCTTCCAATGCGAATTATGCGACTGAGTGGCGTTGTGGCGGGAGAAATTTAAACAAAACATCACGTGACAGCAGAAGCGTTTTTTATTGGGCGACATCACGATCACCACGATAATGGGCGGGGGAGGCTACTTGATCGGAAGTTTTTATTGGCTGTCAGCATCACGGTAACGTCCAGTATGACCGTGTTGGACCAGGGGTGATCGTGCTAGAGGCGAACTCTGTGGATTTCGCCCACTTCTCAGAGCTCTGTCCGTGTTATGCTAATGCACCCATGTTACAGTAATTAAACCGAATTAAATCTTACTAAATATTGCTCTCTGTGCTGGACACGAATCGTGCTGGACTAACGCGTGTTGGACGCGAGGGTACTGTACTTATATGTATGTATGTATATATACAGTAACCTCTCAAATAACGCTAGGGCTAGGTTCCTGGAGAGGTCACTTTAGTTAAAAACACGTTTTTTAAACATAATTTTCCCATAAGAAATAATGGTAATATTGGGGTTTATGTTCCTGGACTCTGGGAAAGTCTACCCATTTGGGGAGTTATGCTACTCTAAACTTAAAAGCAACAATATTAATTTGAAGGAAAATCCACATACAAAACAAAAACAGTATATTTGGGGAGAAATAAACAACATTTGAGCCTAATTGGGCCGAAGCGTTGTTTACTTCTCCCCAAATACATACTGTTTTCGTTTTCTACGTGGATCCTCTTTCAATTCTGCTTCATTCACGGCATTGTGAAAGTTCCTCAGCATTATTAATGCATTAGTAGGTCATAAAAACACTACAGTAAAAGCAACATTTTCATTACAGTAAGTAGGTCACGAACAATAACAACACACAACCTCCCTTCATCTATGCATCACTCGTCGTCTGCTGCTGCCCCTCCTTACCCCGCTACCCCCCCTCCCGCTGCTCCCCACCCTAAATTTGTTGTCCCTCCTCGCTCTGCTGTCCTTCCAATTCCTCTTCCTCTGACTCCCGTGCTACTGGTGATGAATATAACTCCCTTAAGTTTTCTGTCTTCTTCATAAAGAACTGCTCTATCTTGGTCTGAGTGGTTTTCTTCTTTCTGTTCTGCAGCATCAAGTTGTAACAATTTAGATCTACCATCACTTTCCTGGCCAAATTTTGCCCAAAAATGAGCCAAATTGCTCAGAATGGGGCCAAACTTCATTTTCGAATATTATAGTTCGAATAAAACCAGTTTAAGCAACAGACGAATAAATAATTGTATTTATGCATAAACTGCCACACATGGTCTATCAGCTCGGGACTGTCCAAGGCGCGCGCGGCTAATTTGAAACCATCACGTACGTGTAAAGTCGCATTAAATCGAGAAACCCTTGTTAGTTAAACATATCTCCTTAAATATTTGCTTGTGTTAAAACGAAAACGTGTTTTTTAAATTTGTGTTAGTTGAGAGGTAACTGTATATATATATATATATATATATATATATATATATATATATATATACAGTAGGTACCCACAGTACACGAGTTCAGAGTACGCGATCCTCATTGTACGTGAGGATATATTTTTTTTCTGAATTTTAATATATTTTTTAGTAGTATGTAAATTGAACTCGTTGTAGGCGAGACAGCAGCAAAGAGTGGCCCAAATCTGGGGTTTACGCAAAGCATGCGACATTGCCACCCCAAGAAACGTCAGCCACCAGTGATGGAGAGTGGAGACTCGTCGATGATGGAGCTCAGCTGGGTACAGTGTGCCGTAGATAAATTCAAGGAAGAATTCAAGAATGTTGAACACTGTCATCTGCAAGTGGAGGAATTGTTGACTTCACTTTGAAGGGTTTATTAACCCTTTAACCGCGGGCTTGTTTTGCTTTTTCTTGCGGCTCCTGCGGGCATATTCGCGCTTTGACAGACTCTTTAAAAATATTTGCCAAAAATCAGTTATTAGTCCTAGAATATTAAAATCACATTTGCTTATGGCACATACCTTCAGCTTTCTCCTGGGGTGTTTGTTGAGCCTTTGTTGAGTACCGTAAGACTTGTGGAGACCTCTGAAGTTGGGTAACGAAGTCTCCACTTTACACTTCCCGACAACCCGTAATATGATTACCACAGCCTGATATTATCACTAGAAACACTATTCTATGATTCTCAAGTAGTTTGGAATCCATATTCCAAAAAAAAAAACACTGTGAAAGCAATGAAAATTACGAGGGCGTATGACCTTCCCACTTGTGCTAGTTCACCGCTGGTGTTCTGTCATTTATCATTCATAAAAACACTCACAGTTTATATTTCTATTACTATATAACACTTATATATATCTACAGTCTTTATCCATAAGTTTCCTTCGGTAATAGTAGTTTATTGTCACTGTAGGCATTCAATTTCTTTCAGTAAAATACGTAGCATTCATTTTCTCATCCTGTATACTAGCATTGAGAGTGAATGTCACTTTCACCTTCACTCTCATAACTCATAGTATTCATACATGCTAGAGTGAAACTTTCACTTTCGTTACTCCGAGTATATATACAGTACTGTACTCGTATTCTTATATTACTACTCATTTACATTTCTATTTACGTTCTCTATTTTATTTACATTATTTACATTTCTATTTTATTTACACTGTGTTATGCACTGTCACTTGAAGTAACTTATAAAACTGTTTTCCACTGTTCACTTATATTTACATTCATTGCTTTCACTTGCTGTTTACACATTATTTACAATTCCACTTGCACTGTTTTACTCAACAGAAAAATCATAGTCACTCTCAATTGTCAGCCCTTTACCTCTTTCCACACGAGGTTTAGTAGGGGGTAAAGGTCACAGGGCCCTTTGCATGGGGCTAAAAATCTGCAGAAGTTAGCAGGAGCGAACAGACGTACTTTCACTTTAGAAGATGACAGTCAACTGATAGGGGTGGGCTGGGGTGGCCTACCTATGGAAATGCATTACTTCCAACGTCAGCCTCTTGACAGCTGCTAATATATAGCAGTGAAGTGATTGGCAGGAAATCTAGACAATACATTATAAATTAGGTAGTTCCAGGTGAATGTAAATATCACTTAGGCTTCTCCCTTCCCTCCTTATATATATTTTTAGTACGAGAATAGATTATACGGCATATTTCAAAGGGAAACAAACAGCGAAAATTAACGAACGAGTGCACGTGAGGTGTTGTCAGGTGATAATTAGCCAATTCCAGGGGTATGGCACTCTCACTTACCTTATTTCTTTTTGGTATATATTAATTGGTATAAGAATAGGGCATAGGGCTTATTTCAATGGATGAAATCAGTGGAAAATCCCAGGGAAGATTTACTTAGCACAGCACGGCCGGGCAGGCGAGAGGAGAGGGTAATGGAGGGAAGGTAGGGAGGGGAGTCAAGAACGGGGAGAAGTGGCTAAATTGTCAACAATGGATGGGAGTACAGATGAGATTAGGAGTGCTGACTAGTGTTGGACATTGGCAGTACTGATAGATGATACAAGCTACCACTTGAAAGCCCGGGCGAATTCAAAATAACACAGAATCGCAAAAGTGACGCCTCGCGGTATGATCCCTTGCTCCCAAGCGTCACGAAAGTGACGCCCCGCGGTTAAGGGGTTAACGAAGTGAATGCATTAGCTAGTGAAAGTGTCAAAAGTGCTGGTGACGAGAGTGGTGTGGCGAGTGGTGCAGGAAGTGCACGTTAGGGTTCTGAGAAAATTCACCATCAGACAATAATTAACTTGTTTCTTCCTCGCTGTAGTCGCTTTTAAGTACATATTCTAGCGTCACCCTTAGCTGTCTTCATTAATGATGGCGAATTGTCTTGTTATTGTTGTGATGGTGAACTGATTTGACGGCGAATTCTCCTGAAACCCACGCTAGGTGCTTCACCCTGTCTTGGATCCCTTTCTTATCTCCATTAAGCCTGTTGCCCTCTTGGGTTAAGGTTAGCAGCCATATTCTTGTTGGTTTAGTTAAGCCATATCCTTGTTGATTTAGTAAAGCCTTAAGCTAGTTGGTTTACTTTATCTTAGGTAATATGTCTAAGATAGTTTCCCTGTACAGTACAATACTTAGGTCTGAAAGGAGTCTCAAGGGTTACTGATGAAGGGGCATGCCGCTTGTATGTAATTTTTCCCATAAGTATATGTATTCACAGTACGCGAATTCCTAGTAAGCGACCTCCTTTCCCGCCCATATACTCGCGTACTGTGGTTACCTACTCTGTATGTATATATATATATATATATATATATATCTATCTATCATCATCATCATCAGCCGTTTGAGTATCCACTGTAGGACTGGCCTATCCCAACCAAAGTCGGGATGATACAGCCAATGCATCTCTACCAAGTGGCTTAGGCTGTCTGGTAGAGATTGTATGTAAGGTGAGAAGTGCTTGTAAGTGTAATTGTAGTGTTAGAGTGGCTTTGGATGTGTGTCTAGTCTGGGAACCAAGTGTAATCGGCCCGCGCAAGCCGACTGGGTGCAAGCATACTTTATACTAAGCGTCACTGGTTCAACTACAGCACCCCTTGTGTCCGCCAATGCAGTACGTGGCCGGGTGAACACTCTCAGAGTTTATTACCCTGGCGGGGTGCGAACCCTGGTTCACCCGTGTACGAAACGCACACTCTACCGCTGTACCACAGAGGCTCCAATCTATCTGTCTGTCTATCTGTCTATGTCTATCTGTATACTGTAATCCCTTTTAGACCATATTAATATACATATATATATATATATATATATATCTATATATATATATATATATATACATATATATATATATATATATATATATATACATATATATATATATATATATATATATATATATATATATATATATATATATATATATATATATATATATATATATATATATATATATATATATATATATATATATATATATATATAGATAGATAGATATATATATATATATATATATATATATATATATATATATATACGGCAGCAAGTGTCGGGTCAGAATGTTGTTCTTGAACAACATCTTGGCAACACATCAGATCTTGCGGCGACTCAACGGTCACAGGGGTGACACAATTTGGCGCCTTAGCGATGGCTCATGTTTTACTTCGGCCGAAGTCTGAGTAGCGTCATCTTCGGTGCAACTATCCTTGGCACCTGGAATATTGCCTATGATTAGGTCAAACAAAGGTTCTGACATGACAACTGCGAGTGTCATACAAGTGTAAAATGGAGATGCCACCTGGATACGTGCCTCAGGGAACAATCTCACTGATCCATCAATAAGGTTAGCTTGGATCTGTCGACCTGTGTACTGCTCAGTCCGAACTAGACTCTGCTTGACAGGGCAACCTGAGGACCCGTTGTCTCTCAGGACCTTCACAGGGATGTCTCCCACAAACCCTGGCTGAACAAGGAAGGCACTGTCACCTGTGGGAGGGCCTGTGGAGGAAGCAGCTAGCCACTGATTAGGCTGCTGAATAAATGATGTGGGAAACATGGTGCCCTGAGAATTTGATACCTGAGGAGTCGTACTCACTGCCTGGGGAGATGGAGCATTGGCCATCTGTGGAGGGGGGTTCACTGTCGCCGTGGGACTAGTGAACTGTGGGGAAGTACCCGTACTGCTAGGGACGACACCGCCGTGCTGCTGCTGAGGAACGAAGGCTGCGTTCACCTCCTGCCTCCGATACACTGGGGCTGGTGCTGAAAAGGTTTGTCCCGACAGTCGATTGCGTGGCTGATACTGTTGTTGGTTAGGGTACCTGTTGTACCTCTTCCTCTCAGGTTTCTGAGTGTTTTGCCCCTGGTCCTTCTTCTGCAGTTTTGGACTTTGGCCTTGTTGCTGGGGTTCAGTCTGAGACAGTTTCCCAGATTTATCAGGTTTCCTGTTCCAGGTATGCTGCATACGAGTTTGATACCCGTATGCAGTGAAGAATGCGTCAGCCTTCTTCACCATTTGGCTGGCATCTCTTACCTGGCAGATCTTAAGCTGAGCCATAAGTTCAGTAGGCCACGACTTTTCTAGCTGTGTGCGCAGCATAAGGTCAGTTATCCCCTCACGCGTGGAAGGAGTTTCATCTTTCTCCATCCACTCATCTAAGTAAGCAGTAAGCCGGTCAAGAAACTGAACGGCAGTCTCTTTTTCCTGTTAACGCGCCCTCATGAACTGACACTCGGCGTCGTCAACTGTGAGACCGTACACTTTGACGAGTGCGGCTTTCATCATCTCATATTTGAGATTGTCTCCACGAATTCTGTGGAGAATATCGAGGGCTGGGCCCTCAAACAGGCTAAGAAACTGAAGCCGCTTAGCTGCATCATCCAGCTGGTAAGGTTGAGCCATGTCTTCAAAACGAGCTATGTATGGCTCGATTCGCTCGCCTTCCTTGTATGGGGGAAGCTTGATGTGTGGGGTCGCCATAATATGTGCAGGGATAGCGCTCATAGAGCTTGGGCCAGCTGCACCAGATGTGTCTGAAGCCAAGGAATCTCGCTTGAGCTTCAACATTTCAAATTCATGTTTTTTGCGTGCTTCTCGCTCGGCACGTTCGTGTTCTCGTTGTTCTCGCTCGTATTCACGTTCTCTCTCTCGTTGTTCTAACTCGAGTTGACGTTCTCTCTCACGTTGTTCTCGCTCGTATTCGCGTTGTTCTCGCTCTTGTTCTAACTCGAGTTCACATTGTTTTTGTTCGTGTTCTCGTTCTCTGTCTCGTTTTTCATGAGCATCTTTCTCACATTGTTGCTCGTAATTAAACCTTGAGAGGACGTAGCTTTGGATTTTTTCTGGGTCATTAAGGCCCATATCTTTAGCTTCCTGTACATAGGCGTTGGCAGCCATGATACTAACTCAATCTAAATAAACTAGCGACTCAGTACTGACTGCGATTTTTGCAAAGAGAGATGTCAGTAATCAAGAACAAAGAATATGGGCACAGGTTAGTGGTGACCTGTTTTTATCTAATTAAACTGGTAAAGAAAATTAAACAAACAACTGACTATCAACTATTACGTAAATTAATAGAACTGAATCAATAATCACCAGTAAGATAGTGCTTATAGACTTTAATCATAAATATCTAAGTATGAATGAGTGAGTATTATTCCGTGAATAACTTTAGAGCTAGGAGTTAATATCCTGGAATGAGGTCGCCAATTGTCACGGAGTTTTTAATGAATATAATATTAAAGAATAATTATTCAATAATACTGAGAACAGGACAATGAATTGTCTTGTGAAAATCAAGCAATGATTACTTTATGCAGCTTACTTCACCGATTCTCTAAGGACGAGAATTTATAAACTTTCTCAACAGTACACAGCAGAGACTAACTCCTCACAATTGCTGTTTGTTAGTACTGTTAGCCTCTGGAGAAAGTGACTTCACCCCTGACAATCAATAACTAACGCTATTAATGATAATAGGTTCTTGCTGATGCATTAACTCCTGGTTGCACAACGGATTTTAAGCTTAATACAAAAGGACTGGCCTAAGTACCAGTTATGAATAGCAAAGCATTTATGCAAACTAGGAGCTATAAATGAAATAAGCTTAATATGGGAAATAAAACATGAGTTTACATTACATTAAGCTCAAGAAAAAGAACTGTTAAATTTATTGATCACAATAAAATAAATTTACGTTACATTTCAAAATGAATTCAAAATCAGGAGATCGCACGCACTCGCTCACTCAAAAGCTAACTCTTAAACCTAGGAAAAACGAAAAGGAATACTAGTCAGAAAAGTGGACCAAGCAGATGACTGGGTGTCGTTGAGGAAGGACGCTGCACACGCTAAGTCTCTTGCCAATCACGCTAGGTGGAAATTCAGGAACTGGACAACGGCGGCACTGCTACGCACTGGGCCCAACCTGCTTTCACGGCGCTCAAATCTTGACTGACTTCAAATCGTGAGAAAGAGGCGAGTGTCGTGGCCGCACTAATGGCCAATGAGTGTGAGCGATACACACCCGCAATTCGCTCAGCAAAGGTGCTAACATAGCGCACAAGGACGATCACTTATGAAATAGTGAAAAATGTTCTGAAAAAAACACTCTCGATCGGGTGAATACGTAGCGGTTAAACTGAGCGATAAATACTGGGATGCCACTAGAATTCGCGGTTTCCCACCAAAGTTGATGTCACGAGTTTATTCGAATACAAAATCGCGCCGCCTCGTGACAGACGTATTGGCAGTATAACAACTTGGTATTCACGAAATAAACATCATTATTATAGAAACTGGGTATCTATTCTAACTTACTGTTATTGCCAAAAACGTTATTATTGAAGCTGTTATTGGCGATATCTTATTGTAGACTCCTCTTGAGCACCTTCCTCATGAGCCTCTAGGTCACTATTGGCGCATTGTGTGGGGGGGGGGTCGCATACTGATGGAAAACGGCGTTTTTAAGCCACTTCTTGCCTCTACCTCGTGTTTTGTGGGGTAAACTTGCGCATTCAAGGTTTTTCGTTATGATTTTTGGTCACTCGCGCACAATGCGATTTGTGCACTGTGATGATGCGCACTGGGCGAGCCTACTGTACAAGGTAGGGCAGTGGATGTTAGAGCAGCCCTAATGAGAGAGGGCAGTGTTTGAAAACTTCCTGTTCTGTTAACAGATGATTCTGTATTGTTAAGTGAAGATGAAGGGGAACTGCAAGGCTCGGTGAATGAGTTTGGGAGTGTGTGTAAGAAATGGAATCTAAATGTGAATATAGGAAAGAGTAAAGTTATGGTATTCAAGAGAAATGAAGTCACTGAATGCATTGTGAGGTTGGATGGTGAGGAAATGGATAATGTGAGTGCATTTAAGTACAGAAATTGGGTAGTGTGATGAGTAAGGATGGAAGTTAGGAGGATAAAGTGCATGAAAGGGTACAACGGGGAAGAAAGGTTGCTGGTTCTTTGAAAGCAGTGATAAGAAATAGGGAAGTGAGCATGGAAGTAAAAATGTTGTTGCATGATTGTATTGAGATACCAAGTCTGCTGTATGGAAGTGAAGCTTGGACCTTGTTGGAAGGACACAAGCGTAGAGTGAGAGCAGTGGAAATGAGTTATTTGAGAAGACCATGTGGAGTTACATGAAGAAGTGAAGGAGCATTATGGTGTAGATGTGATAGAAAGCATTGGGAGAAATACATTGAGGTGGTTTGGCCCTGAGGAGAGGATGGAGATTGAGAGAGTAATGAGGAGATTGTATGTGAGTGAGATGGAGGGGGGTGGGAGAGGGAGGGGGAGGTTGAGGATGAAATGGAGTAGAAAGGTATACGAAAGAGGGGTGTGTGAGCTGGAGGGAGGGCAGTGAAATGGCGGGGGACAGGGTGACCCGTGGATTGCGAGCCGTAGCTCAGGCTGGGAAGTGTCGTGTTGCGAGCCACAGCTCGGGTTGTGCTAACCTTCCAGTGGCTGTGTATCACTGCTCACTACTCCACCTCTGCACAAATACACTCATGGTGCTATGCAAAGACAGAGAGAGAGAGAGAGTTTTTTTTTTTTTTTTTTTTTTTTTTTTTTATAACCAGATGATGCCCTTGATGTTTATCTTCAAGTTTATAATAAGCAAAAACTTTTTTCTTTTTTTTTTCCCACTACTTCACCCCTATGCAAACTTATGCATGGTGCTATGCAAACAAGGAGAGAATTTTTTCTTTTTTTCACCAGATGATTCCCTGGATGTTTATCTTCAAGTTTATAACAAACAAAAACTTTTTTTTTCTCATTTTTTGCACACCACTGGGTGGGATAAAAAAAAAGGTAGTTGCACAGTCCACGGGGTAACATGGAGGCAATTTGTTTGTGGCCACCCCTTATGGGATTAAGGTGCTGTTAATAGACAGTTAAATAGAACAAAATGTTCTTTTGTCTGTACTGTAGCTCCTTCTGTGGAAAATAATAAATTTTTTTCTTAATATGCACCAGGCTGTGCTAACCTGTCCCCTTTGTCTCACATAGCTATGTAGCTAGTCACTTGCTTTTGTCTCGACTCATTTCCACATAGGCATCTCACGCTAACTTTTAATAAACAACAATATAGTTAGTGCTTGTAACTGAACAAGTTTTCAGTGCAGATGATACAGGCATATGGTGGAATGGTATGTATAAAGGAAATGCATTTTTAATGATTAAAAATCTTATCAACTTAACATATGGATGTTTGTGTAAGAATTACGCAGTGATTATATAAAGGCGTCCGTCGGACAGTCATTATCTGCAGGATCTGCATATCAACAGTATCTTAGGAATGTAATCCCTGTCGATAATTTAGACCTGTACTTGAAAATTATACGACCATTGTCTAGTTGAGTCTCTTCACCACCACCAGGGTTGGCTTATTCTGTCTCACCAAGACATGAAAGAGAAAATGGTGGTGATATGAAAGTTGCAGGGGAAACTAAAGGTCTCCCTCTTGCCTCAACTTTTTTCTCATCGGAAGACTGAAATTAGGTCTGAATAGCCGTATCTCAGATCATCAGTTTCTCTTCCAATGAGAGCTCATGTAGCAGGACCTACCTGTATTTTGAAAATTGTAGTGAGGTCTCTGCTATAAGTACTTCGATGCTGTGACAGGTTCCAGTGTGGTAAAGGTATGCTGTATGGTAATTTAAGGATAGTATAGACTGAATTTTATAGGGTCTGGAATAAAGTTGGCATACTATATTGGGCTTTCATTTGAAGAAGGAAACTTTACAATGCATATCTTTCATGTCTCACTGTTCTTGCTTTAACAGGTTAGAGTGAAGCCAGCGCTCTTCCTTCTTAAGAACCTGGAAGAAGAAAACATTGACTGGACATGGCTTGGAGACAGAGTAGGGTTTATACACCGAGCAGTTAAGGAAGATACTAAAGAGGAAGATTTTGAGGAGGAAGAGAAGGAGGTTATAGAAAAAAAGGACTCATCCAAAGGAGAAACTAAAACTAAAAAGACAAAAACAATAAAAGAGGGAGAAAAGAATTTTGATAATCAGCATCAAGAAACATCTAGGCAGGGTAATGAAAAAGCAACAAAGCCTGAGACCCCCAAATTAAAATCCAAACAAACTAAACAACCAGTAATGGAAGTACCAAAAGTCTCTAACAGAGATGAGACAGATGAAGAAACTCAGCCAGAACCCAAGCTCCCTGAACCTGGCTGCTTTATGCCTAAGGAAATGTCAAGTGAAACTCCTGATCCTCTTGACTGTAAACAAATTACTTCTGATACTGGTGCTGATGAGAAGAGGGAAAAGGGAAGCAGTTTCAAAAGCTCCAAACACAGCAATGCCTTTTGCAGTAGTTGCAATACAGGTGAAGATGCTGGTAATGATTGCAGTGTTAATGATGAGGAAGATGTGAATGATGATGTCATTGTTGGTGTTGATGATGGTGGGGATGGTGATATGAGTTTTGGTGATGGTCTAATGATTGTTAGTAATGGTGATAGTCACATGTATGGTCATGTGAATAATGCTGATAGCAGCGGTGGTAGTCTCAGGCATGGTCTCGTAGGTGATAAGAATAATGTTGGGTATAGTGGTAGCAATGAAAATGCTGACATTTATTTGAATGTTGATGGTGATGTGAATGATGTTGGTATAATTGGTGGTGTGGAAGCTGTTGTTAGTGCTGGTGGTGTGGAAATTGTTGGCAGTAATGAGGGTGTGGAAGCTGTTGGTAGTGCTGGTGGTGTGAAAGTTGTTGGCAGTAATGAGGGTATGGAAGTTGTTGGCAGTGATACTGGTGTGGAAGTTGTTAGTAGTGGTAGTGATGATGGTTTGGAAGTTGCTGGTAGTGATAGTGGTGTGGAAGTTTTTGGTAATGATAATGACGTGGAAGTTGTCAGCAGTGATAGTGTTCTGGAAGTCACTAGTGATAGTGCGGAAGTTTTTGGTAGTGATGGTGGTGTGGACATTGTCGGTCGTGATGGTGGTGTGGAAGCAGTTGGTAATGATGACGATGTAAATGTTGGCAGTGAGAGTGGTGGGGGAGTTGTTGGTAGTGATGATGATGTGGAAGTTGGTAGTGAGAGTGGTGGGGAAGTTGTTGGTAGTGATGGTGATGTGGAAGTTGTTGGTAATGATGGTGGTGTGAAATTTGTCAGTGATAGTGGTGTGGAAGTTGTTGGTAGTGATAATGATGTGGAAGTTGTTAGGAGTGGTAGTGGTGTGGAAGTTGCTGATAGTGATGTATATGTTGAAGAAGCTGCTGGTAATTATGATGATGATATGAGAGATGACATTGATATCAGTGATGCTAATGATAATCTTAATGTAGATGGACATAGAAGTGATCTGAATAGTAATGTGCATGACAGTGGTGGTGGTGATACTTTTACTTTTGCTAATCATATTGGTCATGGTACCTGGAATGATGATGAGGTTAGTCATGGTAATGGTGGTGACGGTGATGTTACAATGATCTGTGTTGATGCATGTGGTGATGATGGTGATAACAAAGATAATGAAGTCATTAGTGATGGGGAGGAAGTCGGTAATGATGGTGTAATGGATAGTCGTTATGATATTCTTGAGGTTGGTCATGATGATGATGATAACAGTAATAATAATGATGACAGTGATTATGGTGGGTGTGATGATTTTGGTTATTGTAACAGTGACAGTGTAATAATTGATAATGTCTTGGATGAAATTAAGGAACTTAATAGTTTTAATGAAGGTGATCCTATATATAGAATAGATGCAGCTGAATACAGCTACACATACAAGGGTGACTGTGAAGATAGTACTGTAGGAAGTGGTGATGATAATAGTAGTATTGATGGTAATATTGTTGATGGTGATACAAATACTGGTAGGGGAAATGTTGATAGTCATAGTCATAATTATAATGACAGTAGTAGCAGTGATGTTGATTTCAAGAATGATACTGGAGTTTTACCTAATGTAGGCCATGAAATTGATTTTAATGATAATTCAAAAAAAAACTTGCACAGAGTAAATAAAATTGATGTTGGTGATGATCACAACAATCAGAATATCATTGATGATGCTATTGAAATTGATGAAATGGAAAATGAGGTTGTTAGAAATGATTCTCAGCGTTTAGCACATAGTTATAATGGTAATGTTCATAGAAGTGATAGGAAAGTAAATCAGATTGTTAACACAGCACTTACTGACAATAAAGACAACTTAGTTGTTGATGATATTGGCATTAATGATAATGATGATGATGGTAATGGTGGTGGTGGTGTTGGTTCCGGAACTGATGTTGAAGCTGACTTAGAGCCCATCATTCTTAAACATTTGGACCCATACGACTTGGATGGTGATGTGGGTACTGAAGCTGAATTAAAGTCAACGAGATCAATTGGTAATTGTGTAGATGGCATTGACATTAAGGGTATCAGTGATGCCTGTATAGATGACAGGGAAATTAGTGAGACAATTTCAGGTAATATGGGTCTGACTGAGTGCGGTATGAAAATTGGTGTTACTGATGATGGAGAAGTACTTGATGCATTCAGTGAAGATAGTTTGAACAAAATTAATCCCGAAGACAACAGCCATCATTTAGAAATTAGTGATACTGTTGGTATGAATAGTGG
The DNA here is from genome assembly GCF_032717465.1 of Coenobita brevimanus. Classification (NCBI taxonomy): domain Eukaryota; kingdom Metazoa; phylum Arthropoda; class Malacostraca; order Decapoda; family Coenobitidae; genus Coenobita; species Coenobita brevimanus. Next base: position 21,807,074 of record NC_137051.1, read on the forward strand.
TGATCAGAGGAGGAGGAATGATGATTTTGACCACTATTTTCACATCATATATAGTGAGGGTGTAATTAGAAATGATGTCGTAGGTACTAATAGCTACATTGCTCAAGATATCACTGCAGAAGATGAAAGTTATAAAGACAGTGCTGATGACAGTAAGACAAACCTCAATCCAGATATAAGTAAGTATGTGGAAAGTGCAGATTTTTCTACCACTAGCAGTGTTAATCACAACATTAACAATCCTCAAATTAATCCAGAAATGAGTGGGAGCCAAGAAGAGGAGTTAGACCAACTGCCTCAAGAGACAAGCGAAGGTCAGCAGGATGAGGCAGTGAAGAAGGAGGAGGAGGAGGAAGGAGGAGAAGAGGAAGAAGAAGAAGAAGAGAGTGGGCAGAGGTTTGTAGAGGTGACGGTAAATTTAGACGAGGGTGAGAGCAGTGCCAGTCCAGTGGAAGTAAGTGCCAAAGAGTTTTCCCCACAACAGACTGTAACATAACATACCACCATATAACATGAAGCCTTAGTGGCCTAACAAAATTACAGAGAACGTGGTTAACAAAGAGCCTTAAGTCACTCATAATGTGAGTCTCCTCACATTAAGCATGGAGTCTCAGAGACTTGGCAAAACAATATTTGACACACAGCATGGGTACTCTAAAACTTTTGTGGCTCTTTATGTTATTACATGGTAAAAGCACAAATAACATGAAGCCATGGTATGTTGAGGCTGTTCAGTTTCTGCCCATAACATAATATCCTAACACCAACTGTAGTGTTCATATGTGTTGGTAGTGAGTAACCCCACACATTTGTGGATGAAACTCTTCTTGTTTTTGTTTAATTTTTTACAAGGTACAAAGGGCTAGCACACATAATTTATACAGTAATATATTTGTGTGTATGTGTGTGTGTGTGTGTGTGCATTGTGCATGTGTGTTCTGTTTTGTTTCACAGAGCACATGTGTTTGTAGTATTGTTTATCAAAGCAGATTTAATCATCAGCTGAGTTTGTTATTGTTTTATCTTTATTGTCTCTTAATAATGTGATAACCATGCTTAAGCAGTATAAATTTTACCTACTAGTAATTACTTTTCTCAAGACAGTGTGTTAATATATTTTCAACCAATATCTTCATCTTGTTACACTCTTTTCATTAGTTGGAGGATGGAAAACCCCAAGATAAGGGAAAGTTACATATATAAGTATATATAAACCGACACATGGGCCATAGTTTATGCTCATCCTCTCATTCTACCTGATTATGAAAGGAAGTTGTAAGCAGGGTTTCACACCAAATGAAAACCTGTTGTCCAGTGTTCAGTTAGTAATTTGAAGCTTTGCTTGACTACATGAGGAACAGTTCGCAATAATATTGTTACTCATGCAGTCTAGAAAAGATTCAAACTGCTAACAACAGATCTTGGTTTGGTGTGAAATCCTGGCTGTGGCTTTCTTTCAGTCAGGGTTTGGTTTTGAGGGTGAGTAGAAATTATGGCTCAGAAATGTACTTTAGGATGGTTATACAATAGTGCAGCAATGTCTGCTACTCAACTCTGCTTTATGCTTGATGATCATAAGTTTGACAAAATTTAATCAAACTGAAATATTCAAAATAGCCATAGTCCTCCAGAAAATATAGAGCAGTAAATTTTTTTTGTCCACAGCTCCTAAGTTGTAAGTTATAATAATGAGCTCATCCATTGATATCCCATTTAAATAAAATATAGTAATATAATGTGTACAGCACAGTAGTGTATGAATAATTATTGTACATATAATGTTAAGTCAGGATGC